>NW_024609857.1:135517688-135843916 GCF_016920785.2 Ixodes scapularis
GTCGCGTTTCAGGGCGTCCCGTGCCGTTGCGAGTCGGAATTCTGCTTGTTTATGAAATTTTCCCGGTATCGGGGAAATAGCCGCATGCATGTCGCCCTCTTCTTGGCATTTTGTGCGAAACACTGGTTTTCAAACGCACGTGAAAACACTTATATTGCCCACGAGAGGCTGCTGTCTCAGTGCCGCGCACGCCTACCCCTTTACCCTAAAACGAAGGGCCAGTCGTAAATGTTTGCCCGGGAACCAACGGCCGAGACATAAACACGTCACCGGTCGCCAGGTCGTTTGCTGAGAGACGAAGTGCTCTCGAGCTCTTGGAGTCGTGTATCGAAACTCTTCCGTGACGCCCGGAGACAAGGTGCTCACCATATATTTTTTATATGCCTGGCATGCCTTTCTTTTTAGTATGCTCCGAAGATCATTTCGTGGTGGCATAGAAGTGCTCCAGCCAAAATGTCTCGGAGGTTCTCGCCGTGGTTCGCGAAAGTGCATCTTCTGTGCCATATAGGAAAGCCATAAGTAGTATTTTATCCTCGGGTGCTGAGAACCAAAGCTTGCCTTATGGTTCACTCTCGAAGCAATGACCACTCACCCGATTGGTCGAAAGTGCGTTGGTTCATCTAGCCAATCGGGCCAGAGTAGAACCTTAATTAGCCCAGACGGGTTTGAGCACGCTGTTTAGACATTGGTCAAACGGCGAAATCTTGGAGTTTTGGAACGGGCTCACAAACACCAAGACTTAGGCTCAGCTCCCGCGTTGCGCCGCGTTACCTGTCGAGCGCGACAGGGGTCTTTGTTTTCGCGGCTGCAAGGTAGTCGCCGTCTTTTCCATGCGCGGGAGGACCACCTGACGCCGAGGCGTTCCCTGCAGTCTGTAAGCCGTGCGCGGCAGTTTAATACAGCGCGGGATCTCTTTGCACTTGTCTTTAATGTCAGTGTACTTGATTCTTTTTTTTTTATCGAAGTAATGTTTTGTCGATCTCGTTAACCGAACGAGTTGTCGGTTGACTCTGCATCACTACCGACGTATCCAGCCCTCCAGCAACTAGCATCATCCACGATCCCCCGGTCCTCGACGGCAACTCAAGGTGGTCCATCAACGTCGGGGAAAACAACCCCCTAACATCACTGGGCCCACCAGGATTTCTGAAGTACCCATAAAAAATGTTTGATGTCCTTGAGATGTCCGCCAAAGTTTTCTAAGGAGCTTACTGTGCTAGGAGCTATAGTCATCGCGAGGCATGAGCCGGAAACGACGACGATGAAGAAAAGGTAGGGGCGCTCGAGACAGATGATTAAACGGTTGATTCTAAACGGACGCTGGTTGAGTCCTGAGTTCCTGACGCCCTGACAACACACTTACGTAACCTTTAGGACTTCCTAAATTGTCCATGACCCATTTCATAGTTACCGGTTGAATCTTAGCAAGTTGGTTCATGTCTTCTAAAATTACCAGCTGAACCTAAAATAATAAAATCACATAAATAATTAGAGATATAAAAAATAGAGTATTTATATATAACCATACTTATTTATGTTTACAACAACCATATAAATAATTGCAATAATTACAGTCACATACAAATAATTACAGCCATAATGCTTGATCCGCAATCATTTATTAACGCAAATTCTTTTGTCTACCGTAGCTTTTGGAAAGAAAGTGCTTTTTATCTATGTTCTTCATTTTCTTTTTCAAAGTGGCGCTTCTGTGAACCCTCGCAAGAATACTATTTCCTTGGGATGCCGTACAATAGAGGGGCACTAACATATTTTTCACCTTTTCCTCGATGGCTAGGGCTTCCATCAGTTCACGGCCCAGCTGATGTCGATGCCTCCCTTCGATCGCTAGGTCAGAAATTCTTGGTTCACATTGGCATGCGCGGCAATAAGCTTTGAGCTGGCCTGTTGTGGCCAACTTATTTAAAGAGGCTTCAAGCTACCTTATTCGGTCATTTAATTATCTGAGTCTGGTCGATGTAGCAATTTCCACATGCCAAGGGAATATTATAAACTACCTCTTTCTGTCATTGAGTGTCGCTTGTTTTATGTGGTGTGTCACAGTTATCTTTGTTTATAGTTCGATTTCTGCTGACTTTGCCACTCAGTGAATATGCCTTATCTGGTGCAGAACAGACAACTTGAACCCCTTGCAGCCCGGCTACCTTGTTCAACCTATGAGGTGGGGCATGTAAATATGGCGCTACCGTTATAGGTTTTCCTATCTTCTTCTTTCTTGTGCAGTCTGTTCCTTCTAGTCTTTGCTTAATTTGTTTGCAAATGGTTTCACATACTGCAGCAAGTAGTGTGTTGCGATATCCAGCTTCAAGGAGCCTTGAGATTTCCGTAGTAAAACTTTCCTGGACCTAATGCGGACGTGAATTTTCTGAGGAGGATAATAACACTGTGGTATCGACCCCACGTTTCCCATGATGATTGAAACCTGAGTCTGTGGTTTAAAAACGGAAGCTTGCGAAGGACAAAAAAAAAAGGGGGCGTACAACTTTTGTTTCTTTTCCGCGAAAAAGTACAGATAACGTCTGTCCCTCCTTCACGGACAGCAACATCAAGAAGCAACTGTTGTAAAGTTCGAACAAGGGACTTCGTTAGATCAAAACGTGTGACGTTGTTGTTACACGCTCGTGCCGTGTGAGGGAACAGTACATTTAGCTTGTCTTAATCGCCCACGCGAAACATAAATACGCGTAAAAGTTGAGATTTTTAACGGTAAATATATCAACAAATAAAACCGTGCTTTGCTTGTTTTTTCTCCTGGAACTTTTTCTTCGCGGCATTGAGATTCGCATGTTCCCACTTGATAGGATAGATAAGAAACTTTTCTGGATCTAACTAAATACTGTAATTAACACAATTAGTATTTAACGTATATGTAACGTAACGTTTCATTTTTTTAACTGTAACAGGAACGAGTTCCTTTTCCACAAATGGAACTTGTAGCAGGAACGCATTATGAAGATCAGAAGAACGAGGAACGATATTTCGTTTGTTTTTTAGGAACATTTACAACGCTCTTTGCGAGTTCGTGGTTATCGTAAACGTACTAATGTCAGTGCGAATGTGTCGATGTGGTTTACGTACTAGGTTTTATTAGTTAGAGAACCCTGCATCTGAAGAACTTTCCCAGCGGCACTGTGAGTACTTTGAAATATATTTTTTTTGCGACACAGAAATTGGTTGTCCCCACTTGGTCTGATCACTACAGGTGCTTGCGCCCGGATTTGAGCCAACGTTTCTTCTTTTCATCTTTTTGAGTTTCAACCTGCATATAAACTAAATGTCTGAAATAAATTTGTAAGAACATTTTAAACCGCATTTTTTGCGTATGGCGCACAGTCATTTGGGCGTCTAAAGGGTTGAAGGGCTGAGGGGGTCCGGAAGGCTGAAAGGTCTGAAGGGCTGATGGAGCTTCATTGGCTGACTGGGTTTGAGGGGCTGAATGGCTTTGAAGTGCTGAGAGGGTCCTATAACACATCTTGATGAAGATGTATTTTGGATAGGCTCTTGCTCTTTATGAGCTTGAGTAAAACGCTTGTGGACACTTTTTATAAAGTATAAGAGCCCTTGTAGCTACGCTATTTGAACGTCTAGCGGTTGCAACGAATTGTTATCCTAGAGAGAATTCCCGATCAGTCACGAGCTTATGTAATGCAGTGCACAGTTGTCGGTGACTACGGGCTCACCGATTGTTATGCGCTGCGGTAGCACGTCCACTGACTGTCAACCCCGGAAGCAGGTTGCAGACAGCAGGCAAAACAAATAAGTTTGCTGTCCAGAAGCACATTTTCGAAATCAGTCTCTTAATTTCAGTTTGCATGAGTCCTATCAGTAGACCGGTTATGTGCAGGCAAACTCTGGTTGTATCGCAATTCTTACCCCTCAGTTCTAAGTGATAATGTCCCTTTAATTGTATTTAGCGGTCTGTACGTTGTAATTTATACGCTGCTCATATCTTCCAGACAAGAACGCAAGGGCGCAACTTTACCTGTCTTTGGCGTCTACGGACGCAACTCACCACGCGCAATAAGCCCCACTAAAAACACATAGACGCACATTTTTGGTACATAACAAAAGTAACTCTCTATATGTTTTTTCTCCTGACAAACAACTGTCTATGGGAAACTGATCTTCTTGCGTCGAACGGGCACTCGCCACCCTTATCATGGCTGACTTTCCGTCCGGTCATCGCGCAGAACAAAACACATACAGTTCTGTTTCTTCGCGAATTAGAGCTACGAAAGCACATTCCATCTGACTTTACAGTGTAGAACGCAAGCGTATTCCGATCAATATTGCAACATTGAAACGTCTGCAGATTTCCATGAGAGGCATGAGGAATGCGGCATCCTTTAATGTTGTGTCGCGGTCCAGTTACCTTTTCCGTGCGGCAGGTGGCGCTCTTTTATATAAATGTTAAATTCATAGGTAGAAAATAATCTGTCCATCGATCGTTCTTTGCGGCTTCTTTATACCTTTTAGCTGCTCCCAATGAAGTGCCGATGTTTAATTGCAGTTATTTACATTATAAACAAGGGTCAGGGAGCGAGAAAAGCGGAATATGGCTGCGATCCGTTGCGAACATGGCGCTGGCTCGAACGGGACTGCGCGATCTGATCTGCCTGCGATGCACTGGCTGACTTGGTCTCGCGCTCTCTTGGATCCACTTGCGACGACGACGAAGTCGGTCCAGAACACTTCCCCCTTCTTGATTAGACGGCAGGTTGATACTGTACTACTCGGTCTCTGGAAATCGCACTGGTATTTCCTTCGTGCGCTGGGGTCGTGTCCTAGGCAGAGGTGCAGGAACAGAAGTTCTGAGTGTCGGAACCGGAGCAGATGATGATGAGGGTAACCCTGAGGAACCGACTACTGATGCTCTAGCACTCAGTGCTGGAGCATCAGTAGTCGGTTCCTCAGTGGCCTGATGTGTGTCAGTCTGTCTAGGGGCCGTAGGTAAATTTGAACCAGGCCCGTTTGCCATTGTCGAGTCTCCCTCGTGTGAATACCCCTTAAAGGGGTATTCACACGAGGGAGAAATCCCCGGGATTTCTCCCCGGCACGGGCGAATCACGAGATGAAAACGCGAGGCTTTTGCACATCGCAAAGCCTGTCTTTTTCGTCGTGGGATGCGCGTGCCGGGGAGAAATCCCCGGGATTTCTCCCTCGTGTGAATACCCCTTTATTGTCTAAACGAACTGCACCTTCTGTTTCAAGCAAGTTGAAGTTGAAAAGTGGACACCCCGAAACTTGAGGTGCAGTTGATTTACCATCTTCCCGGTGTGGAACCTTCGGTAAAGTTGCCTTGCGGTGTTCCTGGTGTGGAGCTAGTCGCTTTCGCATGTCGTCGACATGCCTTCTCTGTACCCTACCATCTGAGGATTCTACCTCAAATGATCGTGGGCCAAGCTGGTGGAGAACGTTGGCATCGATCCACTTAGGGTTTTCTGCAAAGCCCTTAAAGGAGCTGTGCAACGATATTCAGTTGGAATGTTTTTCACTTTACACGAGCTTACTGGCACACCTGGGACTCAAGGATACTCACACGCAACGCCATTGGCCAAGAAACTCCTTTGTTGCGGTGTAATTTCAAGGACAAAAGCGATCATTTTCATTCAATCTCTCCTTTGCAAAATTTGATGACGTAACTCGGGGATCGCAGTACACCCAAGTGACGATATTTGAATGCGGTTCATAGATAGGACCCGAGCATTGCGTGGGCACTCGACTTGGGCTCGTGGCAATTACTAGCTTGAGAAGCATTCGGGTTGTGACCCGTGTCCAATCGCTGCAACGACGACCACAGCCGAGCCATAACAATGTCTGGAACTCAGCGCGTGTCCTGCGCTTTGCCAACCCTAGCGCGTGGCTATGATCAACACTGGCGGCATATAATCGGCTCCAGATCACGTGGCCGCTTGTTCTGGCTGCGAGTTGAGGGGGTGAACGCTGCTCGTTTTTCTTTAATTTTTTTTCTGGGACTTCTATTGCGTGGGGTGAAAAACGAACGCGTGTTTCATAGGTCATTAACGTTATGGATCCGTTTTAAGCGGCATTTGCGCAAAGTACAAAAATTGTTGCATCGCTCCTTTAATGAAAATGGTTTGCGACTCCTGAAACTTCGCGCCTTGATACTCTTGAGAATCTTCCTTACCCTGCGGATGGATGTTGCTCAACGGAGTAGACAGTTCCCGTCCAAACATCAACTCTGCTGGTGTCCTTTTAGTCTTTGAGCTTAGAGTTGTGTGCTGCCTGAATAAAAATAGCGCCAAACGACAGTTGAGCGTTCCTTCGCAAAGTATACGCAGCGATTTTTTTGTTTCCCGAACCATTCGTTCGGCTTGTCTGTTGGTAGACGGGTGATATGGGTAAATTGTGATATGACGGACGCAAATTTTCCTCCAAGACCGGGTGTGTTTCTTTTGATACAAAAGGCATGCCGTTGTCGCTGCACCCAACTTTTGGAATGCCAAAAGTGGCAAACAGTGATGTTTGCCACTTTGGCATTGTCATCGCTGTTTGCATTCACATCAGCAAACAGCGATGTTTGCTGATGTGAACGCTGCTGATGCGTTCACATCAGCAGCGTTTTCCCTTCGAATGGACCGGGAAAGTCCATATGGAGTCGACTCCACGGCTCCTGAGGACGTTCCCAAGCTGGACTCGGTGCTGCAACAGGAGCGCGTACATGTTGCTGACATTGTGGGCAGAGTTGGCCGCATCTGTCGATTTCGTTTTCCAAGTCAGGCCACCGAAGGTAACTCCGTGCACAGCGTTTCATTGCTGTTATTCCTGGATGATTTGCGTGCAGGAGTTTCATGGCAGCTGGCTGTGCCTCTTGTTGGATGACGACTCGTGATCCCCATAAGACGCATCCCTTGTGGGTCGACAGTTCATTAAACCGATTCACATAGTTTCCGAACTGCCTTCCGGTCAAGGGTTTCATGTTTCCAGACTGAACGGCTTGGTAGACCTTCGAGAGGGCGGGGGTTCTTGAAGTGAAAC
This sequence comes from Ixodes scapularis, assembly GCF_016920785.2. Lineage (NCBI taxonomy): Eukaryota > Metazoa > Arthropoda > Arachnida > Ixodida > Ixodidae > Ixodes > Ixodes scapularis. Next base: position 135,524,709 of record NW_024609857.1, read on the forward strand.
GTGCCACGTCCTCTACTGCGAGGCTTTGTCTCTCAATGGCCTCGATTATGAGAATGTCTACTGGACCGTGTGGTTCGTCTACGTTTCTGGGCAGTGGAAGACGGCTCAGCGCATCCTTATTTTTATGGAGCTTGCCGGGTCTGTAGACCAACTTGTAATCATAATTCTGGAGAGGCAGACACCAGCGCAGCATTCTCGGTGAAAGTACGAGTCGCATCTGTCCGTCTGAGTTGGAGATGCCTAGCAGTGGCTTGTGGCCTGTGTGAATTATCATAGATCTTCCAGCAATATACTAATTAGCGTATTTTACGCCGAAGACTATGGCCAACCCTTCTATGTCAAGCTGTGCATAATGTCTTCCGCTCTTCCCTAACGTTCTCGACGTGTAAGCGATTGGAGCTTCACGGCCTTCGTTGTCGACTTGGGCAAGTACGGCACCTACGCCGTAGGGAGGGGCATCACATGACAAGTAGAGTGGCTTAGCGGGGTCGTAGTGTGCAAGGATATCTGCTGATAAAAGAAGGTTTTTCAGAATTTGGTAGCTCTTCCTGTGCCGGAACTTCCATTTCTATGGCGCTATCTTGTTGAGTAACCGATGCAGAATTTCGACCACAGTTGGACGATGTCTGAGGAATCAATTGTAGAATGTAATCATTCCCAGAAATTATTGTAGTTCCGACCTGTTTTACGGCACTGGAGCTTCTACAATCGCCTTGACTTTCTCTTGTGTTGGACGGATGCCTGCAGCATTTACTCGGTATTCGCGGAACTCAACTTCCGACACGTCAACATGACACTTTTCTTCTTGACCTTGAGGCCGGCTTGACTCAACCGTCGAAGAACTGCTTCGAGCCGCTCAAAGTGCTGGTCCTCTGTTGAGCCCGTGATGAGGATGTCGCCGAGGTACGTGGCGACACCTGGTGAGCCAGTCAGGCAGGCATCCATTAACTTTTCAAAGATAGCTGGAGCTACAGATGCGCCAAAGGGTAACGCTTGAATCTGTACAGGCCCTTGATCGTATTAATGCACATCACCTCTGATGTAGCTTCATCGAGTAGCAGTTGTTGGTAGGCTTGCATTAGGTCAATTTTCGAAAAGTGTTTTCTTCACTGATTTTGGTCAGGAGCTCCGGTACGGTCGGTTGTGGATAGGCCTCAGGCTTTGCGGATGCGTTTACTGTGCTGCGATAATCGCCGCAAAATCGAAGCGATCCCTGCTTTTCGTACGACCCTTTACTGGAGTTGCCCACGCAGAGGGCAGGACAGGTTCTATGATCCCTTGTCCCTCCAAGCGATTCAGTTCTTTTAGGACAGAGTCCCTAATATAGAATGGAACCGGACGGCACTTCAGGAACTTAGGCGGCGCGTCAGGTGGCATCGGGATAGAGATTGGTTCCCTGATATGACCGTCCTCCAGTTCAGTGAAGACATCTTGATTTTTGGTTACGATGCTCTGCAGTGAGGATGAGGTCACGGAGTTTACTCCCATGATCGAAATGCCCAGCGGTACAAACCAGTCCCTGCAGAGGAGGCTTGTTCCAGGTTCCTTTATGCCGCGCAACGTGAGTGTCACTGCTTGTGCCCTTGCGTCGGTTGTTTTCAGGACGTTTACCTGAAGTTTACCAAGGACTTGCAACCTTTGCCCTGACCAGATATGCGTCCGCTTCGACCGTAACTTGCGAAATGTTGCTTCACTGATGAGTGTTAACGCAGCTCCGGAGTCGACTTCCATCAGCAGGGTCTTCCGCTTAAGAGTGAGAGTGAGCTGGAACTGTGGTCGAGTTGTTGACTCATATGTCCTATAGAGTGTGTAGACCTCTGTGTCGTGGTCTTCCTTTGACCCACGCACCTGGTTAGTCTTCTCGCTTTTTCTTGCTTCTTCTTGGAGATGCATGTATTCTCATGATGACCTACCTTTCTGCAATAGTTACTGGTACTTTTGCGATAGCGACACTCCTCTGGACGATGATTGTCATTGTCGCACCTGTAGCAAAGGTTTCGTGCTTGAACTTTAGTGTTTTATCTGGCTCCAGTTTCGCGTTCTTTTGAGGTGTTCTGGCGGATATTTTAGACATCAGATCCCATCTTTGCCTGATGCGTTATAATTGATTCCATCGCCTTGGCCAAATCAAAGGCTTTCTGAAATGTGATGGCTCTTTCATATATCACTCGTTGCTAAAGGTGCGCGTCCCGAAGGCCGCATATAAAGCGATCTCGTAGCATGATTTCCAGTGGAAAATTGTACACGTGGCTACTTGCACACGCGAGGCTTGTTGCGCAATGCTTCCGGTGCCCCTAGACGTTTGTTGGCTGACAGAGCCACTCGGCGCTTGGGTGGATGTCCTGGCAGGTGCCACGGTCGTAGCCTTAGGCGTGCCGAAGTTGCAATCGTTTGCAAGGGCTCGTAAAGCATCGGCGTATTTTGTGATGGTTTCATGGGTTTCCTGGTTTCGTTTGTGGAACCGCCATCTTCCGAGCAGTTTCAAGGGACCTGACTCACAATGGCATGATAGCAGTTGCGTAACGACATCTTACTAGACCTCGGATGGCGCTTGTGGGTGAAGTAAATCCCTAGCCTTGCAGTAGGTTTCTTCCCCTCAGAGACTGAAGAGCAGAGCCCGTTTCTTGGACGGTTCCGTCACGTCATTGGCCTCGAAGTAAAATTCGAGGCGTTCCATCCACGACGTCCAACTCGTTCCTGGAGTGTAGTCCGGAATTCTTCCTTGCGCCATACCCGATGAACCAGAAAGGTTTCCCTCGTCGCGAGTGTTTAATTGCAGTTATTTACATTATATATAATGGTCAGGGACCAATAAAAGCGGAGTATGGCTGCGATCCGTGGCGAACATGGCGCTGACTCGAACCAGACTGCGCGAGCTCACCTGCTTGCGATGCGCTGCCTGACTTGGACTCGCGCTCTCTCGGCCTCACTTGCGACGACAACGAAATCGGCCCGGAACAGACGTCACGCCCAGAAGCCGATTATAGACGCTTTGCAGCAGCTGTGCATGGACGCCGCCATAACTGACCTTCAGTTTTTGTTTCCTCTTATTTCGTTTATTTCAATTCATCATTACCATAGCAGGCCAGGTTATTGCCACATTAGATTCAACTGTGTCCTTTTCTAAAGCATCGGCCTTTGTAGAGGATCGTCAACTACCGTTTCAGTTGCTCGGCATCTCGGTAAGACAAGAGAAGGTCAGCAATGGCGGCTGTAATTTGGCGCGTGTGTAAAGCGTCTATAAACGCCGGACTCCTTGCGGTGGCCAAGTGGGCTAGCGCACACCACCTCGGAGCACGTGGAGCGAAAGTTCGCGCTGCAGAATCCAGGGATCCTGGGCTCAACCCCACCCCTGCCCGTTTCGATCTGGATGATCATCGTACCGGCGTCCGGTCGTGTATCAATCACTACTGTGTGGTGTACGTTAAAGACCCCAGCTTAGCGGTTGTACCGCGCTGGCTAAATTGCTCATCTACAGCTGAGACACCAGACACTCACTGAGGCAGACTAACTTCCGGCTGTATAAACATACACAAAACAATTTGCTTTGCGGACTCCTTGCGAGCGACGCGCGCCATTACACCATTACCGATACCCTACTCCACGCGCGCTTATGGAGGGAAACATGTTATTTTGGGTACCAACCTTAGTTCTTCAGGTTTCTTGATCATAAAATTAACGGCTGTTGTGCCGTTGAATGGTTCAACCATTGCCGTCAGACATTTTGTTTTAATGGGACAAAAAAACGAAGAGAAACTTCAAAATATATATGACGGATATCTACCGAACGCTTACGGATGGCTTTACACTTTTATAGATAGTGTGATAACTCACAAATTGAAAAAAAAATGATCAACAAACTTTATAGAATACCAACGGTCTTATAGGGCAACCGTTTGACTGCAGGTCGCTGCGCCATTTCAGGCCGCTTGTGGTACAATGTACTTTGATGCCATGCTAACACATTCCTCTCCCGCAAATCCTAACATATCATACCCTGGAAAGCTGCTCCAGAAAGCGTTTACGTGGCCGCCTCGGCCGTTCACTACTTCGCACTGCATTGTTCGGCAGTGTTCCTGCCTGGATGGTCGGTGCTGCGGAGATCATCGTGGCTTCTGCAGAAGTGGAGTAGCCCCGGTGGCCACTTGGCTTGTCTGCTGGTGAAACGTTCATAAAACTTTGAGGGGCGTAAAAAAAATTCTTCCACGTTTTTTTTTTTCTACAGAAAGATACGAAACATTGAAGAAAAAAGGACAATTGCGCACGAAGATATGAAAAACCCAACATTTATTTCGTTAACATTGAAAATAATTTAATTGTTACATGACTGAATCACAAAAGTCCCAGGCTCCAGCAGAGCTTCTGGTTTCAAAATCTAGGCACGATTTCACATCAAGGCATTGATTTCACATCAAAGCGTGAAGACTGACGTTTATATTAATCCGTGTCCGATGATTCCGACTCATTTCCTCTTTACGCGTTAATGCTTCGTGGTGCAGCGTACGAAGTCTTCCGGATATTCAGGTTGGAGTGAACGTACACTAGTTTTTGCACGCGGTCCCTTGTGAGCTTGTTGCGTAGCTTGGTGTGCAAATTTCAAAACTCGGACCAGTTTGTTTCACATGCCGCAGAAGAAGGGAGAATCTGCAGTACGCGAGAGATGAGGGGACTCAAGGGTTGGTTGAAGCAAAGTCCTTGCCACCACGTGGATGGATACAGGTGCTTTGCAGACTTCTAAACTCCTTCTTTGACACAATTCCCTTGCAGGTTTTGTGTTTTGTGACGTTTCGTAGAAGTTTCCCGACGTCCAATGAGAGGCGCTCTGCTGGCGGGGATACGGCGCCAGATGGTGGCGCATCCACGCCAGTGGCGAGCGGCAGCGTTCCACTGTTTGTGAGCTCTGTTTTTTTTTTGTTTTTTTTTTAAATGTTATTCTGGTTGAAAAAAAAATTGTTTTTTTTTTTCCGAAAATTTTAATTTTTTTTAATCACTTACATCAGGGCACCAATCAACAGCGGCAACGGAGTAGCACCAAACGTTGTCTTTGTTGCGTTGTTCTCAGGGGCACTTTCGCTGTCAGGCACTGCGCTCGGAGGGGAACAGCCATGGCTTGCGCGAATATGGTTGGTATTTGTGTACCGAACATGGTCATCAACCTTTACCAGTTACGTCACCGTGCTGACGCTTTGCACGACAACATCGCTATTCCAAGAAAAAACTTCCCCCATGACAGTTTTTCTTTGTTTGTTTTTTTGCAAAAAAAAAAAACAAGTTTCCAATTATCAAACCATGATCCGCCGCTCGTCAACGTTATATTTGTTCTTTTACCGTGGCCTCCTTGTTCTGCATGTCGGCAAGAAAGTGCATTAGTAAAGTTCGCTTTACCAGATCATGACGCATCGAGAACAACTCAGAAGGTTTTTTTCCTTTGAGTTAGGCGTAGTTTAACAAGTAGCTGTTGATGCTTGTTTGAAGCTAGACCTTTTTTTGCGTTAATTGTTTTTCTAACACTTGTGTTAGAAGCGCGTTCTCAGTTAATTGCACAAGCTGTTCGTCCGCTCCATTCGAGTCTGTGTGGTATGGCGATGTCTTGTTAACATAGAGTAATTCCGCGAACTTGTGTGACACAGATTTCGGCCTGTTATCGCTTACTAGTTCCTCTGGGTACCTATAGGCAGCGAAAGTGCTCCATAGCTTTTCGATCATCTTAGCTGCAGTGGTGGTACTCATTATTCACACTTTGACTAAATTAAGAAGCGAATCTACAGCTGTCATCAAAGAGTTCAAACCTTAACATAATTTAAGACAAACCCCCAAGACTGTAGAATAGACGAATGACACACAAAGTCTGAAACGCAACTGTATTTTATTCCACAGAAGCTCGTGTTTATAGCGGGTTTTACTTCCCCCACAAACTAAAAGAAAACAGAAGGAAAGTGAGTACACTCTTTACGCAAACACATAAGACCACAAAGGGCACAAAGCAGAAAGATAATGGGTTGAACGATTTCACTCGAACATCCTGCTAAAACAAAGAAAGAACAATAGAACCTCCCCTTTCTTGAAACAAACCAACTGGGCCCTTGGCAAAAATCTCGAACTTTTAAACACCCAAACGATTACAAAACAAAAAGGGACACAAAAAGATTGACGGCTCGGGACAAAACATCAGGACAGTGGACAAAACCTGGAACAACAAAACAAAATATTTGAACGAACACAAATCAAAAGAAGGACACAAAAAGATAGTCGTCAATTGCTAAGAAAGGAACATGTCAACACATAGGTAGGTGGGTGACCTTGCTTAAAAGAAAACAAGGCGATCAGATCTGTAGAAAAATTCTTAACTCCGTATCTAAACTAAGGGACGGATTATTAAATGCATTACAATGATTAATGATTGTGAGAGGATCTTTTACAAACCGTTAGTTGTCATCTCCCTTGCTTAAGATAACTAAGGTGGACTACCTAAGCGGTACACAACTATTACACTCAATAACATGTTTCGACAATTCTGAGTAGGGGTCCTTGTTTTTAACGCAACGTTTGTGTTCCGTTAAATGGTCATTGAGGCAACGCTTGCTTCACCCTATGTAGCAACGGCCACAATCAAAATGAATTATGTAGACTACAACCGACACACAATTGACATTTTGTTTCTCTCTGCCATTTAGCACATGAAGTCTTCACGGAAGCAAACGGCGTCAATCTGTTTAGCCTAAAATTCTTAAACACTGAGCCGATACCGTAACGGCTGCCCACTGATCTCAAATCGTGGGAGATGCGATGGAAAAAAAGGAAGAACTACGTGTTTCGTGGGCTTGAGAGTCCCCTGACTTTTTGTTTTAAATGAAACAAGGTACGATATCAGTTTGAAAACATAATCTTCCGGGTAGCTGGCCTCACTAAAACGGTGAAAAGGCGTTGTGGCGAGGACCTAATGAAATACGAACACGGTTTTTTCATAGCAGGAGTGATTTCGATGTTTTGCCCTATTGTCAACACGCACTAGATGGAGTTTTCAACTCAATATCTAAAATCTGCAGTTGATCGTTTTTCGGCCTTTTCGCTGAAAATGTAGCTTTCGAGCACTTTCACACAAGAAGCTTTCTAAAGACGAGGACAGAGAGGGGTCAATGGTGCAAACCAGGATGTCGTTCCCTTAACGTCTTATGAGAACGCCATCAGGAGACAGATTGTAAATGAAACAATGTAGTACAAGATCTAAATAACCTAGCTAAATCCCAGACCTTCTAACGCAAAGTCAACATTTAATCTTTGTCAGCACCCCGATCGACACGTCCACGGGTGAACCCTATTGAAAAATCCACCAGCCCGGGGATTGGTGTGTTTCTCACGTTCACACCAGAGCTGAAATTCAGACACGGGTCTTCGCGTGCTGCAGTGTCTTATCGTGTTCTAGTGTCTTAGCGTGTTCTAGTGTCTTGGAGTAATCTAGTGCCTTGGCGTGTTCTGGTGTTTTGGCGTGTTCTGATGTCTTGATGTGACCCTGTCAAGTGTGTTCTGATGTGGCCCGGCCGATCTAGTGTCTTCTGGGGTGACCTCATCATGCATGCACGGCATAATTTAGACGCAGAAAGGACTGTTGAGGACAACAGCTAGCAAATTGTGCAAAAAGAATACCAGATTTTCGAAGGTTTAGGTGTTCATTCTGCCATGTAACAAAACTACAAACACAAAGAGAATGAAACTTACTATATTTTTCTCGAACACGCACCACTCGCACACATTACCTTGCAGACAGGGCTGTTCATGGCTCTTTTCTTCCATGCCGTTTTTGCTAGCACAGTGTGGGTGGCTAAGATGATGGCTTGGGCAATTTGGTATTGCATGATGAAACCTACAGTGCATAGAAAAAATACACGAGCAGGTATTCATAAAAAACAAACCTTGAAGTAATAAAATCCCAACTACAACAGTAAACAAGGAAGTTCTGTAGTGTCTAGCCTGATAATCAGTCAATTTATCACTCGGCCCGCCCTCCCGCATTCAATCTGCTTTCCCATACCTGTGGGCAACATAATACAGTCAAGCCCGACTATAGCAACCTCTCGAAAAAACGTCTACCACTTCGATATAGCAGGCAATTCTCTATAAACGTTTCAATGAATTTGACAACGAATAGGCACGCCACATTTAGGGAAGTAGTTTACTCTCGAAAGGGCATCTCTACGCTATGAGGGACGCTCACCGCAGCAATTTTGTGGCCGTTTCTTCGTTTACCGGCTCACCCTCTCCCCTCGCAGAAGAGGTTTTTCTTTCTTTTCTTTTCTTCGGGGCGGTCGACGCGGCCGCTCAAAAGAAAAAAAAGCCAGCTTTCTCTGCAAGCTGGGTTTCCCCCAAGGGCGTTGCTTTAATTGGGGGAAAACCAACTTGCAGAGCTAAACGGCGCTCTTGGCAGTTCGATGTTTGGGGAGACGCTGCAATTTTCGTTCAATGTAATTGCATTTTTCGCTATGCATTTTTATTGTAGCTACCAGTCCATTTACAAATAGTTTGAATTAACCGGCTTAAAGATTATCGGGTTCAACTGTAGATCGAACATCGTGGCCTCGCTCCCAGTGTGCAAAGAAAGCGCTGCACTCCACGTGGTGTTTCTCCTGGTCTGCCCGCATTCACCTTGTCTGAAATCATGGTGCCTCTAAATGTACAGGTGTGATGCACAAGGCAAAATCAATAATAGGTTCATAAAAATATCTCAGATCGTAGTAAATTATAACTCACACTAAAAACAAATTATGTGCAGAGCTAAGCACAGTACAACCACAACAGATTCTTTGCTCTTCCAGGTTGATCAGAAATACCCACCTGTCAGAGCGTCAATTTTTTCATGTGTTCTATTTCCCACCACACCCTCATAGAGCAGACCCTGCAGGCTTGCCCTGATACACTCCTGTCGAAGAGCTCCGCGGGCTCCCATAGTGATGGGCTGACCATTCTGAGAAAGCGGCCAGGGGTGGCAGCCTTTTCCAGGGCGTGTGTAAATGCTGCCTCTCGCATTTTGATGCCAGGTCGAAGATGAATCTGCAGTGAATAACATTGTCAAGCAAATGCACAAAAAGTGGAGAAATACAGGCGACACAAATGGGCTCTCCACTTTCGTCTGCAATTATGTTCCTGCTTTGTTTCACTGAAACGCTGAATTGTACATATATATAAATAAAAAAAGACATTCAGCCTTTCCTCTTTCGTGAAGAAGGAAGACCAGCGGAGCAGTACTCAATACACTGTGTGCTAATTCTTCGTCGTCGATTGTTTTTCGCGCTGTTTCCTACGATTAATTCCCACCAACGCACCCAACTATCCATTCTTCTATTATAGCGGTGAAAGGTTGCCGCCATCTACGAGCGGCGGCGGAAACCATACTGGTTGTGTGCTTGCCGCCGTCGCTTATAGATGGCGGTAGCTGTCCAGGTAGGTTTGTGTCGACATACCGGACACATTCCTCGGGAACCTAGCCCTTTACAGCTCCAATGTAAAAATGAATTAAATCAAAGGGGCACTCCCTAGTATACCAGGATGGCCTATTTATGTTCCTAACTGAGCCTATGTGCTGTAAGCATCCCAAAAGTCAAAAACTTACAATCATGTGCGGCTTATTTCACTATTAAAAATGTGGTCAAAGATAGCGAATATGGTTGAGCCGAATCAAGGCCAATAGGGTAGAACGGCGAAAGGCACTCGTCAGTCAATTGCAAGCGAGGACTTCCCGTGGAGACGAGCAGGACTGGTCGGCTGCTTGTGCGCACGTGACGTCTTCGTTTGTGATTGTCTGATGAGCCCCAATTGTTGTTCGCCTACAATCGGCCGGGTTCAGTGGCGCATGTTGTACGTCTGAGATTCACTATCTTTTATCACATTTTTATTAGTGAAACCGCTGGATAATTGTCGCCACAGATTATATTTCGCCGTAAGCCGGAACAAAAATTATTCTTTCAGGGGGTGCTGTAGAAGTCGCCAAGTTTTTCATCAAGTCTATCGTCCTCCGGCACGGCGCTCCCGAAGTTCTGATTACAGAGCGGGGGTACTCGCTCAAGGCACTACTGCTGCAAGGGATCCTCTGTCTCAGCTACACCATCCACCGACGAACCACAGCGTATGATCCTCAGACTAATCGGCTGACAGAACGCCTAAACAAGACCATCGCCGACATGGTGTCGATGTACGTCGACGTGGAGCACAAGGCGTGGGACGAGGTACTGCCATATATCACATTCGCTTATAACACAGCGGTTCAAGAGACCAGTGGTATAACACCACTCCAGCTGGTGCAAGGTCGCAAGGTGACCACGATGCTTGACGCCATGCTACCTCACGAGCCAGATGTCTACGTAAGTGACGACGCCTAGGTGGTTGCGCAACGAGTAGAAGTCCGCCAGCTCTCCCGAGCCCGAATCCAAGACCAGCAATGTCGACGCTGGCCACTACAATGTTCGTCGTCGGGACACCTACTTTCAGCATGAAGACAGAGTGTGGATGTGGACAACTATTCGCCGTCGCGGTCTCAGCGAGAAGCTGCTAAAACGGTACAAGGTACTTCGCCAAGTCGGCGAAGTATCTAAACTACGAAGTGATACCGGACGGAATAAGAGCAACATCACGCCGCCCACCAATACCTGATGTCGTCCACGTCGTGCGCCTTATGTCGCACTACACTCGATAGAGCTGCTAACTGTGATCCGGTACGACGCTCGATAGGACCGTGTTTTACTAGCTGCCGTAGTTTTCCTTCAGTTTTGTTTGGTTTGCTTTGTTTTGTTTCCGTGCACCGAGACGATGCTATTTTTAAAAGGGGGAATAAAGCCATGGGCGTCTCCGAGCAAGAGCGTCTGTGGCCGAACGGTTATCGTACTTGGCTCTCACGTAAAGGGCAACGGTTCGACTTCCGGCAGCAGAGGTACTTTTTTGTTATTTCTGTGATGTCGCTTTCTGGTAAATTCGAGAACCCTGTTTCTTATTTGAGGTTAGAATGTTCTACGCACCGTACATTTTATGTTGATTGTTCCAGATGCACACGCGTGTACAAAAGGGGCTCTGCGCGGCGAGTCCGAGTCATTGTCGCAAAAGCGTTTGATCCTGCTGTTATGTCGTGATCGACGTATGCGACTCTAAACTTCTTTTATTTTGTTTTGGTACAAGCTCGCCTCAATAAATGTTCAGTTTGTCCAGTTATTCGCCGCCTCAATCTCGCTCATTCGAGAGAGTATCGTTTTGTCCACGTTAATTTTAATCCTTAGCTGGGACGTGCCAAACGCACAAAGATTGTTTGGCACTCACCCGCCCCCCCCCCCCCCCCAAGTTACACACACACGCACTTACAATTTTATATTTTCGCAGCCTCTGAAACCTTTCAATGTGAGTATTTGTCACCGGCTCGCCTGTGTTTTCACTTTATTCCAAGATAAACAGAAAATAACAAAAAAAAACAACTAAATCATCACATGGTGACATCGACATATTACGTTCAAGACACCAGCGAATTCTGCTATTCTTTCTAGCATAATGAAGCCGCGCAATCTCTTAAGCAATGTGCCGATCGATTATGAAGACGGGTGATTTCTTTGTACAATAAGTGGTGCGAGAGGCTTGTCTCTAGAAGTGCATATTCTGCAAGCGAAGAGAGTACACCCTGTGTAGATCTATGCTGATGGGCGTTGTTGTTTGCACTGAAGATTTCACTTTAAAAATAGCCATTAGGTCGTCAGATGATCCCACGACGTTCCAAGGTGTGCTTAATGCTTTTGCAAGTGCAAACACAGCTGCACTACCTTCCTTTGTTATGTGTGCGCGTTCATAAATGTCTATCCAAATGGTGAAGGCGCTGCTGGCACGAAAAATTAAACACACAAAAACAGGCATAGAACAAAACGTAAAACGATACAAGAAAACACCAGAAATGACGCGTATTCGGCGTAACGTTTTTAGACCGCCAACTTCCAGAGTCCAGAATACCGCGTTTGAGTTCCCGCGCTGGTGCAACCAGCACTGCGGCGGGGCGTTTTCTAACCGCTCAAACGAAAGCACGGGTGTATAGGAAACCCTTCCTTATGGAAACACTTTCGAAGTGAATATTTAATAATATTCGTTTATATTAAAACAGGGAAATCTTTAAAACCATAGTGTTGGATGTTTATGCCTTGAACTGGGCGATTTGAACGTCGATGCCGCCATGTGAAGGGCCGCCGAAGCTGCCAAGGCAGGCAAGTTTGACTGTTCGACGAACGACGAGCGCACAATGAGCGCGACTTAAAGCTGCATTAAACCTGGTGGTTGGTCACCCCGTGGTTTTGCCTTTTGATATACCGCACAACTTTGTGCGCACCTAATTACGTCCTGCCTCATGCCTGGCCACGTTGCAATTCTGGGATCAGTTTTCGTAAGTTTTGCTCTTACTGCTGCAGACTGCCATGGCGTAATCGCGGCTATTTTTAGAGCGCAGCTTGTAGGCGCCCGTTTCCGGCTTGACCGGCGTCGACGTCAGCGTCGCCGTCGGCGTAACCGCGCGTAACCCTCGTGAGGTTATGGCGGTTACGATGGTTACTCTTACGAGGATCACGCGGGTTACCCTCGTAACCCTCGTGAGAGTAACTCTCGTCACCCTCACGAGGGTTACGAGGGTTAGTTACCCTCAAAAGGGTTACCCTCACGAGGGTCACGAGGGTTATGAGAGTTACCCTCACAAGGATTACTAGAATTACCCTCACGAGGGTCACGAGGGTTACTTTCATGAGGGTCATGAGGATTACCCCCTGATGTCACGTGACCCCCTTGATGTCACGTGATCCCCCTGAGATCACGTGACCCCTCCCCTGAGGTCCCGTGACCTCAAGGAGTTACCTATCCCTCAGTATCCTTGCATCCTATCCCTCAGTACCCCTCCATCATCCTCCTCAACAGCTGCGCTCTAATACGGCGTTACAGGGAGTTGTAAACGGCTTTAATTTTAGAGCGCAGCTCTTAGGCGCCCGTTTCCAGCTTGAGCGGCTTCGGCGTCGCCGTCGTCGTAACCAAGGTCACCCCAAGGGCACGTGACCCCCAAGGTCACCTCATGATCACGTGACTTCCAAGGTCACGTGACCCCGTGACCCCCGAGGTCACGTGACCCCCCTCCCCCAAAGTCACGTGACCCCCCCCCCCTCCCCCGAGGTCGCGTGACCCCCTCCCCCCCAAGGTCAGGTGACCCCCCGGGGCATATTAAAGAATGAGGGGAGGCGGAGAAGGAGGAGGAGGAGGGGTCTACCCTCCCCTCAGTACCCTTCCTTCCTCCTCCTCAAGAGCTGCACTCCAATTCGGTATTACAGAGCTTTCACTTTTTATGAAACGGCGTTCACTTTTTTTTAATGAATGACTGACGCAGTTTGCAAGGTATTACAGTTCGAAATGTAAAGCTGCAGGAAGCATTTCCGCCTGGGGAATATACCGCAGTAAGATGCCATCGCTGTTAAGGGAGTATGAGTCCAGGTCTCTGGGACCCCTGGTGTCGGCTGCGCTTTCTTCTGCCAGCCGATGTGTCACCTTCTGACAAAGTCCATCGAACTGCTGGTCAGCGCGAAGATCCTCTCTGCTCACCTGAGTTTCGCACCGCAAACCTGGTGTGATGGTCGCCGCATTTGCCAGTGCCACCAAATAGGGATCTACCTGCATTTTCTCTCCGAGAAGTGGAGCACGGGACGATGCATCCACAACGCGGTTAGTCACTGCAAGCTTGTACTCTATAGTTTAGTTGTAAGGCTAAAACGAAAGAGCCCATCGAGCGAGTTGTACTGCAGTGCTTTCAAGTCTTCTGAGCCTCGAGAAAGCTATGTTGTATCTTTGAATGCAAAAAAGCGCCGTCAAGGTACATTTTAAACTTCTTAAGTGCGAAAATAATCACTTTGTATTTTTTTTTCTCAATTATTTGTTACCCTCTGTTCCGGTTAGCGTAAGACTGGCGAAGGCAACCGGACAAAGAACGCTGTCATGTTCCTGAAAAAAAAAATGGTCTATCGCTTGCATCGGTCGGCAATATGAACGGACGATTTGAGTCAGGCAAATTAAGGCACGCGTTTTCAATTAGAGCCCTAAAAGACGCGCGAATGCGGGTCGTCGCTGTAATCCCCAAAACCACTTCGTCTTTTTTTTTGTGTGTGTGTGCGAGGATGGAGCAAATGGTTTAACGGTTTCATTATCTCGGCCCGTTGCGGAATGAAATATTTAGGCTTTTGACGTTATCGCGCGCCTCTTCTTTCAAGCGCAGCGTGCCGCTATCGATAACAAATCCAAGGACGCTGATTACTGGTGAGGACAACTCAGCTTTACCTGTACTAATCGTAAGTCCGGCTTCACGCATTCGCTCGAGCATTATGTGAAGGTGCACAAGATGAACTTCAATTGGGCGCGTAACTCAATCAGCTGCGGAAGCTGTTTTTTCTGGGAGCTGATTCCTGGACACTTTTAAAGAGCTTTGCTCACACTATCTGGGAGCAAAGAAACCTGTCCCTCAGAGCTCAACAAAATCAAACCTCCTGGAATGTAGTCCTCTTCTCTGGAAAATGGAGCTAGCACAGTCTCGTTTGCCAATCGATAGGCAGTTTCTGCAGTCTGACGTAATGCCCTCCGCACGACCATATCTCAACCGAGAATTATGGGTCCGGGTAATCCAGGCAGACACAAAATTCGTTGCCTTCGTTTCTTGCTGAGGATGGAGCCTCGCAACCTCAACGCGCCTGCAGCGGGTAGTACAGATCCCGACGCTAACAGCAAGTTTACACCTACCGTCAGGAACTTAACTTTATATCTAATTGCGTTAGCATTAATGCCCTGATACGTGCGCTGAGCTTAGACTGGTTTGGAGTACCTGTCTTTAAGGTTCGCAACGTCGCCACGGTATAACACCGCAGCCCCACCGGCGGTGGAAACTGGCTAGGAAACACCATCTGCAAGCGCCGACCGATGGCGGCGATGTGCATATTTCGAGAGGCTTGACAATAGGGCTGATAGCAACGGGGCCGCACTTGATTGGCTGCTTATAGGGGGTGACACCACGACGTAACACCAAGCAACCGAAGATCGCCAGCGACATCCTTCTTCGTCAATTTCGGCACCGAGCAGTGGGGGACGGCGGGTGTATCACTGGGGCGCACTTTAACCCATACCGCCCCCCCCCCCCCCCCCTTCGTTCACACCGCTTCGCGGCAACAGTTTACGGATGGCTCATTGCACAGTATTAACCCGCGTTGAGCCACCCGCACACGCCACCTCGTGGCGCCCCGCCGGCGACACAAGTGCGCTATAGCCCCCGCTGTTTTCCACTGCACCCCGGTTGTTAAGTGTTACGTCACGTCGCTCTCTATAACAAGCCAATCCTGTGCGGCTGCCTCTTTCATGCACACGCTATGTCATCTGATCTGCTTGCACCAGGGAGAAGAGGGGTTTCGGGAATGTTCACCGAGCGGAAAAGTGCTGAGAGGCTGCATTCACCATTCTTTGTTATATAAAACCGCTGCTCAAAATGCGAACGCATTTCTTCGAGAATCAACGTGGCGGCAGCAGCAATATTTTCCTTATGCAAACCTCGAATACAGCACTTCCGCTAAGTGATATGTTTGCACCAGTATCTAAGAGTGCGGCGATCGAAGGGCCGAGAAGAGCAACTATCCTATGCGGCTTAACGCACTTAGTTGCGGGTTCAGTTCTACCTACTGCGAAAGCAAGTTATTACTGGTTTTCCTGGCACAGGTGTTGTTGCCTTCGGGGGCCGCTTGTATGGGCCTATGGCCGATCGGCCATCTACGGCAGCCACTGTTTTCGTATTGCGAAGTCCTGACCCTTTTTTGTCCTTGAAGTCCCGCCAGGAAGGGAACTGCGTTGAAATTCAATGCAGAAACAGACGTGCCGGATGCATCATAAGCGTGGGAATTCCGCCATCCGCCTCAACAACAGACGCGCCGAGTGCCTCATGACCTAGGCCGTACCCGGCGGGCTTCCCAAGTAAAAGGAGACGCGAGAGAATTCTCATAACCGTGAGAAGGTGGGGCCAGAAGGGGCCTGCCATGGTCCGCCTTAACGGAGGACGCGTCTAGTATTTCATGACCAAAGCCGTAGTCAGCGAGCCTGCCGAGATCAACCGCAAATGGGGACGCGCCGGCGTTCTCACAACCGTGATAATCCGGAACCACAAAGTATATATTAACCGCGTAGTTCGGCGAGTTTGTATAGAGTGGGGTCTCCCCTATTGAAAATTCCATCGAGCTACACAATTTGGGACACTGACTGCCAGTCAGCAGCCTTGGTGGAACGTGATGGACCATCAGACGTCGTCTGATGGTCCATCAGAAGACGTCTGACTGCCACTGCCAAGGGAATTTCATCAACAAGGGCAGCATTTATATAAGAGTAAAGCTATACGCACTCATAAATATCGCCAAATGCCTCGATAAAACAAAATGTTCGAGAAAAAAACAAAAAGAAAAAAATGCAGGACCACCACGGATCGAACCCGCGACCACTTGCGTACAAATCAGACACCTTAACCCCTATGCTATGCCAACTCTTTCGAAACTCGATTTGACCATTTGTTTTATACGAGATGCTTCGGCTGCAAATGCAGTTAAGTCTTCAGCATGTTATGCAAAGCACTCGTACATCACTCGCCGTACTTCAGTTCTACTCACCTGCCATGTAGAGTACTTTCGCGTCGTAGAACGATCCTTTTGTTTTCGCGTCTCCGGCCCAGTAGACCTGGTACTCCTTGTCGTCTTCAACTACACCGCTAAAGTCCCTTACATCGTTGGAACTCACAACAGGCTGGGTCTTGTCGAGTAGAAATTCTACTAAAACATAAGACATTGTAGAGCCCGGGCAGGATCGACAGGTTGGAGCAAGCGGGCAAACAAAACGAGTCGAGAGCAGTCGTTCATGAAAGCTCGGCGAAGCGGCGAAGCCTCTATGGGCGAAGCAAAGTAGTGTGTTCGGCGGCGTTTCGACGGGCTTCTGATCAAGGTTGTCGGTCGGTTGCGTGTCATATCTCTAACATCAGCGGTTTTATGGGCTCACGTCCCGCAATAGTTTTCTTGTGCATAGATTATTTTTCGTATTCATAGATTTGATGAAATAGTGGTATCCGAACGCACTTTACGTCTTTTGACCGTACGTCTGTCTGCACGTCAAAGCTTTTTGGCGTACAGTCAGAGACAATCGATGTACAATCAGAATCGCCACTAAGACATCCTGATGGCATTTCGCGGCGGCCGACTGCCACAAGGAAACCATCAGAAAGCCGACAAATGGAGTCTGACTGGAGTTTGACTGTCGGTCAGAGTAACTTGTTGGCCAATCAGACATGCTTGACGTACAGTCAGGCACAGTCAGCGGTCCACTAGAAAACATTGACTGCCAAACAGGGTTACATTGATGGATTTTTCCTTCGGGTCGGCAGTGCGAAAAGTGCCGTCCCCCGAGCGGCTCGAAGGCGACTGCGACGCATGGACCTAGAGGACCACGTTTTTGGAGTTGCCGGCCAATAGCACAAGTCTACCACCTCTGGTTTTCGCAGTTTCTCTGCATCCCTGTTTAGGATGTTCGGTGCAGTCCGAACAAACGTGTCCTGGTAGGCTGCACCGGAAACAGCGGAGCCATGTCTGGTTCCTGCCGTCTCCTCTAGTCCTGTTAGAGGAAATGACTCTAAGACTGCCGGCTAAGAGTTCGGTTCCTTGTTGCTGTCGGTAATCTTATCCGCGAGTGCGCCGAGTGGCAAGACGACGTTGTCACTCATGAATTTGTCGGAGTCATCCGTACACGACATCCTGCTGTAGTAAAGGGCTCCAAAAGTTAAAAAAAAAATCTAGTCTGGGGCGACGAGGATTCGTCCTCTCGCGTCGGATCGAGACGCCCACCAAGTTCGTTACGCGTATTTACCATAAAAAGTTAAATGTCTCTGTGAAAAGCAAAAACAAATTCGGTTCGCCGTCATCACCCCAGACAAGTAGCAAAACAGGTCTGGGCACAACTGCGAGACCTTTCTTGCCGCTACCCTTCTCGGAGAATAGCACAAAGCACCAGTTCGCCAACACGCACTAATTTATTGACCCATCGTCACGCCCCGCGAGCCAAAAAAGCCCCGAGCATGCGTCCGCACCAGCCATTTATCAGCGGCGGAGCGCCGCTCGCGTGGCCGGTTACGCTTCGCTATCTCGTTCTAGAAATCACGGGAGATCATTTAACATGCGGGCTACCTGAACCAGACTGTCCAGATCATTAAGAATGCTAAGATACATAAAATATATATTGAAGTCAATTGTACTTTCTTTACGGTGACGAGCACTATCTTATTCTTCAAATAGCCTCAAACAGCCTGCAATCTTCTATAGCTGTTGGGTTGAAGTTAAGCGAACACCAGATGGTTCAGCTCCTTCGTTGTAGAATCAAATATTTATTTGAACTAGACAGGCAATCAAGTAGCTTGTTTAACCATTGGCTGCTAAGGCAGTAACTCTTGGCCGTTGCAGTATATAATTTGCAGAGCGGTATATTAATTACCTTACCCTATTTAAAATTGTATTGTATACCAGTCTCGAGGCGGAAGTGTTAAAGGAGCATTTATCTGCACAATGACGTCTTTCAAATTGGCTTGCTTCTGTGCTTTATGGCAACGGCAGTTGGGCACTGAGTCTTCGAGGTAAGCTGTGAAAAAAAAATCTAGACTACAATGTAGTGGTTTTATAGTTACTTTCCCAATACGTAAGTTTCGTTAGAATGGCTTATATTTTAATAATTTATATAGTTTACTTTAATTATGTTACTTACTCTTGACCGTATTTCCAGTCCATTTTTTGGGGGCTGCAATGGAATTCGCGATAAAAGACAGAGTCAAATCAGGGGAGCAAGGTATTATTTTTACAAACTTTCTCCAATTCCAACTACGTGGCTCATACATACACTTTGTAGAGCTACCATAACAAGAAACTCACACGTGAGAAACAAACTCAGTACGATAAAAACTTAATGGAGTGAGAGAGAAAGAGAGGGCACTGTTATGCCCGAGTCTTTGGTTCGCGAAGATTGCTGCGATGACTCCAGGCCAAACAAAATTATTCGTCTCAAGCTGACATGGACCCGCGTATGCACACTCACAGTTTTGTTTCGGTATTGTACAAGTATATCCTGATTTTATAATATAATCCGGAAAAGTGGATTAGATCTTAAACCATGTAGTTACTGTGTTCTTAGGTGAACCAGCAAACATGAGAAAACACTTCAGTGATGTTAACGACGAAAAAAAGACTAACAAGAAATATCGCTGCACTAATGCTCAGTGAGAGGCATGGCTCATTCTATTGGTTTCTAGAATGGTTGTAGTCCATAAGAAACAAAATTTACTTGATTGCACCCGCAGGTTCGAGCTTGCCCTCACATTTCTACAGAAAGGGTAATACCAGTATATCAGAAATAAACACTGACATCCCTTTCATTCGGCTCGTATTTAGGATAATTTTCCAATTGTGCATAAATTGCGTAGTTTTCAAAATGCAGCATAGCATCAGAAACCAATACCTCTAGTAGAGCGTGCTTAAAACACATGAATATAAATTTTAAAGTGTATTTTGTAAAATATGTATTCGACCTAAAGTACCATTTCCAAAATTGTATCCCTCTCTTGAACAAACACGCAGCCAAGAAACGCCTAGCGTTATTATTGCATCTATATTCAAATGTGCACCCAACTCGTGCTGTACACTGATACCTAATTGATACCTATGACGGAAGTCACTGTTTCTTTTAATTGAATTTATTTTTATTACTTTATATATCGGGTAAACTACAGCCCCTTGATGTTAAATAATACGTGCAGAAAAATGTTACATGACAATTATAGTTTTGGTCACTCTATTAAAGTATTCGTGTTATTCAAAGGCTATTACTCTCTTGTGTGTACGGTTCTCTGAAAGGCACAGTGCGATCGTGAAGCACGGCCACAATTCAAGGCAGGAAGAAAAATAGTGCCCATCGAGGCTCTGTCCTCTCTCGTGACGTTGTATTTTAAACCGCCTAATGGAAGATAATGTGCGGGAAAAAAAGCACAGATAATTCTTGTACGCGAAGCTTCGTGGGTTTAAGCTAAAACGTCTGCCCTGCTCGCATGCCAATCGCATGCCAACAACAATATACTTTTTATTTGATCATGTATTTTGAGTTAAAAATGGTACAGAATTTTTTAGCCTCTCGAATATTAGCCTTTCCTTGGCACTGCACTGCTGCCTCAGCAAGCCAACTAAGTTTGGAACATTAAATTTTTTTTTGCTCTTATTCCTGCATTTTATTTTATTAAAAGTGCGGAAAAAGCTAAAGTGCAAGTGAAAGTGATCTTAGAGCTATCAAAGTAAAGAAACGCCATGTGAACCTTTTCCCGATACATCATATTAGAACAACAGTATGCTTGAATCGATACGTTTCAAACACTAGCTTCGAACAATCAAAGGGAGATTTCAACTTGAATCGAACATTCAAATATGCACGTACTCTTGACAACTTCCTCAAACTTAACAATCATTTCAAAGAAGCATTACCAGTTCACATGGAAAATGTCCACCAGGCATACAAGATGCAGATCATCACTGAACATTGTTTCACACACTCAGCCAATGAAACAAAACACTTCAGAAAAGCACCGTAGGCCGTGGGCTTGTCGCGGCACCTGGAAAGCGACTAAGAGGGCAAACATATTACTGGACAAATTTAAGACTTTTTTTGTCATCTTAGAATTTGTTCGCGTTTTGACGCTCTCACATGCAGCACATAGCGAGTCAGAGCATGTATGATATTTGCGTAAAATGGAATGTTGCAATTGAAATGACAGTATATGCTCCCACCGCAGCTTCTGTCACGTTGAGGGGCTATACCCTTGCGGAACTGTTTTTCAAAATAAACGTGCAAAATTCGTTGAGTGCTTAAAGTGCTAAGATTTTGGCATTAATAACTAAATGTGTAAAGCGAATCCCTTGAAAACTGGAAGTTTTGCTAAGGCTGATAAATTAAAATATATTTTATTAGTTTCGTATAATATTAACATGAATTTTATTACAACAATACAGCTTTGACTGTCAGCAGCTCGTTGTCAAGTATATTTTCTCTTATAATTCCTAACGTTTTCCAGAGTACGGAATAGAGTGCCTTCTGTTGGATGAAATAGAGAACCTGCCATGCACATCATTAATGTCCTCTAAACCAGCCAAATAGATCTACTAAAACAAAATGAGGTCTAAAGTTAATCGTGTGTTTTGAAACATGGCTTATTATTTAGCTACTATTCATTTTCTTTAAAGAAAAAGGCAGAATGTTAGATAGGCTCACTCTATTGCTGACTCGACTGGCATTGTACTAGCGTTTGGAATGGAACTATGGCAAGCATCTCTTGACCTACGAAAATGTATGATAAAAAAGTAGCATACAATGAATCGATATTAATGCCATTAAAATGGTTCAGCCATAAAGCGACATTAAGTGTAACCATTTGGGTTTCAATGCACAAAACACGAGCGAGTTTTACTGTCCTACACCGAAGTAGTCCTGATGCGTCTTACACCTAAATACTTAGTTGACAATCATCTTCCGCGGGAAAAGCGCACTGCATTGCTGTTCGAGTGTTTATGTGCGGACTATTTAGTTCGGTATCAAAGCAGAGAGTGTTCTAATGTTACTGGCTACAAAATTGGAGATGACTTTTTTGTAGCTTTCGTTGAAATCTGTTTGGCTTTGTCGGTTACAACCGAGACTAGTTGCGATTGCTTTTATTTTAAACTCCTGCAGATTTACTGTTAAAGACACGCAATATTACTTGTTTTCAACAGCACCACATTATATTTAGTGTCATGGAGGATGCACGACCGAAATAGTAACGCCAAAACTTTAATGTGCCTGTCAGAACTTATTCGCTCTTTGGGATTGCATTTTCAACGGCCAAAATCCCAACCAACTGCTGTTTCTAAGGCATGTGTGGTTAAATTTCGAGCTTAATTTAATTAGTAATTTTTTGCTGTTCGAGATATTGGAACTAACTTGTAAAATAATATTCTCCAAATGATTTAGAACATCAATTACAATTATTTTTAAAATAAAAAAAATATATATGAATAAAAATGCATGTATACTGAGACGCGTGAGGTAATTTCGCTCACAATGAGCTACGTTATTCATGTTTCGTCCTAGGCAGCTCAAGTTTAAAAACATCTACTGATTCAGCTGTGTTCCTTAATTATACTTTCTACGTTTTGTGAAAATTATTCAGACAAAAATATTCGTTGACCACATGGCGGAGCTTAATGCTTGATAGAAGAATAAACTCTATGACTTGGCGATATTTGTTTGTTTAAAACGTCGCAACAACTCACATGAACAAAGCATATTCTCTATTACTTGGAATTTACCTTCCGCATGCGCGAACGAGCATCATTTTTGTTTTATTTTTTTATTATGTCTGATGGTTTCTCTTCATTTGGTATATTCAAATTGTAAGCACTCAACTTTTATTACGTTGTGAATAATTCAACAACTAATTAACAATGTTTGCAATAATAGTTTTAGTAACTATCCTCGTCGAAAGACAAGGTGGTAATGTGCAGTTTTGCGACAGATTAAAATGCATGCTAGAATGCTGGGTCAAAGAATAGCAAGGATATGCTGAGTCAAGTCTTGGAAACAATGTTCCTAATTTTCAGTGAAACATTCATATTATTTAATCTATAATCGTAATTATATTCTTCTGGAAATAAAGTGAAAAAGCATGCGCATAGCGCGCTTTTAGTTCTAACTATGCAGATCTATCAAATATATGGTAATAAAATTTACTGAACAAAGCAGGCTGACCACTTAGGACCATTAAAAACCATGATAAAGAAAGCAAGAACATATATTGTTATATTAAGCGAGGCTTACTTATTTGCAGAATCAGCTCTAAGGAATACCCAAGGTTTAACCGAAGTGACGTCATCAGTGCTGTGTCTGTCGTAGCAGTGCCATAGCCCATTTTCTAGATATGCCGCTTTAATCGAAAAGTGCGTGTCTAGTTTACTACTCAAAGCCTCAGAACTGTGCCACTGATAATCAGGTAAAGTTCACCATGCATATTAGTCAATCGTTTCATGAGTCCCCTCCCTCTCTACTGCACAGGCGGGGATGGTTTAGCCAATTAATTTTTATATCAGTTTAGAATAAAAAAAGTGGCATCACAAAAATTAAAAGGTGAGCAGTGCCGATACAACAGAAATATATTACATGAAACAAGTTGGTCTCAAATTCACAGTCTAACATGACCGGTCGAGACATTGGTTGGAATATGCTAACTCTCCTTTCACTACACCGTAATCAAAATTCTTGTAGTTTCTGTGTTTCTCCCACAGAAAATATAACGCAGAATGATTCTCGTCTTTAAAGATGGTCACGATACAAATATTTAGTGAGAGAATATGTTGAAGTACAAACTAAATATATCAATTTTAGAAAGAGCAAGGTTATGCGCAACATTCTTAATATGAATCATTGCGCTGTCCCGAAGTTAAACTTCACATTTCGGAATTTCGTTATTTTTGTCCAACTTGAAGTTCAAAAATGGGGATACAATTTTTTCAAATTACACACAGTTACTGCAGCTCAAAGTATTAAATTTGCATTTACTGAATTGTACCGGAAATAAAATTATATTTTTAAATGGCAGTTAAAACATGAACAACCCTGCACATTTCAAATCGTAACTTTGAAGGAATAAAACATAGTTTCTTCATTTGCCTACCGACGCCGTTATGTTTTTCAAAGTACGTAATGCTTCTAACTTGCGATTGATCCAAAACAAAGAGGGAAACTGTCACGTGTATTCATGAACATGTGGGAGTTTAACTATTATTATAAATTAGACGAACAGTATTCAAGTCAATAATGAACCCTATACGAATTTGAATATCAGGCGAGCTACAGTAGAATGTGTGAATTCATTTTGTAACCCAACTTCACACGAGGAGCCGCTGAATCAGTTTGCCCGCCGCATGTCTTCTCTTTGCTTTCCCTTTAAAGATTTTAATACAAGAGTGAATATATTCTGAAATGCGCGATATTCCCACCAACATAAATAAACATATGTCTACATTACCTAGCTACGCTCTGGCTTACCCGGTCTTCAGTAAATTCCACTGCACCGAATGATAAGTGAGGCACATCGACAACGTCATTTTCTCAAAGCAGAAAACACGCCGGACACGTGACTCAATGAAAAAGATATGAAGTACCACGATGCTGCTTACAAAATCTACCACCAGTTAGGGCGCTACCTTTTAGAAACAGCAATGCTTTTGATCGACTGTGGTGATGGTCCCTTTTCTAGCTGTTATGACTGCGTGGAACGTCAGTTGCACAAACTAATAAACTTTTAGCCATGGCGAGGTGTGATGCCTGATTTGAAGGTGCTGATCCGTGCCCCAGTTGTCGCGCTCGACGATGGATTCGCTCGCGTTTAGGTTCAATAATTGGGTATTTCTCCTTTAGACCAGAAACTAATTCCGGTAGGATACCTTCCACACTGCCCAGCTTGCTTTACTGTGGCCCCTATGACGTATTCTTTAAGCTCTCGCAAAAGTCGCCTCGCCTACGTTTAAGCCCTGGCACCTGTCTTTTGTGGCGTGTATGTCGCGACGATAGCCTTCTGTTCGGGTTGCTATCAACATGATTTCGCTCGGCTGAATGTGCATATTTTAGCATGCATGTATTTGTCAAATATTGGGAGCCTGATTTTGAAACAAGCCTATAAGAGGTCGTTTTTTAGGCTCCGGATATAGTGGTTATGTGTCCTCTGTGAATATACAGCCCTGTCGGTTCTTTCAGGCAATGCCGGGTTGTATATCCAAGCTACTGGGGGGGAAATTATCCGGACGGAAGATTCTCGTTGCTGGCGCGTTTGACTCGGGGCTAAAGCGAGCGGTATCGGGGAAGGAAGCATTCAGATGCATTTAACACTATAAGAACCACTGCATGATAATTAAAATAGACCTATCAATCTTTTTTCACTCAACGCAAGGTAAGAAAAAACACTTGAAACAAACGAGGGAAATAGAGTTCCTGTGACTACACTGGTAGATTATCGTGTGGAGTTTAAATAATAGACCAAATGGTTCTTACACCCACTAAGATCTGAGCTCCGTGAGCCGATACCAAGAGTAACATGTTTTTCTCACTAAACAAAAAACTAGACTGAATAATAATTACAGGGACAGTAAACCTGTTATCGGGTAGCATAAACTGTGGCTAACCGTTTTACCATAAACGTAATATTATATTTTTAGTTCTGCTTTGTTACAACTTATGCAGCAAGGTGATGGGGATTCAACCACGGCAGCTGAATCGCAAAAGCACGAGATCGGCAGCCATTTAGGATCCAAAATTGACTGCCGATTATCACAGTTAAACAGAGCGGACGTGACGTTCGCGCCGGATATGACGTCACATGTAGTGACCGGGCGGCGGGAAGGGGCGGCCAGGTGGGAAGATGTCATGGAGATAAGCATTTGCGGAGATGGCTGTATATTGCTAATAGTACTGGCGCATCTACAGTACATAGTAGACAAATATCGTTATGACAGGAGACACACTCACATGCAAACATTTCCCGTCACTCGAATGAACAGGAAAAGGCAAATAAAACCGTTTGTGTAATGTATTTCGTTTTGAACAGACGGGCTCTCGTGGCGCTCGTCAAATAGCGAAGCAAACACAGCATGAATCCAGAAAAAAAACTCAACATATATTGAGACGTCCATGCCTCATAGAATGGGCTCGCTTGATGGGCAGCGGTCTTTGAGTAACGTCCTGCTTGGGTGAAGGGTTAGCCTATCGGCTTAAGTGCAGTCTCGGAACCATTCTCACGTTTCATGCATAAATTTGGGTGGTGCTTTGCCACTCCCAGCACGAGATTATCCTTAACCCGCAAGTGGACTTGCCGGCCAAATCTGTTTACTGAAAACTCAAAATGTGTTCTTGCCAATCAAAACCTAAGATATATTTTGATAAGTTTTGAGCGGCCAAATTACATCAAAGCTCAGGAAGCAATCTCAACTTACGAACTTCATGAATAATCACTTCTATGGTTCCATGCATTGCTGTCCAATATTTAGGAAGGTATCTAAATTGAAAAGCTTTGAATTATGTGTTGTCTAATAGCCAGAAGAATACTCAGAACTATCGACAAAAGACCCTTCATTACTCCTAAGAGTCTTCGCATGGCCGACGTCAATTGTTGCGGAAGGCCTCTACGTTTTCACCTAAGCCTTATGGAAGGAAACAGAAACCACTGTACAAACGCAAGTGTCAATAAAATGACGCATGAGCGTATTTCACTGCTCGCGTAGACTAGAATGAAAAGTTTAGAGTACGATGAATGCGTGACTAGATAGTAATGCATATTTACAAGTTTCCATTCAGCTGGTATTTTGGGATTAAGTGCTTTATCTCTAGCGTGAGGTATGTTAAACGTAAATGATCCTGCAAGGCGACGTTTTCTAACCGTGGACCAGAAGAACAGTACAGCGTGTGTCTCCGACTCCCACGAACTTAAAGTTGTGCGAAGTATCCCATTGTAGAATGTTGTTGGGACAATTTTGTGAAAGTGAAAAAGATACAGGCGGACAGTTGACTGACGCTGATTGCTTACAATAGCCACTCAGTGCTGCCTTAGATTAATGGGACCCTGGTAGGCTTGATGAAGCTAAAAACTAATCAAACAATGCCAAGAAATGCAGAACCGGACCTCTTAAAAGTAAATTAGGCGTAAACTGGAATTTTTATGCTCCCAAAATGTCAAAACAACAGAAAAGATCTCGGACTTCAGCTCCTAATGGTATCTGAATGCACAAATATGCCGTCACACGGGGAACAGAATTTTAAAAAAAATATTTCTGTCCAAAATTGGAAATTGCGCGTGTGCATCAAGCAAATTCACGTGAGGCAAAGCGTCTGTGCGAGTGCCTTGGTGTGAGTAGGGCAACTGCAGCGGCGTGATGTCAGGGCCGCGCGTTTGATTCTTCTCACAGATGAAGCACGTAATGGCTCGTATTGACAGCGTCAGGAGTGGGTTTCTTGAGCAAGAAAATACTCTATTCCTAAATTCATATAATCGTTGCGAAATTTCTCGCTAATTTCGAAAATAAAAAAAAATTCTGTATTTTTTTCCGTTTTTCTTTTTTTTATTTTAAATTAGATTTTCTAAAGAAATAGATGCGTTTCTGAATATGATTAAAAATATAATGGTAAGCTAATTGTTTTCAATTGTAGAACCAAATTTAAATGAAAACTTAAAATGAATTTGTCTTCCGTGCCTCTGAAAGGTAAGCTGTTAAAGCGAAAATGGTATCTGTGCGGATGTACCAAAACAAAACAAGAAAGTTTCAAATAATTACATATGGAGTATGAACCACAACGCCGAAGACCATAAATGAGACCATGATGGCATGCCTTGGACGTAAAAATTACATTACAGTTCTTGTCACACCTAACGATTGTGTGAGTGCCTCTGATAGAAATTAAGTGATTGTGTCTAAGGCTACTGAAAATATGCTGATACCGCAACAATGATATTCTTAAAGGTGACACAAAATAGAATAAATTATCTAGGCTTCCCTCCTAACGGTTATAAAATTGGAGCATTATTGTGAAGTTTCTGTAACGAGCCAAATTCCACTTTCTATGTGGTTAATCGCCCAGTTCTCCCTGCTTCCTCACTCCTTATTTTAGAGCACTACACGTTCTCACTTTGGCTGTCCAACTTGCTCCAGACCTCAGCAATTTATGTTTTCATTTTTTTAAGCAAGGCTTTTTGTGAACGTCTTTCACCACCCCTGGTAAACACGAAAGTTCGCTTCAAGAATAATATAAAGAGGTAGTTCAGAATGACTAGAGTTGTAAGCAATACAACTTAGTTTTACAAAGAAAAAAAAAAAAGAACCTAAGCTAAGGCATAGCCTTTACGTTTGCCATGCTTGTATAATGGCTTGCAGAATATTGCTTAAGATTCGTTCTCACTTGCATAATTTGATTTGTAGAGAAGTAGTTAATTTTTGAACAGCCTTGAATTGTAATTTTTTTTGTTTTAGAAGGAATTATTAGTGTTCCACATTGGTATTCAGTATAGAAACGTGAAATTGCTTTACTGGCTTCAACATAAATTAGTGGCATCATAATTAGTATTGGTTGTATCGTTGTCATACAGCATAATGGAGAAAAAATATAAGTTAGGAAACTAGGCGTATGTAATTTATGTTAACGATTGGCAAAAGATTATGTTTTCACGCTATTTTCAAAACCCACGAGTACATTACAATTGACCCTTCCAAGAATTTTCGATATTCGGAAAACATTGAGCGGAAAGATAGAACCAGGGGTGCGGTATTCTAAAAACTACGCGGCTTAAGTCAAACAAATCTGAAATTTAGATATCTTGATACATAAGTCATAAATAGCAATACGAATGACTTTAGTTCTCGCGTACGCAAGTCTATTTATAAAAATGTTTTAGACAGATTGATAAAAACACATAAAATAAGATTTTTGATAGATTCATAAAACGCGTCTAGAGCATACATCAGGACAATATAGTAGCTTGTCCAAGTTATTTAAGGATTGTGAGCAATTATAAAGTCCCACCCACGTAATAAAAATTATTTAACGCTGAGTATAAATTTACTTAGCGAACTATACCAGGTCCATAAGGGGTGGAAAAGTTATTGAAGATTATACGTTACTTTAAATATGAATTTTTCAAAAAATCACATTTTATTTATTTTTTGTAAAAGAGACTGGCACAATCATTAAAATAATATTTATATATAAAATAATGAAGAGCTAAATTTCTTTTTTTTTCTCAAATAGTGTGGGTTCTTGTAATTTGCGAAATGATCGTGACGTGCATACCCATTCGACCAGTGACACACTTGTTATGAGAGGAGGAACCACTTCACAAAGATCAACTGCTTGCTGAATGCCTGCGTTTACATCACTCGATAGTCACATAAAACGGACTGGCCTATTCCTCTTTCAAAACAGTATCAGCAGGATGTTCATTCAGGAAAGCAAATGTAATGTAGGCGACATTAAAATGCAACTGAGGTAAGAGCGTCAGTTCAGGTACCCTGTGCGCAGCGTCAAGAGTTGCACGGCGATGACTCAAGGAAGAAGTTGAAGACTCAACATTGGTCGTTCGTCTAACTGGCAACGTCACTTCTTATAACTCACATGTCAAAATATACGGGAGAAGGGTCCAATATGGGTGATGATGTCAGTTGTATTTGAGAACACTATGCTGTCTCGTACACTACTAGGTGTGAGAATGGTAGGGAAGTATCGCGTCGTCAAGTTGTAGTAGAGGATTTGAAGGTATGATGACACAGAAACAATGCTGTCAAAAGATTGTATATGAGTAAATTACACTTCGTTCAGAATATAAATATTAGTCACGTGTATTTTTAGCTGAATGTTCAGTGAAATACGCCGCGGGTAGCTTATACTCACGTTATTACCACCTCTGACTCAAAGTCTCTTGAGATTTATGTTTGTCAAACAAGAACACACTAAATTAAACACCCATCGAGAAAAAAACCAAAATAAAGAAATTGTCATTAAGTTTTACATTAAAAAAAGATGTTATAATCGCTGTAGAAATTTAGTGGTCTAGAAATATTTGAAAGATTTTATTATGACCGAAGAAGCTCTCCAGTCTTCTCATTCAATTCGCAAAAGGTTCATCTCTAGCATAATGGCAGCGTCAGTAAATTACAACAAAAAACATATACACGAGTGCCAAACCACTAATTTATTGCTATGTTAGCAGCAGCCCTTCAGTACGTTAAGCCCGAAACCCTTCACCCAATGCAGATAAAAAGAATTGAAATACAATGAACACGTGAATAGTGGTGCGCCTAGCCACCATTGCGTTGTCACGGGATTCGCGCAAATCGCATCGGGTATAATCTAAGTAGTGCCATGGAGTGACCCACTCAACAACGAGATTTGTACAAGGAATATAAAAAATGCTAGAAACAATTCAAAGTACGTGTCAGTAAAACGTGCAATTTACATGGGAGATCTAAGTCTGCTATTGTCCTATTGATGCTTCTTTCCAACGGTCTCGTTTAACTAGTTCTAAAGTATTCCGCAATTCATAGCTGAAGAAACAGAAATTTCAAAGACATCGCACCACGGTATCTCGAAGCACCTTGTTTAAGCTCGTGATTATTGAAGTAGAAAGCCAAATGCAATTATTGGGTACGTGCTCTTCGTTGGGTCTTGGCTTTCTACTGTTTCATGAGCTTTGCTTTCAATTCTTTCCCTCAAAGAAGTCTACATTAAAGAATACAAACGCGCTGCTGCCGAACTTCAAATATGCAATATCAAGGATACGTAGAACATATACGTTAAGATATTTGCAGGACAGTAAGCCGAATTTTCATTAAAAGCATTTCCCTGTCCTCGTCGAAGTGTGAAGGATGCGAACGTAAATCCATTCCGCGTGAATCGAGGCCCAGCGGAACCTCGAGAAACCGATCAGTGCAAAAAGACCGCTGCCCATCTATGTTCTACCCGTCCGACGCGTTCGATCTCTGTGCGATCGAGGCCAAAGCAATATTAACATGGATGGAATGTGTGTTTGTGTGCGCGCGCGAGAAGGATAAAAGAGACGCGCCACCCGCGGAAGAAGCAGCCGCATCTCGCCCCGTCCCCCACCCACCTTCCCCCCTCAGGCTGTGAAATTGTGGAACGTGGGTCTGAGAAGTGCCGCCGTCTCCGTGACGGACACAGTCACAACACTGACGTCGTCGTCGTCGGGTCGAAGCAGTGCAGTCGAGCAATCTCCGCCCACCGAACTGTCGTCCAGACCAGCGGCACCTCGCTGCCGCTCGCCGCTAGAGTTGCCATCGTCGTCGTCGTCGCTGGCCGCCAGGCTCTCCATCTCGGTCGCCAGCGTGCTGGCCTCGCTGTCGGCCGCCACCGACGAGGCCCTCGTGTGGTCCTGTTCGACGCGGATGCACGGGGGGCAACCTCCCGTGCCGGACAGCGTCGGGTCGCTGTCCGCCGTCGCTGCTGCCGTGTGTCTGAGGGCCACCTTCCGGCGGAGCCTGGAGCCCAGGTCCGAGTTTCCCCTCTGCATTACGGTGGGGCGCTCGAAGGTCTTGGCCACGGGCGTGTTGGGCTCGCTGCACTGCTTGTCCAGCAGAGAGGCACGGGCGAGCGCGCTCTGCGGGTGTACCGAAGGCGGGGTCGTGGAAGTCGGCGCGGGAGCCGGCGGGGGCAGGGGCGGCGACGGGGCCAGGGACGGGGCCGCCGAGGGCGGAGGGGGTGGCGGAGGGTGGTGGCGCAGGTTGAGTCCCGCGGGGGGCACCGTGGGCACGGCCAACAGCCGGGCACGGTCCTCCATGTACATCTCCATCAGCTGGTCCAGCTTAGACTCGATGTCCTCCACCTGTGACCGCCGTTGGAAACTTCTCGTCAACAAGTGCCCAGTGCCGTAACCCCCCCCCCCCCCCCCCCCCCCCCAGGGACGTCTATTTGTGAAAACGAAGCTATGCAACTGGCTTATCTGGAAATTTTGGTGCCATTGTCTGTGAAGCTCTGATACATATATCAGAATAAGGAAACAATAGCTTTGCGTACTATCCCCGTCTGCCTCCAGCAAAAGTAGCTGATCTAGGGACTGTAAATATTCACAAAAAGCCGAGTAGTACATAGCAGGAATCGTTTTGTTGCAACCGAAACGATACTCGCTTTTCACCCACATGGTCGCCAACAACGTTATAAACTAAGTTTCCATGGGAGAACGGCGAAATCTCAGACATTTCCGGTTTTTGATTATATAGGAATGCCTGACAAGATTGAAGTTGGATCAGCAGAGGCTGAATAAATATTTGAGATGTTCTTGCGTCGTCATCTTGGATTTCTTTACCAATCATGAGGCGAAGGCGTCCAAGCTAGGGCATCGACAATAGCTCTCTAGCGAAACATCTACTGCAGAAGTAATCCGCAGAAAAATAGACCAAGTCCAATAAATACCCGGCGAAAACAACAAGCTGAATGCTCCCAGAAGTGGTACAGAACTCTGTATCATTCGTATACCAAGTCAAGGCGATCGTGGTTTGCGGATGGGCATTGTCCTCTTCTTACCGAAAAGCATTTTACTTGTAATATTTCTTACAGAGCTCAGAGTTTATATTTACTACTAGGTTTTCATGCACCGGTATATTACATTCCCGATCAATATGTTCTAGATTAACATTGCTTATTCTGTCGCCCTCCCTACCTTGGGTTGACTCCTCAGTCACATATTTGGTGTCAGGAAGCTATCCCTAGATTACCTTTATCCTTCGAACTTCACCTTCAAGGGCATAGTTCTTTTGTCATACCCCTAACTCGTCTCGGGTTTTACAGGTGTGCTTCGCCTCCTTCTGAGGCCGATTCATCACATCTAATATTCCCGCACACCAGACCATTTCCACATTCCAGTGGTGAATCTACACTAATTCAGCCATTATGAACTCGACATAATGCAGCTAATAATCAGAATCAGAAGTCGGGTTTCTAAACAAGGGCGTTTTAAGGTAAGATCGAACAACCATATCCGGTGACCATTTTTAATTTTGATAAAAAAAATATATTTTGCTGGCTCCATGCAAAACAAAAAAGAAAAAGAAAACCAATCTTTTGTTTTGGAAAAAAAGTTTATCTTTGCGAAAAATAAAATTGTAAGCACCCTCTCAGTCACGTGCGCGTTTTGCGCATCACGCGATGTTGGCGTTTCGGGCGGCTTCCCCAAACAAACTGTTTTGGCTACTGGTCTAGAAATATTTATTGACAAATGAGGCAAAGGAATGATCGACAAAGGTATTAGTCACCGAGTATTATGGTCGTTTTTTTCAGAGACAAATTCGCAAACACGGCACATCGCGCAATAACGCTCTGGATTGAAGATTTATTTTTCTCCGTTTATATAAAAACTAAAGTCTTCAAGCTTTGTCAGTGTGTTTCTCTCTGTATATCTTTGCATAAAATATTGTTGTTCTGGTTAGCGCGAAAAATTTACAAGTGCTCACACATTATTTTGAAAACCATTAAAAGAAAAGGCCGTCTTTAATATGTTACACTCTCCGAAACGAACGCTCATAATATGTGCTAACAGAGTCAGCAAAAACATTATCCAATATTTTGTGGCTTTGAAGTTGTACAGCGAGAAATATGGCCAAATTGACGCTAACGCAGTTGCCATCAATGAAACGTGCGCATACACGTTCTTCATAGTTTCATAATTATTAAAAAGCGTAAAAAGGCTATGGGGTGGTAAGGAAGAGACAATTTGACAGCACGGAGGTGGATGGTAGTTACATTTATGTACAACCGACCCCAAAATGGCAATGGGCCGGAGCGATCGAGAGCCGCCATTCTGTAACATGCTTCGCGCAGGGGCGGATACAAGGGGGGGGGGGGGGGAGCGATGGGGCGGCCGCCGCCCCCCCCCCCCCCCCCCCCCCAGCAAAGCTGACCCCCCTCCTTCTCACCTTCTCGGAGGGCAATTTGACATGGGTGGACCCCCCGTGCACAAGAAAGAATGGGAGAATAGTATCCTTAAAAATCCCCCCCCCCCCCCCCCCCCACCAAAACAGAGTTCTGGATCCGCCCCTGGCTTCGCGGTGTCTGTTTCAACAGCCGGCGTGTAGCGTCTCCGTCTACACGACGAAAAGGAAGGAACTGGAGCGACTTTCAAACAGATAAGCCTACAACCTTGGCGGTAACTTGATATAGGAGGTAGGGCGCAGCAGAACTTAAATCTGCGCCGCCTGTCAGCGCCAATAGTTCAGCCGCTGTGGAGAGCCGCACATAACGTAAGAAATAAAGCTATGCAAAAAAAAAGAATTCAGATTGACTGAGATTGTCTGTATTGGCGTTCTCAGGTAGGATTGAAAGACCATATCCGGTCGACATCTTTTTATTTTCGCCAAAAGATATATTCTACTTGTCGAAGGTAGAAAGTTCGTCAAGTTGGTGATTCGTATTGATTAAACGCGTTTTTAGCGTTTTTAACCAATATTTTACTTGTGCAATGGCAAGAAAATATTCGAACATTTTTTTGCGGAAAATAAAATTTATCTTGCGAAACAAAAATCATAAAATCAATGTCGGTATACGCGCACGTTTTTTCGACTGGCGTGAAACCATCCCTTCAGATATTTGTGAATGAAAAACTCTCGTCGCCTGAGGTTTAATATTTTTGTGCAGAAACTGTACATAAGATAAAAGGAGGTAAACATGCATTATCGTTTACCAAGCAATTCAGAGCTTTATAAATCCCGATTTTAAGAAACAAGAAATTTAATCTTTTTTTCTTAATTGTAACATGATTTGGGCGCATTTGTTCAATATTTGCATACATTTTTATTTAAATTAAAAACGATAACCTTTCTAGAAACATACACCGCAATGTACACAGTAAGTACCGATTTTGCAATAATTGGAAAATCAGTTTAAAATGAAGGCCATCTTGATCTGTCTTCTACTTTTCACAGATCAAGGCTCATAATTTGTTCTATTAGGCCCTTCAAGAATGCTTTGCAATATTTTTGTATTTTATAATGTTACAGAGTGCTAAAGATACAGAATTGCCGTATCGGGAGTAGGGAAAGATAGGACGTTGCCGATTTCAAACAAGGGCAAGGAGTTCCTGAAAAATAAGAATTCACACAAAAGATTCCAGGCGAGTTTGAAGCATAAGTCAACAATTTGAATACAGATTTCTCGGATCAGCGAATTACGGAACCTACCCTCTGTATGGAGGCTGGGCTGCTGACGACCAGGTTTAAATAGTGTTAAGAAAGAACACACGTTTGAAGTGGTACAAGTGAAACGAGTTTAATGAATCAAGATCCTGTGCGCATATTCGGCGCTTGTCGCGTGGATTAAATTTTACCGGACGCCGACCCGAGCTGGTCACGGCGCTCTCCTGGCACTTTGAGGAGAAACATTTTCGTCCCGTTTTACCTGTAGCGATCACTGTTCGTTTCTTCTCAGTGGCACCGCAAGCTCGCGCCCTCCACCTGCTTTTCGCAGACGAAGGAGACTTTACTTTCTAAAATTTATCTTTTCTGCGTCTACTGTTCTCACTAACAAGGCTGTGGCTGCGAAGTGTCGTACCGCGTACACTGCCACAAGTGACAAAACTGAATTCCACGCACAACAGGAACAGAGTCCCAGTTCTTTGCTTTCATATCCCTGAACGCTTTGACGTCAGCTATCGGGTGGTGGATTAGTTTCAAGTTTGGCAGTTTAGTGTTCAGTGGGGCAACCACCTTTGACGCCGACTTGATCCCAGACGTGGTGGGCCTTCGGAGGTTGTACAACGTTGCCTGGTGCTTCACATGATTCCCCATTCAATCGCAGGCACTCTTACTATGCCCAGTTGCGGAAAAAATACACTTCGCTGACGTGCACTTGTTGCTCTGCAGATCCTGTAGTTGGTAATTGTTCTTAAAGCGGCCTGCTGCACCATTACTGACGTAGGTTACATGAGCATACCCAAATTAGATTTCACGATTCTCCAAGCCGTTGTCAGATAAATTAAGTTTGAAACAATCTCATTTAATTGAGTTAGTTTTTTTTTCTTTTTTTTTCTTTTTGCAATTGCTTTTTTTTTTGCGCTGTGCTGTTAATTACGGCGGCGGATCTATTCATGCAGACAGGCGGCGCTGGGTCAGGTTCTACCGCGCCCTACCTCCTATATCATACTACCGCCAAGGATGTAGGCTGATCTGTTTGAAAAGTCGCTCCGGTTGCCTCCTTTACGTCGCGTAGACGGAGACGCTACACGCCGCTTGTTGAAACAGGCATCGCGAAGCATGTTACAGGGTGGCGGACCTCGATCGCTCCGGCCCATGGGCAGTTTTGGGTCGGTTGTACGAAAATGTATTAGGAAGTTTCCCTTCAAAACTGCCGTCCACCTCTGTGCTGTCAATTTGTCTTTTCCTGAGTACTCCGTAGCATTTTTACGCTTTTTAATAATAATAAAATTGTGAAGAACGGGTAAATGCATGCCCCATTTATGATAACCGCGTTAGCGACAATTTGGCCATACTTCTCTCTTTAAAAGTTCAAAGCCACGCAAGATGTTTTTGCAGACTCTGTTAGTAAATAATATAAACATTAATTTCGGAGAGTCTAAAGAATATTAAAGATGGCCTTTTTTTAAAATGATTTTCAAAACAAAGCATATTTGGTTAAATGTCCCCGCGTGACCAATTCTTGTAACTTTTTCCGGCTAACCAGGACAACAATTTTGAATGCAAAGATTAACTATATACAAGGCAACACACTAGCAAAGTTTGAAATCTTTAGGTTTTATATAGACAGAGAAACAATATCTTTAATCCAGAGCGTTACTGCGCAATGTGCCGTGTTTGGTATTTTGTTTGTCAAAATAACGACCCTAATACTCGTTTATTAATACTTTTTGTAAATCCGTTTCATGCCTAATTTGTCAGTAAATAATTCCAGCCCCGTAACCGGAGTACATTTTTTTTTTTTTTTTTTGAGAATCCGATCCAAGTGACATCGCGCGCTACGCACAACGCGCACGCGGCCGAGAAGGAGCTTACAAAAGTTTTTCACAAAGACAAATTTGTTTTTTACTCCCTCCCCTTCCTCTACCACCAAATATTACGTGGATGCTCCCCTCTTCTATCCCCCGGCCAGAACAGCCGCAGTCATTCATCACACGTAATCACCTATCTTTTATAATTCCCATATTAATATCAAGACTTTTACATATGTTGAAACTTTAGCTAGAGCCTAAACTATCTCAATACCCACCCAACCCACGGAGAAAATCCTCATTCGAACAGACAGTCAGGCGGTCTGTCGGGCTTTCCAAGACGTCACCCACCCCCCGAAATCTTTGATGACCTCCAAGAATTTCTGACCAACAATCCCGCCCTCGAGGAGACCCTCCAGTGGGTTCCGAGTCGCTCCGGCATTCAGGAGAATGAGGCAGCCCACGCCTTGGCCTGTGACGAGTAACCAGGACCCCTTGTGCCGGAGTGAGTCTGTATGACCCGCTGGAGGATTTGCTCTTAAAACGGGATCAACGACGAGAAGTCTTGGTTTCTTTACGCAAGTCTCGCGGAACCATTATCCCCCCCCCCCCCTCCCCACCCCTCCTTATCTAGGTTAGAAGGCGCCTTATGGCGCCAAGCTCAAACCTCTCCCCCCCCCCCCCTCCATCTCCTTCACAATTACAGGTCCCTTCCTGGGCGCCCCATTTGCCCCGATTGCGGGGGCTTCCCAAATACCCCTCATGTTCTATGGGAGTGCCCCTCCTCTCTCCCCTCACGCTCTAAAGCTCTTACACTCCTCTCCTCACAGCAACGCCCCGGGACGCTGGTGAAGTGGCTCACTCCACCGGACCCCCTTATTCTTCCGTACCAGCGGGCCCTGGTCGATCACTTCCAGGCGACAGTGAAGGGACCCGACCACCAGGTCCCTTCTTAGCGCCGGACAGGGCGTCATATTGCTAATAAAGTTTGACACACACACACCACAACAAGGATTGGTTATACCCTTCTGGGTATGGAGGAAACAAAAACATATATTTTCATCAAAATTAAAAATGATCACCGGACATGGTTGTTCGATCTCATCTGAAAACGCCCACAAGTCACTTCCAATGAGTACTTGTCCACAACGCATCAAACTGTATGATGTAGTGCAGATATGAAAGTGGAAGTGTAAATGTAATAATATATTGTGCGCTTGATACTACTCTTTTAAAGAAGGTAATGGGATGTGAAAGAGACACGGTTTAATCCGGCGTTGAATGAAGTGGTTGCACTTTATGATTTTTTTTCCTTCATCACAGTGTTTTCGCCTCCACAATGTATATTTTAAGGTAACAGTGTTCCGGGCAGATTTCTCACATTTGACTTGTATTTCAATTTGCATTAACTGTCTTCAGATGTATTTCACGAACTGGGGTGCATCCAGCATTGTTTTCGTGTCAAAAGTTCGAAGCGCCGCGAAATTCTTCACTAGTTATCATCATTATCGTTCCCTACCAGAGGGTGGATAATTTTATTTTATAAGAAAATATATGGTTTGACGTACACGCTGTGATCAATAATTAATATAGAGCTATTTTGAAGCTATAACCCTAGCAAGTGCCGCGGAATAGTAATCTTCCAGTTTTCCTTTTTTCCGTTTTTCACTGTCTGTATAACTGTGCGTCGCCTTGTCGCCTGACGGGCGCTGGGAACTCAATTGACAGCATATTTGGGCAGTAATTCTATTACAGTAATTAAATTACTGTAATTTAGTTACTTTTTATAATTTGGAATTGGAATCAAATAATTTCGGCTAAAATGAATTATAATTATAATTAAATTATTTTCTAGCGTAAGTAATTGCGAAATTTCAGTCACATTAACGATTATTTTGGCAAGACTGCTACGACAACGAAACCTCTCTGAATGCCTGAGCGCTCGCAAAAGCGGCCTAGCGCCCGGTGACACCACTCGCACGCACACGTACAAAAAAAAAAAAAAGTTTTTTTTTTTTTCTGTTTCCTCTTAGCTGTTGTTGTTGCTTATATTGCGGCCTGAAAGCCAGTCCTTTTTGGAGCCAGCCTCATCGGTAGAGCCGCATATTTAGAGAGTTTGGTCATTAATCGGTAAGATAATGGTAAAAATAAGGGGACGACATTGACCGAAAGTGCGTGAATGATCTTGGGCACGATGATTGGCAGCTCTCGTGACCAACCACTAGCCACAAACATACCCCTAGCGAAGGGAATGAGCGGAACATATACCCTCCAATCAGAGTTTCTGGGTAAGGATGTTCTCAAGTATTTTATTTCAGCACGCTAGAGTTGAAATTTGCGACTCTTCGCCAGTGAAAGGGCAACGCACGTGATGTTGTCGTCACGGCGTCATTCAGAACGCACTATATCTCTCTTTCGATTGCACTCGCGGCCGCGGCCACAAGCGAGTGGACGGTAAAAACTGCAGATTCTGCTAAGTGGGAGTTTTTATCCAAACACGGAACGAGCACTCAATAAACGCACTCAGCACCTTGCGACTCCCCGTTTCCACCAACCTTTTCCAATTATACATTCACATACTTTCAGTCTCACCCAGAAACAAGAGATGCCTGCGCCGCGCTACGCGAATCATTCAAGGTCATCCCAGCTCATTCTTTCTTCGCAAGCTCATCACGGGGGAAATATGCGACGCTGGCGGCGGCGACGCTTTCGCCACTCCGCCCCGGTTCCCGCCGGCTCCTCCCAATGACCAAACTCTCTCAATATACGGCTCTGCTCAACGGCGCCGTATGACGCGGTCTACGGAGCGAGCAGAAAACAACAGCGTAAATAATTCGAAAATATTGAAAGGAAAAAAAACAAAAAAACTGCTTCAGCTTTCAGCCGAGGTTGGAGATTTTAATTGTATATGAAGATATTTTTTGTCAGTTTATTACGTCCATCTTCCACTACTGTCGCATATTTGTATCTGTATTATTCCAAAGTTTCAGTTTTACTTCGGATATTATGTGCATAAACATTTGGAGGACTGACCTCGGACTTGTGAATATTGTCACGATTGATTCGGGAGCCCCCTTTCGGTTGTAAGATATATCCATGCCATTATAATTTCAACTCAATGTCAAAATAAATTTACAATAACATAATATTTGTAGTTGAATGTAGTCGTATTAGCGCGTGTGGATTGTAGTTTTATAATAACATTGTTAAAATATTTAGAAGTGACAAATTGTAGGATTTTTATGTGCGTGGTTAACAAAAGTGTGTCAACCCAATTTTTTCTTTGGCGATCTGACGCCTTCGAGTATATGAACTAATTTATGATTATTTATTGAAACAAACGTAGGACTTTATTGCCCCTAACTGTCAAGTTCAATCATTAATTTAATTAAATTCATAAAAGGAAAGCACAGGTTCGCTCAAAGTAAAACAGAGCACCGGAGTAGCGGCCAAACTGCATCACTGCGCTACCTATCAGCATCGGCTGGAACTGATAGACTACATCTGCACATGCGAACGTGCCTTCTGCGGGGCATCCATCTCCTTCTTCCAACTTTTTTAGTAATTCTAATTGTAATTAAACTAATTCTACAGAAATTAATTGTAATTGTAATAAAATTACACTTTGGGAGTGATTTACCCATGCCTGTATGACAGAACTAACTTGCGCAAGAGAGCCTGTGAATGCGGTCACGGGATAAATGTAAGAGGCAGATGTGAGGAGAAGTGTGCGGGAAAAACAAGTCCTTCTGTGGGTAGAAGCGGCCCAGACAAAGTCAACTATGACACTTTGGAAAGAGCACAAATCAAACATCTCGGCTGAAACGCGGCTCTATGACATCAGCTTCGGCAGACGTCTACTGTTCGAGGCTCGAATGGGGGCCTTGCGAACGCTCGACAATAGAAAGCGCTATGACCCGAAATTTGAGCCTACAGAGCGCCGCGCGTGCGGGAAGGGAGCCGAGATAGTGGAGCACCTGGTGGCATTCTGCGAGTGTCTCGTGCCACCTCTGTTGGGACATCGCCGACCCCCCGCCGGGAGGACGCTACCGGGGACACTGAGGTTACGATTAAAGTCAGATACGGGCAATGCGTTCACAAGCGGAGAAGGCGGAACGTGTGGGGAAACTCAAACATGGCCAGCTAAGCCGGGTCATCAACAGCTAGGTAGAACACATACTCGTGCATGTAGTGTGTTCCGAGGAGGAAGGCAAGACTTGAGCATTGGTGGCACAAGATATGTGACAGCAAGTGCTGATATGTGTGTGCGTGTTTCTTCTTTCCTTTAATTTTGTTTTCTAATTTTGACTAAGGCGCGAATTTTGGAGCACGCCCGAACAAATGGAGCAGTCAAAAGATCATCATCAGCAGCAGCATCATCATCGTCTGCTGCGGACGGAGCGCTAGGTGATCCACCTGTCTGTCACTATATTGGTCTCTATATCAAACCTGTTTTTAAAATACCTCAATAAATATAAACTCGCGTCATCGCCACTCAATCTGCTGTGCAAAATGGCGCGGTAATTCTTGAAAATTCGCAGTCAAGCGTTCAATATCAACG
This sequence comes from Ixodes scapularis, assembly GCF_016920785.2. Classification (NCBI taxonomy): domain Eukaryota; kingdom Metazoa; phylum Arthropoda; class Arachnida; order Ixodida; family Ixodidae; genus Ixodes; species Ixodes scapularis. The sequence goes on from NW_024609857.1 coordinate 135,565,865, forward strand.
AACGAAAGGTAAGCCTCTGTTCTATCTGAATTTCTGTGTACACTTGAAAATGATAAAAATGTGGAGTAGCAAAGTATCACCATTGTCGCAGGGCAGTCAAAGCAGCTGATTTATTTCAACGATATATCTGAAATAGTTTGATATCAAAAAGAAACTGTTTTGCTCCTTTGGACTTTAGCTATTCAGATTGTTAACTTCGAGTCAAGTCAGGATGGCAATATAGCCGGATATATTTTTTATTAAATATTGCCGCGCGCACGGTCGATCAAACAACGTCTGGTCACGGAATACCATAAGATTCATGTTTATTCTGACTCGGAACGTAACTTTTATCATTTCGTTCTAATCTTGTTCTCAAAAGTGTCTGTTCATTATCACCCCGAATGCTCGACGCTCGAAACTTCTTGGTCGAATATTCTAGATGGTGACTCGCACTATATAGGGAGTGGCGCATGACCTTGACGAGTCAGTCTAGCCCTCGCTTGCTGTGACGTCGCCAAATCGCCGCCCGTTTTTCTGCTACGGCGACGCTCGTTCTTTATTTAGTTTGGCATATCTTATCCCATTAAACTGTGAGTTTGAAACGGGATTCTCGCAGCTTCCGCCGCTGTCATTCGCAACACTTCTGATGGATGTGTGGGCTAGCACCTCATGCCCCTCCCTTGTGCGCGCCCAGAGAACACCAGGAGCCGATCGGCTTCAAATCCCGGAACACTCCCTCCTGTTGAAACCGCCGAAGCCCGATCGAGCCGTCGCAAAACAAGGCAATCCTCCGGAACTCGGATTTCTACCGGACCCCCGCAGAAAGAAGTCGATGGAACCAATTAGGATTTCCAAGGGCTTGCAAACTGAAACCCTCGCCGCTGTCTCCACCGTCGGTTACCTGCCCGTCGCCCCTTGAACTCCAACGCCTGTCCAGGGCGATATTTACGAGGATGTTGAAGACTAGTTTCAGAAATACGAACGGGTGGCCCTGCATAACCAGTAAATGACGAACCACCGGCTACAGAATGTCTACTTTTTCCTCGTGAAAACCGCCCGACGGTGGTTCGAAAATCATGAAGCGTCACTTACCAACTGGGAGCCCCTCAAGGCAGAGCTGCTTCAAAGCTTCGCAAACCAGCAGCGACCGGAACGCGCCAAAAACCAACTACCGTCGAGAGATAAAGGACCAAACGAATGCATGGTGAGCTTTGTCGAGGACGTTCTTCGGATATTAAACCGCACGGATCCCCATACCGCAGAAAAAAAGAAACTGAAGATCCTTATGCGTGGCGTCAAAGAGACGCGATTCTTGGTGGCCCTGTACGAAACCGGTCTACTACCGTCGATTGTTTCATAAGGAGACAACGAACATCGAGTGGGCGGCCCGTGCCGTTCACTACCAGCGACTGCCCAACGTCGCTGTTCCAGTGCTCTGCAGCCTCGACGTCAGTTCCAGCCTTGTGGGTATCCGAGAGATTATCCGCGACGTCATCAGGCAGGAGCTGAAGGAATTGCTGCCGGCTGCCCGAACACCCCACTTCGCTCTCCATCACATAAGCAGTCCTACAGAAGAATCAACGGGCACTCCAACCAGATGCTCCGTCAGCACCACCGTGCCTGAAGAACCGCCTCTGAGCTACGCCGCCATGACCTGACGACCGCCGCCAGCAACCCGCCAGTATTATCACCCAGGCGCACACTCGACGAGAAGACCCTACGCCGCTATACGCTCGGCGCACTGAAGAACAAGCCCAGTGCGCTCGAGCCGAACCTTTGGGACTAAGGTAAATGGACGTCTTCCACGGCTGATTGAAGCCCGCTATGCTACCACTGCGCCGATTACATCTACCGCCGTTGCCCGTACCAGCCGCTGGGGCTACGCGTCTTCCAGCACGGCGACTCGCCCCACCGCTACTGTGAGCGACCTCGGGAGATAGACGGCTACCTACGACGTCCACTCATCGATGCCTGCGCCTCGATGTAGGTCCCGGTCGCCTTGACCACGACGTCTAGCTTCGCCGATGCATAGGCCAGGCTGTGTAACCTTGTCGCCCCTCGCCCCTCATCGGAAAAACTAAGCGCGGCAACCCTTGGAGCTCGATTTGCCGAACACGACCGTCGGAAAGATCCCCCAACAACGTCGGAGGGTTCCCAGTCTAGCGACGACAAGCATTGAAATGACGACTCTGGCACGGTGTCCAACAGCCTCAACGTTGTCATCAACGGCCATGACGCGTCGGCACCCTTGGACACCGGAGCAGATTACCCTGTTTTGAGTGGGAGGCTATCTGGCCGCTATCGGAAAGGCACGATGCCCTGGAACGGCTCTAAATACGCACTGCCGGAGGACACCTTATCAAGCCTGTTGGGAAGTGCACTGCTCGCGCCGAAATTTCACGGGGATACCTGTCCAGTCAAGTTCGTCGACCTTCGGGACTGTGCGAGAGTGGCCATCCTTTTCATGGACTTTCTGTGTGAAGACAGGGGCGTGATCGACCTTGGAGCAAACAGGTTTACGCTGCGAAAGCCCGTCTTACCTCCGGAGGAATTCACAACGACGCCAGCCGTCGTCCGAGTCACTGCAGATTACGTGAACCTGACGCCGCGGTCGAGTGTCCTTGCGCCCGTCGCAACTTAAGGGGTGTCCAAACAGGATACTACAAAACGCACGACTCCGACAAATCGTGAAAGTTGAAGCGGACGTTTCAGTGTTGACTATTTTTGGCAGGAGTCGTGTCGCCCGACGATCTTTGTGGTCAAGTCAACATCACGACTTTTTTCCTCGCCTTCTTCACTTTTCTTTGACAACGGTGCACCTCAGATTTCACGTCACACGCCACCTGCGTCTGGCTAACCTCGCCAACGACCTCGCGTACCTCACCTTCGTGTTGTTCCCTCTCCCGTTTTTGGGACTTGAAAAACGGTGGAGGCCTTGAGCGACTGACCGACAGCCAATAGAGCGTGTGAGTGGCTCTCCGGACTCACGTGATAAGCAGAACAAGGCCGCCGTGGAGGAAGCGAGGGGTAGATTTGACGGTGGGAAGTTTTCCCCCCGGCACATTTGACAAGGGGAAGTTTCCCGCCGGCAAAGAAAACTGGCCGGGAGCGGAGTGCCATGCGATTTGTCGGAGTCGTGTGTTTTGTAGAATCCTGTTTGGACACCCCTTGATTCGGTCGCCTGCGGGGAAGTTCTACTGGAAGGCAAGGTCCAACTGCTTCTCGGAAGAGGAATAAGCGTCACACGGGGCCTAACCAAGCAACAGGATGGGCGCACTGTGGTCCTCGTGACGAACTTTCGACAGGACGCGGAGCATCTCAAAAAACGTAAAGCTGTAGGCTAGGTCAAAAAACTCCAGGACACCGCCGAAAACGCAGCGATCTCCGATGAGCCCTCGCAATCTGAGCAGTAGAGTACACCGCCGCCACAGCTCGACGTTAACCACAAGCTCATTCACACCTAGCGATGACAGCTCAGAGACCTCTAGGTCGAATTCAGCGACTGATTTGCGACGACGTCGAAAGACCGCCAAACACCAGGTGCAAAACTTCGCATCTTTACCAACGACGCTGCGCTCCCTGTGCATCGGCCGCCGTAACGAGTACCCCTAAAGGAAAGCGAAGCCATTCATGAACAAGCGCAAGAAATGCTCAACGACGACATCATCCAGCCTCCAAGCAGCCCGTGGGCCTCTCCAAACGTACTGATGGAGAATAAATGAAAGATGTTTACAACTCTTTGTAATGCCCATTAGTGCGCAGCTCTTGAAAGGAGGAGGGGAGGTTATGCCCCTCTTCCTCCTCCGTACCCTCTCCTCCTCAACCTCTTTTCCTCCCTGCTCGTGACGTCAGTCGTGACCCTCGTGAGGTCCTTTGTGAAGGCGTCGTGAAAGTTGTGACCTTCGCTGTGAAGGTCGCGACCTTCAAAACTGACCCTCCTGACGTCACGCGTGACGTCACCTGTGACGTCATTATAGGAAACATCCCAAAAATGCAGCACGCGGCTCACGGACTGAGACTCGCGCGTTGCATTATGGGACGTTTCCCATAATGCAACGCGCGGAACGCTCGTACGTGACGTCTCGTCAGCCTCGAGACGTCACGCGTGACGTCACGTGTGGTGTCATTATGGGAAACGTCCCACAGTGCAACGCTTGTGTCGCGAGTGAGACCCGCGCGTCGCATTATGGGACGTTTCCCATAATGCAAGGGGCCGGCATGCCGACGGCGACTGCGACGCCGCTCAAGCCGTAAACGGGCGCCTAAGAGCTGAGCTCTAAAAGGACGGAACGCTTCGATTCTGTGTAGACTATCGGTGACTCTGCGCGGTGGCGAAGAAGAACATGTATCCGCTCCCCCGCATCGACAACACACTGGACCGGCTGCGCCACTCCCAATAATTCTTGTAGATGGACCTGAAGATAGGCCACTGACAGATAGAACTTGACGAACGGGACCGAAAAAAAGAGTACCTTCGTCATGCCCAATGGACGGCACGAAGTCAAGGTGATGCCCTTCAGACTGTGCATGGCGCCGGCAACTTTCAAGAGTGTCATGGACACCGTACTGGGTGGCCTCAAATGGCAGAGCTGCGTCGTTTACCTCGGCGAGGTTTTGATATTCCCAGCCAACTTCGATGAACACTTGCAACGCCTTCGGGCCGTTCTTCAAGCAGTCAGGACCGCCTGACTCACCCTCAAGCCGACGAATTGCCGTTTCGCCTACGGCGAACTGAAGTTCTTAGGCCATGCTGTGAGCAACGAAGGTGTTCGTCCTGTCTGTGAGAAGAGTCGTTCTGTAGCGGCATTTCCGCCGCCCACCAAAAAGAAAGCCGTCCAAACATTCCTGGGACTTTGCGCGTACTACAAGCGGTTCTTTCGGGATTTAACGAAGCTTTTTGTGACGCTCACGTACCTCACGAATGACGCCGTGAACTTCGAATGGGGACAAGATCATCAACAGGCATTCGACCAGCTAAAGCGACGACTCCAATCGACACCGATTCTTGGACACTTCGACTAATCAGCCGAAACATATGGAAAGCTGACAAAAACTGAGGTTGAATTCCTAAAATCCGCGATAAATTCGCCTCCCTGACTTGCCCTTCGCGTTTTTTTTTTCGTTTTTTTTTTCTATTTCCCCTTCTCTCTTCTTCTACCCCTTTCCCTCCAGGGTTTAGTTGGCTGCTCGCTGTGGGAATTTTTAATCGTCTGTTGCTAGTTGAAAGATGTGGCTGTGTTGTCCCAGTGTTAATTGTTTATTCTTTCCTCATCCATCACTGGCATATATTAGTTTAGATTTTCCCGCCGTCAAAGCAGGTAAGCCGCTCGATAATCGTCATAACAGATTACCTCACCCGCTACGCCGAAACAGAAGCACTCCCGTCGGGAACCGCGGTGGAAATAGACAAGTTCTTCGAGTCCGTCGTCGTCGGACACGGCGCTCCCCAAGTCCTGATTACGGACCGAGGCTCATCGTTCGTGGCGCAACTGACACAAGCCATACTCCGCCTTAACCACGCCGACCACCGTCCAACCACCGTCCAACCACGGCATACCACCCGCATACAAACGGACCGAAGAAGCGAGTAAACAAGAGTATTGCCAACATGATCGTGATGTACGTGGGCGTGGAACACAAGACGTGGAAGGAGCTATTGCCCTACGTCACGTTTACGTACAACTCAGTGGTTCAAGAGAGCACTGGGATTGCAGCTTTTCAGTCGGTGCACAGCGGAAAGGTGACAACTATGCTCGACGCCATGCTGACCCACGATCCGACGTACAACGGCACCGATGACGCCCAGCTGGTCGCCCAACGGGCAGAAGAGGTACGTAAGCTAGCTTACGTTTGGAGAATAACCAACAATGTGTTGATGCTGGCCGGTACAACCTTAGTCGTCGCGACGTGGAGTTCGATCCCGGCAACAAGGTGTGGCTCTGGACGCCCATTCGCCGCCGCGGCCTCAGCGAAAAACTATTAAAACATTACTTCGGACCCCACATTGTCATTCGTCGCCTTGGGGACTTGAACAACGTGGTGCTCCCAAACGAAACCCGACCATCAGGACGCCGACGACTACGAATTGAAGTCGTCCACGTCGTTCGACTGAAGCCATTCTCCGCGCGTTAGGACTGTGACGCTGCATGTTTATTTCGTCTCATCGTATTTTCTTACCAATTTTTGATTACCTTTCGAGCTGCATCGGAACGATGCGCCTTCAAAGCTTGTGGTTTGGGGGGGGGGGGGGGGGGGAGGGATAATGCCGCGCGTGGGACCGAGCAAGCAACGCTCGGTCAGGGACTTCTAGAAAATTCGTGTTTATTCTTACTGGGGATGTACCTTTTACCATTTCGTCTTACTTCCTTGTTCTCGAATGTGCCTGTTCGTTGTCAACCCAAACGTTCCGCGCTCGAACCTTCTGGACCGAATTTTTTAGATGCCGGCTCACGCTCGTCAAGGAGCTCAGCGTGAACTTCTCGAGTCAGTCTCGCTCTCGCTTACTGTTACGCCACCAAACCGTAGCCCGCTTTCCTGCTGTCTCAACGCTCGTTCTTTGTTTTGTTTTTCACGGGGAATCCATTAAACGTTGTTCAAAACGGGATATCCGCAGCTTCTTTTTCTGTCATTCGTGACAATATACGGCATGTAAACCTGACAGGCACACACAAACTCGTGTTATCTGCGCGGCTTCGGGCAGGTGCAAGGACGTGGAGTGTGAAGGAGCGTCGTTCGAATAGTTCAGAACGCCAGACCACACCGCAGGCAGCAGGACACGCGACCTAGAGACTGTCATGCTACTGGCCCGAACGCTGCGACGCATACACCTGGCCTGACCTCCGGTCCCAGCCAAGCAGCTAACCCCACTGAAGACTGGTGCGCGTGCTCTCGTAGCACATTGCAAGGCCACGGCAACGACGTCTTCCGAACACGCCACCCCCAACGCTGACGCCGATCCAACACACCACCTAAAGTCTACCGGACTACGAGCCGAGGGCACAACCTTCAGCCCGCCGGCACCTTATCACTCGAACAACCAGCACGAAACGCACCCAGAGAAAAAGAACGGTTAAGTGAGCTTGTTGAACTAACAAGTTCGTTCTCGTGATTCAATTTTGTGTGCAACTTCTCAGGGGGGTAACGTGTTTTGAATGCGTAATTTGTTGAGTATGTGTCAGAGCACGTGTATTTCGTGGGCTTCTGGTTGTAGATAGAGTGTGTTTAATTTCTCTATGTTTCAAACGGTCTCGCTCCCTTCATTTAATTATCAACATTGAACGTTTAAATTATTACACAGACACACCCACGCGCGCGTGCACACGCACATAGACGCAAACGCTTACGCACAAACACATAAAGAACCGCACACTCACGCACGCGCGCTCGCATAGGAACACTTAAAGACACATCCAAGTACACGAGCAGGACGTGCACGGGTACACACACACGAACTAGCGCGTAAACACATACAAACGTGCGCACGCCCACGTATAATCACACGCACAAACGTACATGAACACAGACAATAGCGAAGTTCCATCGAGCTTTTAAGTAAACTCTCGGAGCCATGTCTGTTTCACGAAGTAATAGCCTCGCTGTATCCAATTTCTGTCCTTAATTAAAGTTCGATGGGTCAGAACTACTTCAAAGCTGTAACCTACTGTACAGTAAAAGACATCCCACCAAAGTGGTTTTAAACACGCGCCAGATTGCGGCCGCCATTGCCGACCTTCTCTTGTCTTACCAAGATACCGATCCATTAAAACGGACGTTGACGAACCTCCACAAAAACCAATGCTGGGGAAGAGACAGTAAAATCTAAAATGGCAAAAAGCCTGGCCTGCTGTGATACCGTTGAAGTGAAGTAAATGGAATAAAAAGGAACAAAAATTCAAGGTCGGTGATGGCGGCGCTTATGTACAGCTACTTTACAGTTTCTATATGAAATCAATCTCGATTATTCTGAAGTGTATATTTACACTTCAGAACCCTCTAGGGTTCTCTTACAAGACCCTGATGTAATTCTACTCCTGATTCGAATATCTCGCCGTAATCGACCCGAATTAATTCTGGAGGCATTTGTTGCTTTTTTATGCTTTGTATGATTTGGGGCCAATTTCGCGCTGTAGTCTGTCCGCTCACTCGTGTTTTAAAATGGACAGTTGCGCCGTAATCAATTGTTCCAGCCGTTAAAGTCACAACAAAATAAAACCACAATCAGCAGTATCTTTCTTTTTTATTAAGGCACTTATTAGGAAGTAGGGCAAGGCGCTGTTAGAGCAATCGGTCGCCGGCGTCATGAATGGCTCCGACGGATACGCCGGCAGAGTCTCGACAGTAAAGCGTCGTACCAACTAAGGGTTTGTGGACTGACCTTCGTGTCAGGTGAGCAACCTTTTCGCGATTGATTAGAACAAGCAAAGCAGACGAATTTTATTTGTGCCGGAACTCCAGTCATCATGTGTGTAACCAGTCAAAAGGTTGCGAGGACTGGCTAGAGGCCTGACAAGTTTTGAACAATATTTTCCAATGATTTCCCGTTTAGGTTGAAGTAAAAATGTCCTCGTCAGTTAACGCAAATAAGTACCGGATGACGCATTGCTTCTCGTCCGACGGCGTTCTTGAGAGGCATCCAAGTGCCGTCCGAGAATGTCAAAACACAAGCCACGCTTATTGTGACCTGTGTTCTCTCGGCAGCTGCTCACCACCACTTCGTTTCATTACCAAACACGAGCGAGGAAAACAACAGGGGAGGGATGTTTTTGCTTAGCTTTTTACTTAGCTGCGCAGAGTACCACTAGCTTTGCTTCCAACGCCTCCAACTTAGCGCCAAGGCTCTAATGGCAGACGACAACGTTGGTTTTCATTTTGAGGCTAACCGTAAGCGACGGCAGGTGCAAGAAACTCATGGTGAGGGTTGTTTTAACTGCGTGGATGATAGTTTTAAAAGCTTCGTTTTTTTTTATGATTGCTGAGATTTTAATAGTCAGAAGTCTCAATCAGTAGGTTCAGCATGCGTATCACCAAACATCTGTGATCAATAAACTCTCACTTACCGCCCTTTCCACTTTGACAATTCTGGATGCGAGGCTTATTTTAGATTCATAAACGTCCTTGGCTTTGGATCCTACTTTTCCAAGAATTTGGTCGAGCCTGCAAAGAAAGAAAGCGCAGATGACGTCTAACCGGCGTACATCATTCGCGAGTTTCAGTAAACTGCATCCGTACGGCCGCTCCACTCTACGGAACGGCACAGCCGTCACGGTGCATGCGCGGCCGTGCTGAGTTTGAGCGTAGCCGGCCCTGCATGCGCTGTCGGGCATGCTTGGAGCCGTTTAGTAACTGAAAAAGATCTACTAAAACGTCCTAGTGCCAAGCTAAGATGAAGTTAGGTCCATAAAAAAGCGTGATTCACGATAGCAACCTATTCATTTATTTATTTAATTATTCGCGTCAAATGTGGATATTTATCAGCACAAGCTGTAATCGCGTCAGTAAAAAAAGTTATGTGGGTTTCACAGTGCATATGCCCGGTTAAACAGGGAAATAAAGTAGCAAAAGCGCGAATAGGCTCTCACTTTTGTGTTCTTGCTTAAGTGTAATTTTGTATAGTAAAGTTGCCTTACTCAATCGTTATTCGCTTTCATGTAGGGTTTGACTTATTGTGTAAAATAATTAAAACACAAGCGAATCCGTTAAATAGAACACACACACAAATAGACTGGAATTCTAACACCAAACATAAATAATTTAATGGCCTTCAAACAATGAGTACATTGCTGTTTGCGCAATGTGACCGATTAATAATGCTGTCTCAAAGTGACTCTTCATTTTATGCGAGAGAGTTATGTGAATTCATTAGGAGTGCATAGTATTTCTCCTTATTCTTCAAACACGCAGTGGAGCATGTCCTCCAGAAGCTCAAGTTACAGCTCATTAATTTTTTTCTGAAGTATACACTTGGTTCTGATACAACGTGTTTTTCGAAACGCTGAAAAAAAATCAAGTTGCATAGAAGCATGGTTTAGAAGAAAAATATACTCCATTGAGTGCTAAGAAAGGCTAATTATATATTTTATCGACAGTTGGCTCATGCAAAAAGCGTGCACGAATATTGTTAAAACGCATCTTGGCTTTCACGATGAAACGTGAGCTAAAATCGCTTTGCTTTTAATAACGCGGTGGCGATTGATCGAGTTCTTTTGTGGCTTTGGAAGTAACTTAGCTGGTTTCAATCCACTGTGTTTCGTCATGAATACTGTCACGTTATTAGACGTATTCCTCGAAAGGCACACGCGGCCAGATGTTTGTACCAGAGTAAGACGCGAGGTGTCGTCTATTACCTCAACCTCGTTAAACGATACCTCGTGTAAACGAGGTATCGTTTATTAAAACTATATAGGTCGGATAAGAGTACGGCGCCTCGCGAACGAGTTTACGAAGCACTCAGGTTTCGGCGGAAACAAGAACGAATGTTCAACGAAGTTAATGGGAGGAGGGAGGCGAGCTGGTTAAGTACTGACATTTTTTAACCTGTGAGAAAACTGAAGGACAGGACGACAGAAATCTCCAAACACAACTTAGGTTTATTTCACAAAACACAACCTTATATAGACAACCCAGACAAAGAACGCCATGAGACCAAAGAAAGCACTAATAAGAATGCTGACTCACGCGTACCTAAACCAGGATACGCGTATCTAGAGAGGGTACACTTTAACCGCCAAACCAAGACTCCGTAGCTAAGAGAGGTAGATTTCACTGCGATAATTCTAAAGACAGCTGAGAACATAGTCAAGGTGAACAACCGAAGACAGCTATGCACTATAACGAAAAGGTAAAGCTGCACCTAAAATTCACAACCACAACACCCTTCCCCCATCCCCCCCCCCCCCCCCCCCCCCTAAAAAGAGAAGACAAGGAGGACTACGTTGGTCGTCTTTTACGTAAGCCAGCCAGAAAGACATCGCAAAAAAGAGATAGTAGAATGCACATTCCCAAGCAGCACCAAACGTGTGTCCTCCGATCGGCCAAGTGTTGGTCATAGTCTGGCCAGCTTGACCACCAGCAAGTTGTTGGCCAACAGAGGCAAAAGCGTAGCCAGCAATTGTCCGGCCACCGAGTATCCTTTTTCAGCTTGGCCGACATAGACAAAATCATGGCTGGCAAGTGACCGTACACCTACTGTGCGTTTTCTGCATGGCCTCAAATAACATATAAACGACCGAAAAACACGTGGCCAACGGTGCTGTTTCTTAGCCTGACCGCCAGAAATAAAAGTCATGGCAGGCAAGTGGGCGGACATCGACCGTTCGTTTTCTGCTTTGACACAGGTGACATTTAAACGACCGGCGAGTGTCTTTACAACTGTACAGGTTTTTAGCTTGGCTCTCTATTCGGCAACGCATAGCACGATCTATCTCTTGGGTGGCCTAAGCATCAACGCTTCCTCAACCTCCTCACCATCTCACTTTACTGCTTTCCTCACGCTAACGGTTTTGGCCGTTTTGACCGCTGGGTGGGAGCTAAGGACGCAGCGGTAAACGCGCGCCATTTTGTAAACGAGACGTTGCCTGCGGAGCTGCTTAGGAAATGCAGTGATCATTCTTCAGCGCTGATGTGCTTGAATTAGTGATTTTGGTCAGACCTCTGTGATTACGATTGAGCCGAGAATCATCTGTGTTCGAGGAAATCAGCGAGGTTCGCGAAACCCGCCTTCATGGCCGCTCCGATACGACGGTAAGCGGAAGAGGTCTCGCTCTGACAAACCGGGCCTGGCTGCTGGGCGGCTGGGCTGGCTGTTACGCGGCCTTAACTAGTTACGCGGACCTTACTGGTTCGCAGCAACAGTTAGGGTGAAAGCGGTTGTTCAGCATGCAGGCACCTGCTTCCAGGGCCAAGACAGCCCGACGGGGCCGATGAAGCAGCGCTGACCTTCGCCTGAGGAATTCGGAGTGGGCCGAGGACGATAAAGTGGCAATCCGGCTGACACAAAGAGCAGGCCCGGATTCGGTGGTGGTCGCCGGACCAGCTGCCTACAGACAGAAATCCTCCAGCTTTTTTTGGCCCTCGTTTAACGGAGACCCTGGCAGACGTCCTGTTCGAAACTGCGGAGCAGCGGGATGGGCCCTGTGTATCAACTCTGACGCGTTTCGTCTCAAGCGCTGACGAGTGTCTTTCGAAAACATTTACTTGCGATTAAGCTGTGCGACGCCTGCATTTGGAGTGGGCTGTTTATATCGTAAGGACGCCCTCAAGTTTTATGTACGTATCACGTTCGTTCGCGCGTTGCGTGATCAAAATCCGTGCGCTGTGTTGCGCCTGGAAGCAACTTCTGGAAATTGTGTTGATTTCTTAGTTTCACATGCTGATTGCAACGGTCGTTGCAAATAAATTTTTTATTCCGATATTTTGCCTTGTTTCTTTACTACAGAATGTCCATACCTCGATGCTTCTCTTCTACGCCGTGTTTAACAGACATCTTAGGCATTCGCGAAATTATCAGAAGTGGATAATTCCAATGGGTAAGCAAATACAGGCTCTAGGTTTGTGACCCTGTTACCCTGGTTCCTTGTGTTAAAGCTTCACCATATAATGTTTCACCTTTTGTGAATCATTAAACAAAATACACGCATCATAAACACACTAGACACATGGTTGACAATGCGGAGCGCCAGTCCGGTTGCTTCTTGCGCAGGGGTTGCGGTGACGTCAGAACGCCGAGCTCTGATTGGATCAATTGGAAGGATAGTGGCTGGACCGCAGGGTAGCTAGCATTGAGGTCAACGCACTATATTTACACTCAAAGTAAATCAAAACTCGACGTTCTCTTGTCATCGCATCCACTTCGCGAGAAGCTTAGGAACTTGTGCTGCCCATAAATGCTGATAGTACACTGAAGGTATCCTTACGGTCTACATGAAGTGCGCTCTTAGTCTATTAGGAATGCACTTGAGTCTCATAAATTTACACATGTACTGTGCTTGTAATGTACTGGAAGTATACAAGCAGTGTGCTATAAGTAGAAAAAGTATATTTTCTTGTTTCGTGAAAGTGTGAAATGAGTATGTTATTAATACATCCTTTAAGTACGCACTCAGTAAGCTTTCAGCATTCTGATTCTGTACTGGTTTTTACCAAGGGCATGCAGCTGTGCCCTGCTTTTTCATTTTGAAGTCTCTTGCAACCACCGCTCGATAGCGGAGGTTACGGTGACGGTCACCTCTCATGGGCGTAGGCAGGAGAAAATTATTCAATATAGCGGAACGCCAGGAAAGCATAAAATGGTAAGAAAACACTTAAAACTGGCACTTTCTAGGCAATAATATAAAAATGTCGACTTTCGAAGGGATTTATGAAAAAGGCAGGCACACTTTATAATAATGCATTCAGGCATTTATAGGCAAATGCCTAAAACCCCGGGCGCTCTTTATAAATCGTTAAACATTTCCTGAAATTTGTTAACGAAGCATTTGTGAAGTCGGCAACTGACAATTAGTAAACAATTAGGGCAAATGACCGGGCCAAAAGTGGGTGGCCAGCGGCGCGACAGAAGTGACCGGCAAGCAGCTGGACAAAGTAAGAGGCCAGTGGCCGAACAAAGTGGATGGCCGGTGGCCCGCCATATGAAAATGGCCGGTCACAGGACAAGGACCAAACACATGACTTGCCAAGCAATTTGTCCAATCACTGGCCAATGGAAAAATGGTTCGCCAAAGTAAACTGGCCGACTGCGGGCCTTTGACTGTGCTGCTTGGGTTGATATCGATAGGAACTGAGATGAAAGTCGAAGTGAAAACAAACAACCACTAAGCGCCAAAAGAGCAAATGCAAATAGCAACAAAAAGGGTATACATCAAGAAACACCTATATGCTATTGCCTAGATAAACGGACATGTTGCTAAAATAGTAGACTCCTGCAAAAATCCTTGAAAAATGCGCGCGACGCGCGACGAATTATGGGAGCCCTGGGTACGCTCCTCCCTTCATGTTTCCTCCAGCTACCACGAAACGTACACGAGCGAGCGCATGTTACCAGTACTGGATCGCACCGCTCGAGCAGAGAGAGGGAAGAGCGGCGTTCAAGAGAGAAGGAAACGTCAGTGCAGAGTCAGGCGAGCACACGTAAATGGGGAAGGATTCTCGCGTTGTCTGGCTGGCCAGGCTGGCTCTTTCTCAGCCTTCCTCTTTCAACCGTCTCCGTCGTCTGCCACACCAACGCTTTGTCGTAGCCTTCCACAGTTGGGAAGCGAAAATAACTATTGAAGAAGCAGCCTCCACACCACATTACACAAACTGGATTCGGTGATACCGCAAGACGTGAAGACAGACAGCACAGACACGGTACAAGCACGGTACGTCGCCAACGATGTTCCGGCGGGCGTCTGCGACGGCTGCTGGCGGTAGCTTCCGCGACTCACGCGCAATCGCGGAGGCGCAACGAGAAAGCTCGTGATCTGCACTTTGGGTTCTCCGAAATTCCCTGCCGTCGTGGCGCTGCACGTATTGCTTCATGTCTATTAGCGTGCCTACGAATCATCGACTATATTATTGTGCTTCTAACAATTCCTTACGCCTTAATACTTTCCCGAACAACGACACAATTAGTACACGAAGAGAGATGATTTCCCAATTGTGAACCATCTGATTTGATTTTCACCGCTCTTTTGTGCTCAATTATTTTTTGTGTGTTCCAGATAGCATGTACTTAACTCCCCCCTTATGTAATGTCCTTCGCAGAAGGATCATTAAGGTATTTCAATAAATAAATAAAATGTATTAATTAATTAATCTATCATTAAGACACCTAGCCGTCTTACCAACATTGAGCTTGAGGTCGCGTGAGTTTAATGTTCTCTCCTCGTTTTCGTTTTTTTTTGGGGGGGGGGGAGGGGGAAGGGTAGTTTTGGTTGTCTATTTGTGGTTCTCTTATTGCATTGTTGACCCCTTCCTTATTTTGCTTAGCGGTTTTCAGTTGTTCAGCATGACTATCTGCTTAATTAGTCTAATCCGTATCACGGGGAAATTTACCGCTCCGAGTTGCTTAGACATGGTTGGGGGTTGATGTGTAAACCCTTAAGGTTCCTTTATCCTGGTTTGGGGGTTGATGGGGTACCCTCTTTAGATACGCGTGATGGTGATATTGCCATAAGTGTCTTCGTTGGTCTGTTCGGGATATTTGTCTTGGCTGTGTATATAAGGCTGTGTTTTGTTAAATAATCCTCAGCTGTGTTTGAAGATTTGTGTTGTCTTGTCCTTCCGCGTCTCCACTCTCCAGGGTTAAACAGTGACAATTGATGTTTTTAATCTGTCATCGCGCAAGCCGTCGTTTGCAGCCATTCCCAAGAGCGGGCAAGATATTGGAGCTCGCGTGTTGTCAATCTCTATAACAAAGGCTATGAATATTAATAACATATTTGTTAGAGATGGTAGAGTGTTGAACTTATTATGGAAGATCATTTATAATAAAGAATGGAGATTTCGTTCACTTAACAGGATATACTCTCAGCAGGGAGTGTAATATTATAAGTTATTGAGGATATCACACAAGCTGTAATGTAGATAGTTGAGCGTGTTGGTTTCTAATTTACGATAAGGAAAGGGGGAGATGGAAGAAAACGTCAATGACCCTCTTTCCTTATCGTAAATCACGCAAGCTACATCTTAATTTACCCTTCGGCAGCTGGCAACCAGTGTTGGCCTCGGTATGATACTGGAGGGCGAGGGCGAAGCAAAGAGGTGACGCGTCCGCACCAAGTTCGCCCACACATGTCAAACTCGCTATTGTGCACCTAAATCAAATAATATTCTTGATGCATTGGAATGCACGGATCACTTTAAAAAAAGCCCTCGTAAGGTGCTTGAAGACGTTTTCTCACTGCACCAGGGCGCAAGAAAATGTGTGTACACGTGTCCAAGTACTTGCACACGTATGCAGGAGACTGTTTGGAGATTGAGCTTGAAATAATTAAGCTCATTTTAAGTTTCCTTTTGTTGTCAAAAGCCACAAGAATAACCAGGCATTGCCAGAGGAATTTATGAGTGTAAGAGTCTCCATATGTCCCAGGAAGTTCGCTGCAAGTATATTTCAGATATATATAGAAGGGATAAGCATTCAAATATTTTATAAATGCTGTGCCAGGATTTAAATATTGAAATATTATTTTCCAATGCTGAATGAAGACTAACTAAATATGAATACATTTACGAGGTGGCTTCCTATTGTTGCATTACAGTGCAGGTTTAAACACACTGTAGAATATTTCTGTAACTCAATGTAACAAGCTGATCTTTGACAGCTTATATCATTTTATTAAAGCAATTAACGAATTAAATTTTAGTTTTAATATGGATGTGGATATGGATATGGATTAATATGGATGTGGATAACTATAACTTATCACTTTTTCTAAAAGGTGCCAGCGAATTGAGGCTAATTAACTATTGGTTAGTCTTTTATACCCCTGCACACGTTCCGATATGGCATACCAACACACTCTGTAAGAGTCCTTAAAGAGAAGCTGAACTCCCCAAAACATTGCCTTTTCTGGATTTGACACACCAGTGAATAACCGTAATTTCCAGGAGAAACTCAATGTTAGTACCACATTTATCTAGCAAAGCCTCTTTTTTTGAGTGTGGAGAAATTCCTAAACATGTTTTCCTATTCGTGGTCGATATTTAAAAAATAAGCTTGTTTTGTAGTAGCTCTTAACTCCAGACGTGATTGCGAGGTAAATATTATAATAATGTTCTTGAGGAAAGTTCGCTTTGTGACATACCTGCCCTGTCGGCCACTTTCTTTTTTTTATATTGTTCAGTGTTCTTTTAAGTGCGCTGAAATCTAGTGGTGTCTTGCCGCATAAAAACAAGTTTGAGTATGCTTTGAACAATCTGCTTATTAAACAGACTGATATACACGGGGATTTAAATATATGTCACGCATCGTGTCCGGAAAACGATAGCACATAATTTTGTAATATAAAACGGACTAACCGATCACTTATGTTTAGGGGTGATTGAATAGACAATTTATCAACCCAATTTTGTATACAGTATTGTACTAAAAACAGCACTGCCGAATTTTTATAGTTTTTGGCATTAAGCGTGCAAATAGATAATTTAGTTGAGGCTTACAACTTACCTGCATTGAATGTTTTTTGTTCGACCCAGGAGATCAACGTGGCCCGCTGAGTATTGTTCGATGACGTCTTTCACATCGTAAGGCTTCAGGGCCTCCTTAAATTTCCTCCGCGCTACAAAATACTTTATCTGAAAAAAAGAAGCATTGGCGTGTAAATCTGCATACTAAAACGTTGAAGAGTATTCTATCATATGGGTACTCTAATATTTTACGCAATGGAAAGCTTTTTAAGTGAGACCCAACCCCAGAACTACTGCTATCCTTCCGTCCGCGTATTTCCCCGGTAAGCGTAGGGAGGAGTTTCGACCTCACCTGTCGCCAAGGCTTGAAGTGAAATTCGACTTCACCCGGTGATGCATGTCATGTGACCCCGTCCCGTGACATCAGATCACGTGATGTCAATTTGTTCTCTTAATGTAGCGATAACGACTTTAAATCCCGTGGCACCCTGATGTAGCATACCATGGCCACATTATTTGACCTCAGGTAGCAGATTCTACATCATATCGCTCATGGGCACTTGACTCAGTGACGTTATCTGACGTGACGTCGTCATGGCACTTTAGGTCACCTGACGTCAGTTTTCCGGCTAATTTGTTTTGAGGAAATTGACGTCACGTGGCGACAATTTTAATGATAAATCTGTTCCTCTTCGCCTCATGCAGGCACTATGCTTGGCATCCACATAAACTATTTTGAAATCGATAAAAAATGTATAATTTTGAATTGTACTCTGTATATGGAAATGCAGTTATAATTTTATTATTTGTCTTATTATCTCAAAACCACATGCAGAGAAACGTGGCTTTTGCTTAGGAGACACAGAAATAACGGTATCACAAAACGAACGTTGTACATTGCAAAACAAAGACTACAAAAATAAATTGACCAGAATGAGAAACACCAGAACCCATAAAGTGGCGTGTCGTCAATACACTTACCTTCCGAAGTGAACGAATAGCGTTTTTATGCTGTTTCGTCAGTACGGTAAGCCTAGGTTCTTCAGGTTCCTCGTCTGAAAAAAAAATTATTTCCGAAAACAAACTTATTTTATTTGAGAATAGGAGTGCAGCACTAATTATAGATCACATAAACGAAAAGCTACGCCACTGGAAAATTCATGCAAGTTTCCATGCATTTCAGGATGAATACTTTATGTTTACCATAAACACTCAAGAAATGTTGTATTCTACTCCAGTCTGATATTGTATCTTCAATTCAATGGAAACCAATGCTTTCACAACTGACGTGACTGGATGGCTCCTAAGCTGCTGGATATATAGCATTTGTGCACGCGATAAACCACTCACTTTATAGAGGGTTACAGATGCTAAATTACTTTCGAACCCATCATTAGAATGCTGTGTTTAGTGACATCCGCCATAAAATCATATTACAATATGGGGGGACATCATGGTAGGATGCATCAATATAATGCATTTATTTACGAAGTTATCATACAAGTTTCTTTTATAAGGCCAGACTTACGCTTTTCTCGAGGTGTAAAAGGTTCTTGCACGCCACCAACTTAAAATCTAGAAACCAGCATAGAAGTTTGCGGAGAGTCCGTTCCGCCCTCATAATACACGCAAAGGTACAGGATATTTTGGGGAAAAAGCGCTTCCATTGTCTCTTTAGTAAATGCAGTATCAGTATTTAATGTCCTGTAACTGCCATAAAGTGGCACTGACTCTACGAAGAAGTCAACCTTTATCATTTCTATGGTATGGTAAAGCTCCGATGTTGATACTTTACATTTTTTCAACCACCTTCAATATAGTTTTCCGGTATCTCATTATACCTCTTTTTTTTCTTAAAAATCAGCATCCCAGGATTATAAACAGTCGCCTAAAATAATTTTTTAACGATTCTATGTTTCCGGTTGCGTAGACGTATCAAAACCCTCAACAACTGAGAAGCCATCTTCCCACGTTTCACTGGAGTGTTTCTTAGTTACTCACGATCATTTATTTCTTGCAAACATAAGTGATACAATTAAATGTGATACAAGTAAATAAGAATTAACACTTTAATTTTAATGTTTAGTGACTCACTCACGAGTAAATTTGACAATATGAACAAATCACATTAACCTAGCACGTGACAACATCAACAAGCTCTGTCTCCTCTAAATGTTGTACCAAAGGCGGGTTGCGATAAACATTTCTGACAGAATCTTCAATCACGTTTTCCACGAAGCTATAAAGAAAGGATTCCCGACTTTTGGTGCTCATGGGAATATGCAAAGCCAGACCAATGCATCGACGCAGCAGTCGCAGGCCATTCCTGAGTACGTGCTTCATGCTTCGTGCCTTGCAAGGACAAACAGTACGCCATTGGGGTCACCATGCAGCGGTCGGCGGTCGTATGAGAACGTTCCAAGGAGAAGCAGAGTAGCTCATATCTTCTAACCAGCAATGATATGTTCCCAATCAGGTCAACATTGAGTAGTCCGCTTGTCATTGCTTAAATGCTCTGAGCTTTGAGTACCTGGATAGTTAGGTTTCTTAATCAAGATAAGTTTTCTTTACTCGACATTATCATGCAAACCTAGGAAAGTCTGAGCCTCAATCGCATTATTTCTAACAGGAACCCTTCCATTAGTACACCAAGGAATGTCAAGCTTTCGCCCCTACGTCTCACTTTGGGACAATGGCATACACGTAACTTGCGATGTATATGAACAAAAAAAAAAAAGCGAGAATGAAGAACACAACAGGCCAGAAACCAGCGGGCGCTCTTTCTCGCTACGAGGTGGGCAGTTGGATAAAACAAAATGTTGGGTAGAACATTCTGTTGGAATTGTTAGTAGCTGTAGACACGCGCCCAATAGCTCTAAGAAAGTGTGTGGACAAAGGTATGGACTGATTTGTAGCAAATGCCTGACCTCCAACGAAATATGTGTCTGCGCATTGAATATACTATTTCTTAAATTTGTAAAGCTGCCGCTTAAAAAAAAGTATGGTCGTAAATGTAATAACAGATTCGATTCAGGTGCTATATATTACTCGACACGGCGTCTTAAATTGCAATGCCAAGCAACTTGTGTTTTAGTATCCGAAAGGAGCTCCTAAGGTCTAGGACCCGTGTAAGTGCAAAACAGTTTTTTGCGGTGCTTGAAATAGGAAGTGAAGCATCAGCATTGCAAGATGATTTGATATTTTCGTAATTTATTTTCATTTCAGAGTTGTATCACCCTCGCCAGAGTCGTAAATGAGGACGAGTGAGAACATTCATTCCCCCATTTCATATTTTGTTTATTCCAAGGGAATGACGTCTCAACCTAAATACCTCCTAGCAATGAGGAAGAAGAGGCATTTCTGCCAGTCATTTTTATTTTATTTTCTGCTTTCACACAAGCTACGCAGTGTATGTTTGATTGCACGAGACTTTCGACCTCTGTTTAAAGTTTAAAGGTTATTTCACACCTTATCAAAAACAGTCACGAGGTTCTAATAGTTTTTCTTTACATTCCTGGGTAAAGAAAACGTCTCAAAATATGATTAATTAAAATGAAGTGCGACAAGTGGACTTACATGGGAGGCCTATGGCCTGGTGTGGTAAGAATGTTCACTTTATTTTTTCTTACAAATTGAGGTTCAGTGATGATTATGAACATGCACTGTACAATATTTTATAAAATTAACCCGCCCCCCCACTCCACTTTTTTTTTGTAAGACGATGCGTTATGGTGTGAGAAGGGAGCCCAACCAATATTTTTTTACAGCGTGACGCATATTTTACTAAAAAAAAAAGAAACGTAACTGCATGAAATCGAAATCGAAACTGGACTGGGGAGGAAGAGAGACTCTAGAGGAGGTGAAAGTTACCGGAAGTGACGTCGTGGTGCAATTTGTTTTTTTCAATCAGCGTAATTGCATTTTTTAGAAGCCACAAATAGTGGCCGTCATGTTTTCAGTCGATTTTTACTATTGAATGTGTGCATTCAATAACTCACGACTTCGATTATCATTTGGTGGTTGTGTTTAAACCATAGAAAACGGCACGTGACCATGGAGAAGAGAGTGAGCGCGACTAAAAACGGCCAGTTCTCGATCGGCTGTTTTCGGGCTGAAAGAGAACGAATTTCGAGCCAGAAATAGTATTCTGGGTAGTTCGGCTCTCATATGTCATGTACAAATAAAATCCTTGGTGAGCATAAACATTTAGAAAGTGGAGCCAGCTAAGAGACGATCGTATCGTCCCTTATGTGTCTGTATCGTCCCTTATGTGTCTCCACTTTCTAAATGTTTTAAACGCACCAACACGCTCAAATAGTACAAGCATAAACACCCTGCCAGTTTCCCTTTAATCATCAGAAGCTCGTCTTGTTATACACAATCTCCAAACTTCGCCTAGCCTCAGTGATGTTACGCGTAATTTTAACAAACGTGCTCAAACTGAGCCCATCGAAAATTTCTGCTAAGCACACGATGTTGAGCTCGAATGCTCGAAACCATATGCGACGAGGTGCATTTTGATCGTTTTAAATAAATGTTGCAATATTCTTAAAGGAATAGTTCCTTGCCCGTTTTTTTAAATTATATTTTAATAGTTACACGATGAATAATGACGGAATTCAAGCTTCGTTAGACGATGGCCATCCATCGACAGTTTACAAGAATTCATCATACAACATTGGCAGTAATTACCCTTTTCGACACGAAGCGTGTCGTTGGATCCGAAGCCTCGCCTATCGTAGAGGTGGCCTTCGTTTTCAACACGAGAGGAGCCGAGTTCACACCGAACGGTGACGCGGCCCACATGTCAAATGCATGCTGAAACCACGTGACTAAATAATGGCGAACTCGCAAAATTCATGCCGGAGCTACCACATGAAGTGCACCTCTGAAAATGAAATATTGAGCTTAAAGCGATGAGTTCAAACCAAACCTGCCTAAGCATTCTTGGATCGACGCCTAGCCTCTAGTCGGTCGAAATTTCTTTTGCAACCTTGCTACTTTTTATGTTAATTTTCTTTGTGCGCTGTCAAAATATTATTTTCGTGATTTCATTGGTGAAACGCATTTTTGAAGCACACCGAAAGCACACATGGGGCCAATATCTCATCACGGAAGTATCGCTCGGCGAAAGTAATGTAATTTTATATGGACAATTAAGTAAAGCGGCTATTCAAAAAGCTGCAAAAAACCCATATATTGAACGAATTCGGAGGGAAAGTTCATCTGCGTCTTTTGCACGTATTGTGGTGACGTCAGAACACCGAGCTGTCATTGGCTCTGATTGAGGGATGATGGGTAGACCTCAAAGCAAGCTGCTTTGAGGTCCACAGGCTACACCATCATTGATAGCTTCATGACCAGCATAGAATACTGCATAAATACACCATTTGAGCGAACATCAGCATCTCTAATTCTAATATTTTTTTGTGCATCATAATCAAGGCAATCTCGGTGTACATGAACACATAAAATAAGATGATGCCGATGATGATGATAATGCTCACAAGATGAAACATGTCGCTCGTTGCGGGTACTAACCACTGTAATTAGGATACTTCAGATAAAATCGTACCGATTGCAATATAACTTGACGTTATATAAAACAATTCGAAATGACTGGCGTACCTTTTTGGTAATTTATTCTTTAATTCATACATTATTATACTGTGCTCGGCAAGAGCTCATGCATTTGTAATAATGGACAATGAGATTAGATATAAGTTTGAAAACCCTTAAATGTTACAAAATAAACGGTAAAAAGGTCAATGCGCATGGCTCCGAAACACTAATGCAGATATTATGTTGGGACAAAAAACTAATTAGAAAGACTTGATTAAAGCATAAGATAAGAAAAACCCGCGAAAGTAATATCAGAACATGTAAATAGCTGGTGTGAAAATAAATCAATGATCTAATCAATAAAAGCATTGATAACTATCAAATCTTGTTCATATGGCCTTAAACTCCATGTAGAGCAGTTGCGGGGGTCCTAAAGGCGCCTATGTGCGCGGTAAACAGTACGGAGAATCTAACAGTTAAAAACAATTCAAACGAAACGCTTCAGCACACTTTCTGCTACCGTTTAACAATTTTAACGGTAATATGCATGCTTATCAAAAAACTTGCGTGCCATTTTTTAATAAATTACGCACAACTCATTAATACACGCGGCAATAATTTTGAGAATTGGTACTCTAAAAGACTATGAAAATATGGCATGCTGATTTAAATAAAGAAATAAATGTTTCTTAGAATTATTAGGTGTGTATTTCTTTTTTCTGTATATTCCCCCTCATTACTTAAATGTACGGAGCGGTCACACCTATACTTATAGATTAGGATATATTTTTATTATATACAATGCAGTGTCCAATGAAGTACTTGAAATGAAGCTTTGACTAGCAGAGTAGGGGGTATAAGTTCAAAATATGTTTTTGTTCACGACTTCATTTAAGCCGTCAACGGTTATTAAATAGCGAAACAAGTTTTCTCCCCGGAAATTCTTGTATTTAAATGTCTTAAACGAACTAGTTCCTTACAAATAAAAAGGATAGCTCATTTAGCCACAAATGGGTCGCTGATGACAATTTTCGCTGAGACTGATACTTGGAGCATTTATGGTGAATTGGAACTGATTATTTGAATCAAATGTTAGTGATGAATATATAATAATATACAAGTGCATGTAATGTTCCAAAAATGAGTTTCTATTTTTTGTTTTGCTTTTCTGTCGCAAAAATAAACTGCACATTGCGTAACTTTCATTCTCCCCCTAAATATAGCGATGGCGGTCCGAAACAGAAGTCAAAGATTCGGAACTGGCCGTTACCTTACCAAGTTATCAAGAATTTTTGAACTTTTCAAAGGGAGAATGGTGGTGGTCAGAGCTCTCGTATAAACAGAGCTGAATGGCGCAAGTTAGGGAAAATAGGCAAAAACGGGCCTCATATTTCTATCGAAGTGTTTAGAAAATCCCTTACAACTCTTGAATGAAAAAAAAACGGTTGGTTTTGAAACTTTGGCATCTGCTTGATACCGCTGGTGCTACCTTTGGGTAAATATTGAGCGTTCGGCGTTGCATAGTTTTTTTTTCGGTGAAAATAACACTAATTTTTGTTTTAAAGGAGACCTTGCACAATGGTATTTTTTACATATTGAAGATGTAGTAGGCCGTCGGGAAGCCGAGTTCCTTAAAACGCCTCAGTTTGTGAGCACATATAGCAAATCATACTCTGGATGCATACGATACTCACACTATTCCAACACCTACCGTTCCCGATTTACGGGGGCGTGCGTGATAACGGATTCGATTAGTATCTGTAGAATTTTGAATATTGAAAAGCTATGGATACTTGTCGTACAAATCCAGAAAAAACAAAATGGCTCAACTATAGTGTCACATTATCTCATACTTCAAGGTAGACTCGCTCCCCACTCATAAAATTTGAACAAACCATGGTTATTTTAACATTAAGTGCAAATAACTTATTTCATCATGCAAATAAATCCCCTCTAAATCAGGTGACATCGGCTTCTCATGAGAAAAAATTGCTCTTTTGAAAACGCAGGTAATTGTATCTTAAATGCATACCTTCACACACTCAAAAAAAGAAAATCATAGGCAGCAATCTTTGACGAAAGCATTAGCTTGGAGTAAAGCCGGTAACGTCTGTAACCGCAAAAAAAAAAAATGGAAAGAAATGGCCAGTCCCTCATAGGCGGAGCGAAACTGCTCCTAGATAATCATTGGCGGCTGCCTCACGAGAGCGCGCACTCAGTAGCCGTCTCGTGCAAAGCGTTGCCGGAGGGGGAGGAGGGGCTGCGGCCGCTTCAAAAAAAACGCACGCTTGGCCGCAGCTCTCGTGGCAAGCGCCGCAGCTCTCGTGGCAAGTTGCAGGAGGGGGAAAGGGAGGCAGGACCGCTTCACGAGAGAGCCCGCTCTCGGCCGCCGCTCTTGTGTCAGGCGTTGCCGGAAGGAGGTGTGGGTCTGCGGCCGCTTCTGCTCCTCTCGGCGCCGAGGAACATGGCGGCGCCTGAGGTGTCTATATCGTCGGCGGCCGCAACCTCAACAGTAGCGAAACGCGGTCGTCCACTCCAATACACCACAGACGAACTAAGGGAGCGGAAGACCGACATTCTTGCTTTCGCATTCACAACTCCTAAGAAGTGCTTAGGTGTCCTCGGAACTTGTTTTCTTCCGATTCTTATGATAAACACGAGACATTCTAATTGAAGACAAAATGTTCCGATGAGGTTAACTAAAATTCTACACTTCAACAATTTCTGAATATGTTCGAGAACCTAATACTATCTTAGTTCTCGAGAAGTAGGCTAAACAAAACAAACCCTTTACATATAATTGCTATATAGAATTTTAAAATGACAGTGTTATGTAGAGTTATTGTCGCTAGTACGAGTAGCTAATCTAGTCTGATTTGAAAAGACTGCTTCATACCAAACTGGGAGACGGTTTATAAGCTGAATGGCACGTATTTGTTTTGAATGAAGCTCTTGTAATCACGCAGTTATGTTATAAAAGGAAACCTGTCACCTAATCTTTAAT
Source organism: Ixodes scapularis (assembly GCF_016920785.2). Classification (NCBI taxonomy): domain Eukaryota; kingdom Metazoa; phylum Arthropoda; class Arachnida; order Ixodida; family Ixodidae; genus Ixodes; species Ixodes scapularis. Next base: position 135,591,516 of record NW_024609857.1, read on the forward strand.
TTATAATAGAGGCTTTTAGCTCAATGAGCGCTCTAAAAGTTTATCATTATATCATAACTTAACTTATATATTTATAATGAATAATTTTTACGGGTTCCTTTGAAGATCAATTTGAGTGAATCAGTGTGTAATTCACCGACATTTCAAGTGTTCCGAAAAGGACATTGCTAATAATTCGTAGTCGAGATGAGTGAGGTTCTTGCTCAATTGTCACCTGGGCATTTTGTGCATACAAAGATGAGACAAGCATAAATTGATAGAAGTACGAACATTTCAATACCAAAATATTTTTGTAATAATGTCTATGTACAAAAAAGATTTATAAGATATGAAAGGGACAACAAGTATTAATATTAATTAAATATAATATTGAATAAGTAATGGTAAACAGTAAGTGCCAATTAATTATTACAAAGAACCTTATATATACTAAATATGAAGGGTATCGCATGTGGTATATATTTCCTCAATACAACAAATATCTGCTGTTTAAAGAGAACGACATCAATTAGACTTTTTAAATAAGAAATTACATCGAAACAATTAAAATAGAGACGCCAAATGTATTAGCCCACACATCCTGCAAATTGTGGGCATCCTATAAAATAATAGAGTGCTGTTTTAATATTAACCTTTGAGGCGTTTGGGAGCAATCACTCAAGTTGAAAAAAAATCAGGAAAACATGTAACTTGTGGGGTTTGCAAAATGTCAAGCATAAAGGGGAGTAAAATGTGCTCAGAGTTGTACTGCCATCCACAAAAAAGTATTGCTGTATGGATTGTAATACTCTAATACCTGATGACTGTGAATACAATACTGTTTGATATATATTTTTGTAATGCTAAAATATAATCAATGAATCTTATGTCCTACTAAATTGTATCATCATGCACTATTTGAAATATCATACCACTCCTATGCAGATACACTTAGATCGACTAAACTTAAAAGTTGCCTCATGCTCTTGTATGCCATAATCTGGCATGTTATATTATTGTATGCTCCATGAATAGCATTGCTTCCAATGACGCATAAGCTCACCAATATTTGCAGATGTTTTGGTTTGCGGCGTTTTCATAAAGAAATGTAAGGTGCACATGTCTCATTTTTTTTCTAAATTTATCGGCTATTTCTACGTCTTTTAGTATTTTACATATTCTTCTCATGTAAACTTAAAATTTTATTTTGAATGTATAATTTATCATTTCCTACAAAACTAATTGAATAATGTATAATGCTAACATATTTTATGACTATGGATTCACCTGTATAGTTCACATAGAAAATTAACATGATACGTAAAAATATGTAAATATAAAATAATAATTATACTTCCCACATTTTTGCATGCCACCTTAATACAGATCCCAATGTGAGGTGAGAGAACAGTTTTTTTTTGTCAAAAATATCTCAGAGGATTTGTAACGTGCTATTCTGTGCGTGGGTGCGGATTTAATAAAGAAATATATGCGAATGCTGCCGTGAATGAGAGAAAGCCATTGTAGCCATTGTAGGAGAAGGAAAGGTTCCGAAAACGTGCAGTTTCTTGCTTTACCTCTTTTTCAATTTAGTTGGTGATTACCAGAGTTTATAGGATGCAATAAATTGAGGTCGCACTAAATGCAAAACGTGCGGTATAGAAGGCAAAAGTTGTGACAACTTAAAAGCACGATTTCTTAGCCTGCTGCTTAAGATTAGAACCAGTGAATCACATTCCAGTGTAGCGATAAGGAGAGCATCGCTGGTAAATTGCATCATGGAATTTTAAAGATACATTCAACTTGTCCAATGTACTCATACACAAACAAGTTGTTATCAATGAAACAATATAACGCGTGTCTGAACACTTTCCCGCTGCTTACCAATAAAAATATCTTGCTTCCTGAGCCTATGAAAAAAGCCTCCGCATAGTGTAGTGGAACGATGGGACCCTGTTCTCGAAAGAAGAATACGGCTTTAGCACATAAAGTTTTTAATTAATTTTTTTTGCAATCGAGATTGTGTTATGTGTTTTCATACTTTGTTTTAAGGTTGGACACTTTGGGCACATTGTAAAGCATAGTTTAGGAATATTTGAATTCAGCCTTGCGAACTTTATAGTTATTGTGTGTCGTGGCGATTTATATTTCTTTTGAAACAGATCTATATCAATTGCGTGCGTTAACATATATTTAAATTAATGCGAACTTAGTTCTACCTATGATTACTGTTGAAAAATGTACATTTGTCAAGATTCAAGGTCAGTGTGAATGCGTTTGAATTTATTGGTGCCGTAGAGGCATACATGGCCATTTAATTATAAATCGCGTAGTAATATCTCGAAACACTACTCAATAAATTTATGTCCTAATAATTAATATGAAACATTTTCTGTGAAGGGAACACTAAACTTTACCTGTCTGTGAAGGCAACAGTAACTTTAAAAAAAATCTAAATCAAAATGTGAAAATTACATGATCAAACATGGGGCAGTATGGCTCAATAATTATTTGTGATCTAAGCAATCGACTAAATTTATTTTTGGCGTCTTGACCTACGTCGCAGCATGATTGGTGAGTAGTATGTCTGCAATGTTTATGATGTGAGTGCGGGTGCGCAACAGTGTTTTAATAATAAAACTGAGCCAAATGAAAGGATTGATATAAAATTCTTTGAACGGCCAATGTCTGCATGCGGTTTCTTTCTTGTCTGATGTGTTTTGCCGAAAAGCAACAAAGCAATTGCAAATGCTGTGCGAGCCTGCAGTTTGTGTGCGAAAAGCAACGATCAATAAAAACGCATGAAGAATAATTTTTAAGTTCTGCTATATCATGGCATTGTGCCCGGCTCCATTTCAAGCGCGCAAAACTCCGATATAATTTGTTTGTCTCCGAAGATAAAACGTATACCACTATATACGCAAACAGAAACCTGAAAAAAAAAACAATTTTATTCCTGATAATGTTTTTAAAAATAGTCATATGCGATTATTTTTTTTATTAAGCCAAAACGTTATTCATGCGTCCGTAAATTTAAAATCTTTCAAGCAGTGTGCACTCAAAACAAACTAGAGTGGCTTGACGTTTCAATCGATACCAGTCCTCCACGTTGATGGAGAGTAATTTTAATTGCACTACGAAGACTTTGATGTTCCGCAAGAAAAACATCTAATATTACATGCTACTGAAGTTTCTGTATTATTTCCAGAGTTTATTGGTACCGCCGAGGGGTCTTCATCGAAGGAAAGTGACCAAGGTATATTTGTTACCTTACATAGGCATATAAACTACTCATGACTTCAAAAACGTGAATAATAACTTCGTTCTTCAAGGTGTAAAAAATATTTTTGAAGCATCACAATATTTTTGTAATTATGTGTTTGTGTTTTTTGGCTGCACATTGTAAAAGGAAGTATATGAAAGTGCCACTCTTACAACCGTATTTCTGAATGTCGCAAACCTCATCTGGTCTTCTGAAATAAACTAAAGGGATCCAAAACCTTAATTAGATTTTATATGATGTGTGTCGAATGAATGTTATGCAGCCATTGTAAACAAAAATATGCTCTATAATAATGCCTTGGACTCAAAAAAATAAAACAAATATATATATTTCTTTATTCTTGCCGTAACCATGCACGTTTGATAAAAATCTATCTCGCTGCATTGTTTTTGATTATTTCGATTTGTTCAATAAATTCATTAAAACGAATCATAATTTCAAATGCATATTTTTGAATTAGTGTGAGATGGCACCAAGACGGAATTCATTTGTAATGTGAAAATACCGTTCAAAAACAACTTCCTTCAAGAAAAAGAATAACAGGCAATTAAAATGTTCTGTCAGAAATTGGAATCCTAAATTGTTTTATCAATTAAAAAAAACATTATTCCTTTTGGAATATGATGTTGCTGAACTTAAATCTAGAAAGTCGAGAAATAAGCAAGAATTGCGACTTTGATTGTGTTCCTTGTTTTGTCATGTCATGCAAGGTAATGACTCACTAAATTAGTAAATTTTGTGTTCACAGAAAGCAGGCGTAAATGGCAAAACGTTGTTGTTCAAACTCCTTTACGGATATTTGTTTTCAATATTTCTCAACGCAAATATCCAATCTTAGTGCACTTTTGTGACAAATTGCATGCGACATGATGCAAAACGCTTCTGTGGTTCATTTAAAGTGAGTTAGGCTTATTTTGTCTAAAGTACTAAACAGAGTGCTAGAGGAAATCTTGATATTGCTTAAAGCAAAAAAGTGAAAGCCGCTTAGAACTCCCTGCAACGCCGAATTAGAGCGCAGCTCTTGAGGAGGAGGAGGGAAGGGCACTGGAGGGGGGGTGTAACTAACCAGGGGGGTCACGTGACCTTAAGGGTCACGTGACCCCCAATGCCGATGATGTCATCATTGACGTCACTGATGACGTCATCAGTGACGATGACGATGCGGGTACCGATGACGTCATTAGTGACGTCACTGATGACTTCACCCGTGATGATGACGATGACGATGCGAATGTCGGTGACGTCATCAGTGACGTCGCTGATGACGTCATCAGTGATGATGACGATGACGATGCGGATACTGGTGACGACATCAGTGACGTCACTGTTGACGTCATCAGTGTTGATGACGATGACGATGCGGATGTAGGTAACGTCATCAGTGATGATGACGATGACGATGCGGACGCCGGTGACGTCATCAGTGATGATGACGATGACGATGTGGATGCCGGTGACGTCATCAGTGATGATGACGATGACGATGTGAATGCCGGTGACGTCATCAGTGATGATGACGTCATCGGTGACGATGACGATGTGGATGCCGGTGACGTCATCAGTGACGATGACGTTATCGGGGGTCACGCGACATCGGCGGGGGTCACGTGAACTTGGGGGTCACGTGACTTCGGGGGGGTCACGTGCCCCCCCCACGAGGTCACGTGACCCCGGTGGGGGGCTCGCGCGGTGCATTATGGGACATTTCCCATGATGCACCGCGCGGTTACGCCGACGGCGACGGCGACGCCGCTCAAGCCAGAAACGGGCCCCTAAGAGCTGCGCTCTAAAAAGTGACAATGTGGTCTTTACACATGTTGTGCCTTGCGCTATCTCCTTAAAGCGGCGTCTCGAAAACCTTAATTTCTCTGCTAAGATCTCAACAGGACCATAAACACCAAATCACGGATTACATTTATGCGGACATTTCACTTGTTAACAGTTAGTTGTTAACATAGCTCTTGTTGCTAGGTTCGATGCAGCAAACGTAGATGAATTTAATGGACTGTAAAATGAAGCACTATTACCGGCTCTATTTCGTGTTAGCAACATTTTTCGTCGCTGAAAGTTGACTTTTTGGTCACAAAACGCAAAACAATATATATATATATATATATATATATATATATATATATAGAGAGAGAGAGAGAGAGAGAGAGGCTATTGCATTTTAGTGGTCTATTAAACGACAGAATATGTCAGAAGTCTTTTAAGTAATGTTATACTAGTTCGACGGCAAGTCACAGCTTTCCAGGATTTTTTTATTTATTCAGCATTGTCTGGACTTGTTTCCCTGCTGCTAATTAATGTCATAAATCGAGATTATTTAGGCCAGCTGCTGAATTCAATGTGTCATATGCGTCGAAACTGATCGAATGTATTTTTACCCGGAGCGTAAGTCAAACATTTTGAACGCATTAGTATGAATGTATAACACAGGTTTTAGAGGATGCACCACAAAATTGGCACATGGTATCATTCTTGACTGATACTGTATAATTAGCTCTATCCACAAGATGAAAATGTAAAATATTGCTTTATAAGTATTGGTGGAATAAATGAAACAATTGTCCGGGTCTTTTCTTTAAAAATAATATATCATGATTAGTACGCATGTTAATACATGCAATGCAAGATCAACCTAGAAAAACGCTTGTGTAATGTGAGATGTCGGGTTGTAAGACGACCGTAGATATTCAACTTAATAAGTGGTACTATATGCACTATGACTAACTGCGTGTATATACTTGAAAACTACAGTCAGTATGAAAGTATAAGAATAACCCGATTTAGTAGCAGTAGCTTAGTTCACCAGCACTCAGGGGCCACTATATAAAAAATAACTATCTTATAGTGGCTCTCGAGTACTGATGACCTAAGCTTACCTTAGTGATTTCGTTGTAAAAAGACTAACCCTGTTAAGGCTTTCTATGCTATTGTATTTCTGCTGCATGGTGTATTTTCTTTGTCGAAAAAGTAAAAACATTTCGGCCGAAACATATATTTGGCCGTTCTTGCCTAATGTTTATTTAAAATACTTTATCGCCTTGCGTAGACGCAAAGCAGTTTGTTCGCTATACAAACTTTGACCTTGTTGCACTATTCTTCAAACAAGTAAGAAATACCGTTTACATACTTTAGAAGTACCAAATGGTTAGTGCATCTAAAACACAATGGACTGTTTTTGGACATATAATGCTAGGTAGAATACCTATTATCTTGAATGCAGACAACCAACACTATTTATTAACTGAACTACTTAGACACGGATATTTGCGACAGTTTAGTTTAAATCACAAAAATACGTCAGTAACTTAAGACGTCCGAAATTCGCTTTCATAAATTACTCAATATGTTTATCTTGTCCCACACAGCTCCAGTCATAATTTGATGGGTTTGCAAGTTACATACACTTATTAAATGCGACAGCATTTCTTTCGGGAGTCACCCAGAAAAAAATATGATCTGCAGCACAAAATAATGTTGACTCCACTGCTTCATATCGCCTCACCCATTGCCATAACACGCCTGCGCGGTTCGTGAAACACCCCATGTGTGTATCATCGAGCTACTGGTAATGCGATAAGCAGTTTCCATGCAGAGGCAAATACGTTGGTGCCGCATTTGGCTCCCGTCTAGGATATAATCCAGTTACTCGCTGGCAGCGCTGCGGACATCTTCAGATGATTCCCCAAAGAAGTAAGAGACAGAAGAGGGAATCGCTGAAGAGACGCCGCGGCTCACTGAGGCTTGCTCGAGGTGCCATAAGACGACGTAGAAGACCTTTGGCTAGAGATAATGAAGCAAGGCTTTCTCGTTCAGACACGACCAAGGGCAGAGTGAAAGAGAAAAAAAGGTTTTTCGCAATTTAATAAGCGTACTTGTCTATGTATTAAAAAAGATGTCGAAATTAATCGCATTTTCATGTTGGCTGCACCAGAGCACCACGAGATAGTACTACATTTTTTTCACTTTTTTTCTTTTCCCGTTGGACGAGTGCTGGTCAACAAATGAAACCATCCGTCGATCTTCACCAAAACAAACTAGCAACTGTTAGAAGTATTATCGAGTGTGCTGGAAGGCTCAAATTCATGTTTATGTGTGTTGATAACGACTGTTATATATCTATCTATCTATATATATATATATATATATATATATATATATATATTTATTTATTTATTTATAATTAATTCCGTAACTGAAAGCTACTTCACCACAGATCATTTGTCTTTTAACCCGCCATAAGTAAGTACTGATTTTGTTTCCCCCTCTAGCCATTGAATGTTTATATATCAGAGCAAACTTCAATAAAGAAATTTCCGTCCACGAAACAAAAACATGTCTAACATCAACGTAGAGCTACTTAAGTGGGAAGGTTCTGGATTGGCTTTGTTAAAAACTTTTGAACATTTATCAAGCGCGCACAACTAGATACGTAGAAAGATATGCTGGTTGTGTCCCCACTCATGCATTGAAAATGTATAAACAGTATAAACATGTACATTTATTCAATTTTGCCTCTAGAAGCATAAACATCATATTATTGAAATGGAAACAATAGTGCTGGATGGCTAGGTTGGACACTTACATGTATGTTTTAAAAGTTCACGGACTGACGTGATTGCGTCTGATTGGTGGAGATAATCAGTTCCACCAATCATATATCATTACGTCACTTCCGTGACATTTTAAAACGTAGATATAAATGTCCAAAGTAGCCGTCCTGACGTACTATTGCTGCAGGTACTGATATACTTTTGCAGAAATAATGCTATTTTGGTCATTTAAATAAAACAAATGAGCAGAGTGGCCTGTTTTGAAAAATTTAGACATTCCATGTGCAGGTACTTGATTTGGTGTGAACATTGCGATATACGCCAATCACGAAAGGTGTATAGTATACTTTTATTCCACACGCGATTAATATTGTCTCCAAGTGCAATCCCAATCCCCAATTTTTTACTGTAAAAAATGGCGAAATACATCACAGAACCAGTTCAATCTACATGCCCCCATTTCCTATCACTCAATTGCGTATTACGTTATACAAAAAGTATGTATTTTTAAGGCGTGGCATGGTCAACTGAACCGCCGCCCATTTCTATAGAATGTTATCCACGGTATTTTCTTTCATAAGCAAGTGAGGCATCCGACAAAGCTAAATAAACCAGAGACGTTTAGATATTGCAGCTTGTATGGTGTGCTTTCTAAAGATGGAGCTAAGCGTTAGTTGCGAATAATTGATGGGCGTAATCTAAGATAAAATGGCTCCGCGTGTTTTGGGGCCTTTCTGTGACGACCCTACTCTACCTTTAAATAATAGAATAAACATTCTGAAAATGACTATGTGTGATGCTGTTCCTTTTTGCCTACTGTAACATCTAGTAATATATTTATAACTTGATTGGTTCAAAACTGTATTCAGAACGGTATTATTGGCGTTACAATTTATTGGTATCCTTAATCATTAAAGTTTCAAATAGCCGGATATGGCAGCACATTAATTTTTCTAATAGCCTGCTCTATTACTTTTTAAGGACCTAAAGTCTAGAAACATATCTTACTCATTCATCATATTATTCAGTCATTTTTCATGAACAATATTGGAGGCGGGAAAAGCTTTTTTTTAATTTCGTGTTTTCAGACATGGTTCGTAGGAGGAGCCTGTTCAAAATGCTAAGATGCCTGACGAGGCACTTACCCCTAAAGTTCACATAATTACCTGCAGGGTGCGGCCGTAAGGACCAGCACATTTGGCATGTCTTGAAATATTGGAATACCAAACTTGGATAACTGACACATGGCACGCGATCGTCGTTTTTTAACAAGTTTCATGTCCATTTTGTAGAACTCAACTTAGAGCAGCCAAAACGAAAGAAACGAAAAACGGCGGCGGTGAACGAAAAACGGCGGCGGTGAACGCGAAAATGTTGAGAGCCTCATGGAGGGGCCCGCGACGAGCAAGGTAACTACGATAAGTAATGATTTTATCAAAATATAAGAAGAAGCAATGCGACGCTCAACATTTTTTAAGCTACCAGTGATTATGCTTTACCGTTTAGCTGCAACTCCTCGAAAACTATTTTAGTAATCATTAAAAACATTGTGCATACTAGGACGCTAATTTCTACAAGACTAAAGTCAATACGTCACACGTTACAATATGGTCTTCACACTATCTTAATGAATAATATTTTAAAACATTTTAGCCTGTCCCAAAATAATATATTTTAGTGATAAAGTAAACATAGTCGAGCAGTGTTATCTATCATCTTTTTGAGTGGAATACTTCATATCGGGAAGAAGTTATTTCACTCATAACCATTTCAGTCTGGAAAGTTCTGAGCGCCGTTCATTTTGGATTCAATCTAAAAAATTTACCGAACCCTTAATAAAAAAAAAAAAAAACTTCAACGTCTGATTTGCGTTTTAAAGCACACTTGAACATTGCGATCCAAAAGAAATAACGCCGGAGCCTGAATGTGCCTGGAAGACTGCCTCAGAAATCTGCATCCTGGTGGGCGTGTAAAAATCAAAGGACATGCGGAAGTGTGGTTTTCATCTTTATATTTAAGAAATGACTAGAAAAAGACATAACGAAACAAAATGACGTCAGGGACATGCATTGCGCAACTATCATACAATACATGCGTGGCCTTATGGGCACTGTTTATTGCCAAAGTTTGAATAAGTTAGCGCCTCCTTTGCGTGCGTGAAATGTTTTGAATTTAAGGTGCATCAATAGAAAAAATGCGGGAGAAATATTCGTCGCATCCTTTTTTTCCACGTCAGCTGCGAATCATTAGGACGCGCACTGAATCTAACATAACCGTAGTATTGTATTGTGACCAAGGAGTGAGGGTGCAGGTGCGAATGTCAAGAGGAATATGCAAGACAATCTTGCAGAGTTGGTTTGTTTGTTTGCTTGACGCGTATGTGTTGCACTACGTGATGGGAAGGTCTATCGCTAGAGGTTGGGAGTCATCGAGCCTAAAACTTCAAACAGGGCAGAGTCAAGTGTAGGTTTTTACCAACTGACCTAACGGGAAATTTCCGCAACCTCGCATTTATATCATGTAATTCAATAGCATCACGATATTTTTACATCTGATCTAATTTGAAGGTCTACTCAGTATTTCACAAACGGCATTATATTTTGCCACAAGACTGGTGGTGTGCTCGGGACAAATGTACATAGATTGTAGCATATGACATCATTGCGAGATTGTGTACATTTTTCATGAAACATACAGTACGGTTGTAGCATGTCGTTAGGGACATTGCTTGTTTCGACGTTTGATACATGAAACAAGTTTAGCATGTATGATAGCAATGTCGCTACCATATTTTTGATATACTTCTACAAAAGATAGCCATTACTCGCGCTAAGGTGCGTTTTCAAGTGGCATTGAGCGAAACAACTTCGAAACATACTACTCTCGTAACAAAACCGTGATCGCGCCGTTCGTATTTAGAAATTTAAATATAGGACTGCATAAAATTTCAGTAATATTCTCTTTACAGCAGCAAAAGTGGTCTATTTGACACTGATACTTAGTTTGACACACTGACACTTATTTTCTCTCAAAACAGACAGTTCAGTAAAGACACTTTTAGGAAGGGTTCCGACTTGAAAATGTGTGTTATTTACCCAAATATGTTACATATATTTTTAAGTCAAACTAGATAAAAATGCAAACATATATTGCTATAATAATGCAAAAAGGAAAACTAAATAGCTGTATTTCTACACACACGGCCAGAAGCACGCAATCTACAGATGCAAATCATATTTTTTCTTTTTGTCAGATTGTTCCTCCTGACTGCTACATCTCAAATAATAAATCTCCATCTGCATACGCTAGCGAAAATGCCGTACTGTAATTTCTACGTGCTTATTCTAATACATAAACATTTTGAGAAATCGCAATCTACCAGATTTTTCATTCATATAAACACATTGATAAAATAGATCAGGACCAATTATTTCCCAAAACACCCCTGCGAGGAACCTTGGTTCTGTCAAAATTGTTTATTGTATAAAAAATTCTTTGTGCGTAATGTTAAATATAAACTATTGCATTTCACACTACGTAAGCGTGAACATAAGCTCAGAAGCCTTTACCTAGGTAGTATTACTAGTTTGAAAGTATTGTCTATTCATTCCATTTCATGGAAACAAGGTAAAAAAAACTGATTTTAAAACGATCAAAAGGATACTGCTATTGTTTTAACTGTGCAAGCTTATAAGGTATAGCCATGGAAAAGGCACAAACGCGTGACAGAATTGAGAATGTATTTATATCACAATGACTAATACAAATTAAAGCAAAATACTCCGATATTGTGTTTCTATTGAAATGTTTTATGCACTCGGATAATGTGTCTACTCATTAGGCAAAGAAAAGCTATAAATCAACTTTACACAATGATATATAAGGGCATCAACCAAAATGTCACATTTCAATTGTCCCTCCAAACGTCCTAATTGTGATATAATGTTACATTTGTGCCTATTTTATAGTTTTGAATCGTGTCATGTGTTAATTTAAGCTCGGGAAAAATGGAAAAAATGAGAGAGATAAAAATGATATCACCCACTTTTTTATCAATTGCGTAACATACACAGAAAACACTCTCTCACGTCTGCATCGTAGAGCGATTTCGGTTTTGTTTTTGATGTGTCATGTTTCGAAGCATGATGTTCGCCGTTTCAATCTCTCTGCCACTTGTATGGCGTTTTATGTTTTTCGGGGTGCGGATCACTGATCTCAACTTATCATCTGCTTCGGTCTTCGGTAGTTCTGTGCTAAATTCGCAGAGGCCTTCCCATAATTCTAAACCACCTTCAGTTAAATAGAACTCTTTACTTTTTACCTCCCTTCCTCCCCTTGTTTGAAAAGAAATAAACATACAAACAAAAAGAAAAAGCACCAGGAACTGGCTGCAGCACCTCACTCTTACTGCTGGGTCGCGTCACGGTTATATTGTCTTTCCATCGAAAAGTCATCGACATAAAAAATGTATATATACATAAGTTTGCACCAGTATAATGGCAGTGGCTCCATAGTTCAAATGTTTCAGGGTTAGTTGAAATAAACATGTATGACTTTAGAAACTGTCAAAGTAGGCAATCGTTTCCAATTTCATGGCCATACCGAGGAATTAACTTATATATCGTAAGGCTGTATGCAATAAGGCGCCGATAAGCTACGTTATTTTTAAAAGTCAGTTTGTAAAAATTTGTAAAATTGGACACATATCGTAATGAACTTTCATATATGCATACTTTAATTTTAACAACGCACTTATTTTTCATGCATTGCAACGTTGGTGGTACAGCCGGCTGACGTATGTCAGGCGACCACAGGATCGGAGGTTTGTTTAATCACTAGAAAACAAAAATTGTGGCCCATATGGCTATGAATAAAGCAAACAATAGATTTATTCCGCCCTCGCATCCATAGCGCCTCTAGTTGTATCTATCCCTCCCCGAATCGCGATGCAGATGATAGGAACGAGATCCGTGGTGCGTATTCGAGAGTGTTTCCGTGTCCAACCTGTGTCAGGAGCCGACCTAAAGCCAGGCGACAGGGCTAGGAACGGTGGGTTGGTGAATTCTTTCTGGAGCAACACGCAGAGGCCAAAAGGAGTGGTCCCGTCTTCGGCACAGCAATCTGCTCGGAGCAGGAAACACGTCACACAGAAGGGTGGCGTCGTCCAGAGCGCCGAGACACCATAGACACGGTCACACAATCATGAATAAGACAACACACATGCGGGAAGTCACAAGGCAAATACGTAAAACTGCTCCCCACGTGGGTGGCAAATAAACCAGACACCTAGAAAGGAATACACAGTCACTAAGGTCAGCCAGAAATAGGACCACTCAATGTATATCATGTAGCATACCATAACGTTTGCCTCTCGTCGAATGATTAATTCTTGAGGATATCGCTGATATTCTTACTATTAAGGTTCGGAAGCGACGATCTAATTAATGTCTTTAACACGCGTCTTCTACGTTAGCTGTACGACGTGTGCCAATATCTGTTTTGTTTTATTAGGAGGCACTTATTTTCGATCTGGCAGCTGTTGGCAGGGAACAATGTTCATTAGCTGGACTCGTCGAGTTTTCGTCAAATTCAAGTTACAGTTCAAAAATAACCTATTTTCAAATAAATATCTGAATCAGGTAAACCATTTTTTTATCAACTTTATATGTTAAGTCTTGTAAGTTTAGAAAAATCAAGAGAGCTTTTACATTCGGCTCACTTGTCATTATAAGTGTAACGACAACTCAATAAGGTTTTTGTCAGTACTCATGACAAGAAGTGATAGTCCATTATAAAACAACGACTCTCGCACTTGATGTTTAACGGCACGGATATACCACTATAGTTGGAAGAAAACAGCGCCCTAGAGGTAGCAGCAGAAAAGAGGCCGACATCAAGACTACGCATGAAAAAGCAGCCCTAGGCCTTCAGCAGCACAGCACAAGACAAGACTTACAGCGCAGCAGAGAAGCGCCCAGCTTCATGCATACACTACCTACAGTCACACTGCACTACAAAGCACGATACGGTACGACAAGCAAAAAAGACGCCCATCTATTCACATTCGTACCACGTACGAGTGTCTAGCTGTAGAGACCAAGAATCCAACATATTAATTAGTGTGTATGTTAATCATATTTGAATGATTTGACGAGTGTACTACCAAACATTCAAGGAACAAACAAAACAAACAAAGGTAAAACCGTTCGGTGTTTACATTGCTTCATACCTGCCTCGACGTGGAATAGCTGGACTGCGATAGGAAACACTGCGGTGTTCTATTTGAGAGTAGCCGTATTTACTAGACATAGTTATGTAGGCACGTCACAGTTTATGTCTATGACGATAACTGACGTTTCTATTTTCCTTCCCTCGAACACGCCAATACCGAACAGAAGAACTCGAATGAAAATAATACAGTGGAAACCCTTTCGTTCAGAAAGTCCATTTTAAGGTTATTTCATTTTTTACCAATGCAGCAGAGACGAAGCCGTACATTAAAGCCAGCTTGTTTAAAGGTTTGCTTTTCTCCACTCAGGCGATTTGAGACCAAATAATCGCGAAACATTCCTCTCCTTCAAATTCGCTAGGCTGCTGTTCACCAAGCCGTTGGGTATACTTATATATTCGGTTATACAGAATGCTAGAGGATACTACTTAATTGCATCATGTGCGTAATAAAATAGAATTCCCTAAATCCTGCCCTTATAAATTATAAGGATTGTCCGCTGAACACACCGCTATTATACAAATATGTCTAAGAAAAGCCGATCGAATGTCTTGAATAAGATATAGGTAGTTAATCTGGCCATACCCTAAAATGTTATAAAATCTCACTTAAAAAAAAAATCGGCAGACTATTAACCGTGATTTTCTAGTGGAATATATTTGAATCTGTACACAAAGCAGGCCGCTTCTTAGTTTAAGCTCACGTGTGTTCAAAACTTTAGATAAATTTCGGCACTTGCTCAACAATTTAGCCAGATGCGCGTGACGGAATACCTATGGGCAGGAGCCATGCTGCTCTCAATTGCCCAGTTCACGTGGCCGATACAACCTAGAAGGGAAGTATCGCTCATTGTTTTATAATAAGTGGATTCCGGGCCCGCTTCCAACAGGAAGCCCACGAAACCTTGGAAACAATTGACGGCAAAGCATCAGACACGGGCATATTGAGACTTGTATCTCACTAGGAGCACCAATCTCGTCGTGAGATGCTGCTAGGAGCGCAACCCACACGCGAGCGAGGCCACGTCACCTGGATCCAGTAGGGAGGACGCTAGACGAAGCAAATATCGCAGTTTTGGTCTCCTAGGTTGTATCTGCCTGGCTACACCCTATCGGCGTTTAGCAACAGAAGGGCTATCTCCGAAGGACGTGGTTTGTTTCCTTGGGGGATTGTCAGCCACCCGCGCCTCTCACCGTCCGAATTTCGCTTTGAGGCATCAGAGATGTCCCTGGTGACGCTGTCCTCGCTGAAGCTGGCCGGAAGCCTCCCCGAATGGACGACGTTGTCCGCGCTTGCGTTGGAGTCGCAGTGGTAGCGGCTTCGGGACATCGGGGAATGCAGATGGGAGGGAGTGGCGGGCTGCCGGTGCCGACGGATCGTGGACAGCCTGCTCACGAAAGACGTATTGTGCTTGAACCTGGGGGGCCAAGAGAGCGAGACGAGCGGATGCTCTGAGACTTCCAGCGCTCCAGGTCAACCATCATCGCCTCTTACATCACTTACTATGTGCACTGACAGTTCAAAGAAAGGCGCAGCGGGCGGCTCAGTACGCCCAAGTTTCTTACCTCGACAACCTTAGCAAATAATGCCGCAATTTGATCGACTGCGAAGCGATGACAAACCGATAGATATGAGCCCCAGCCTACCCTTCTCAAGCTGGGAGGGACCGCAAATAGCTAGGCTGTAGCGCCGAATTTTCCCTCCTTCGCCTGGAAGCGACCAGTGCTGGTCAGAGAGAGACACAAAAGCTGAGACAGTGTTCGGCATGGACAAGTGTTCATTCTTGGATAAGACGTGTTCCAGCCGTACACTGAGGCAGCATTCGTGTCCAAACTGTGTCCCGCACTGGCCGTTTCCAGGCGTCGTAGGATACGCAGCAATTCAACCTTGTTATCTTGTAGGTATTGCTATTCTCAATTGGCATAAATCACATTCTTTTTTTTCCTTGAAAGAATAGTAGTATAGAAGCTTAACGGGGGAGTCCATCAGGACCTGAGAATCCAGTGAATACCTTTACATCTAGTAAATTTCTGGTCTAAAAATACCTATCAGCCAAGGGCAAAATATTGTGAAATATCTTTTACCGCGTCCGTACGACAAGTAGAACGTTTGTATAAACCTGTGACTAAAAATGAATACATAGGATTTTCTTTTTTTTTTAGTTTCAAACTAATTTTGTTATCCTATATGCCCGAGTAAAATCGGGTAGAGGGATGACGCCGCAAAGTGGCGCAAAAAACAAATGATTCCCTTTCTCCATAATGTGTTCACCGATTTCGAAATCACCGACAAGCCACTCTTAAAGGTGTGTGCGTGCTTCGTTGCATTTTGTCGGAGAATAATTGTTATCAACCTTTAAAGTTTGCCGCTGAGGGCGGAAAACCAGGCTGCATTCTGTAATATTAGGAGCTCACACAAAACACTGTCAGAAAGTGAGCACTGAACAACCTTAATATATATTTTTTAATTAAACGTTTCCCATGAATATTTTAATTTGTCGGATTGGGTTTGGGGGACGGTTTGACTGGAAGCCCTACAAATATTGCACCTATAGAATCCCAGATTGTAGCTCCTAAAATTGACATTGCTATATTGTTAAAATATTTTAAATACAATTTCTCCTCCCCCCCGCAGCGGTTAGTGCATTGGTCGCATGACCAAACACGTATTGTGATGTAAAAACACCGTTGTGCTTCTAACGCAGAAAATAAAATCGCTTGCCTTTTGTATTTGCAGATGAAGCAACTAGACATTATTATCTTGTAGCTTTCGTGTGTTAACTTTGCTACATTCACGGAAAATATGATTTCAAGCTTTCTATCAGAACTCCAGTGTCCGCAGAAAGCCGAGAGATTGTGCGAGCATGATTCTGGTATAAATGATAAGATGGCAAATACTGGAGACGTCCACATGACCCCAATCAACTTAAAAAACACACACACACAGGAAAAAAAGAAAAACGTTACGGTATATGAAAGTATGCGCCGCAGGAGAAATTTCTCCTGAGCATGGCGCCTTTTCTAACGAGAACTTCGAATAAATTCACTTGGTTATATTTTAACAGTTGGAGCTCAACAACCTGAAACGAACATTTTTTTCTTCTTTATTTTAGTCATTAGTGCCGAGTGAATTCAATTATTTGGGACGCCGTAAATATTTATATTTTGTCCGAGTGACTCTTTTACTTACGCACTAAGTTCAGGTTCGAATTTGAGGATGCCTATATTGCGGTTTTGTATGTGCCGCATAAAGATCATTTGAAAACATCGCCGGTATTTAGCGGTATCTCCCAAGGTCCTGCATGGGCTCCCATTCGGTACTTGGCAATGTCAGATGGCAGTGTCAAGTCCAGTGCACATGAAGAGCAGAAGGTGAGCTGCTCTACGGCTTTCAGGCAGTTCCAGGTTGACGAAATGCTGTCATTTTAGATTAAGAGTAATGGATGAAAGCAAACGGCACAAACGCATGCCCCGAGCTGCAGAAGCTCTGCGGGTATATCGAATATCGCTCATTCCGCCTGCTTGACCGGAGGCCTTTTAACACCTACGGGACGCCATCACTGCGGAGCTCTGGTGTATGCGATATTGCCTTACGCTATACAGCATGTTTATTTTACTTCAAAAATATTTTTTTAGGGGAGAGATTAAGACAAGTGCCGTCTTTATGACGCATTTATCAGTCTCGGCGGATATGAGATGAGGAGAGAATCATTGGTGTAAGTTGACCAATGAACTAATATCTTATAATTAACTTTTTTTACATTATGGTTTTAGGAGTAGGTTTGCGACTGCAGCAGTGACGGACATTACTAATGTAGGGGAGATTAGTTTAAATAATTGGAAAAAAATGTAATCCTTTTCGATATATAATTTCTATACTGAGCGTTATTTCGCTCAGTATAGAAAGTTCAAAGGAAAAAAGCTCCGCATGGCTGCCCAGAGTAGTGCTTAGAAGAGTGACGTAGTCATTTCAATCACGTCGTTACTTGTGTCGCCAGCATGCCCAACGAAGTCACGCTGCCGAGAAAGTGGCATGATTGAAGCGACATTTTACTCTTCCAAGCGTCTTTGTGGTGATGATCTGCGACTCTCTTTCTTGGACGATATATTTAAATCGGGCGAGATAGCACAAACGTTAATCTATTGATTAAAAATACATTTGGCTTTTTTTTGCAATCGGTCTTACCTCTATTGGTAATTGGCGTTCAATAGTGCTATTACGACATAACCTCTAAAACAAAACTAAAATGAATTACAGATTTTAGCTAATTATGCTGCTTACCACGATGGTTAACCCGTCATCTAATGTCCCCAATGCTAATAAATGCATAGAAATCTCAGCAGCCAGTAACTTTGCGGGGAAGTAAGCGCTCCTGATTTCCTAGGGTGTAGAGTTACATAAAAAAAAATCCCAAACTCCTTTTGTAGCTGTTTAGTAAAACAAGTCACACATTTTGACGCCAGGAATGTGCAAGTTACTCAATTGAAGACCAAACAGAAACAGAAAATCGGGGTTTGCGCTGCCCGATTGTCAGGTTATGAGAAAAGCGCTTATAACTACTTCAACTTAAAATTGGTTTCCAGGACGCGGAACCTGGGTTTGTCCAGTTAGCCGAAATGTGTAGATGTTGAAACACAAAGTCACGTTGAATGCCACACCATGATGCACACCAAGATGCGTGATCCCATGAGAACATGGTGCGAGGGGTGATGTGCCACGTTGGTACTCACAAAATGCCTCCTCCAGTCGCAGGCAGGTCCAGTCTATCTTTTCTCTTTGTGCTCGTGAATGACCCGGAGGCATAGCTAGAGGAACAGTGCAAAACAGAAGCAAATGGTGCAAAGTGTGCTACATTCCAACAACAACACTTCAACACAAACACACACACACACACGTGTGGCGAGTGCAACACGCTGTCAAGCATATAAGTGAAGCATGTGGCAGGTTCAAATGTTCAGAAAAAACACACAAACATCATACCTGCACATCCTGTTACAGGATAGGTAACATTGTCATGGCGCAGGCAGTGTTAAAAAGTACGCCATACATGTACGGTACAGATTATAACACTCACTCAACGCAGAAAGCATGATTGCGCTTTAGGAAAGGAGCAATGGAAGCGCTCTGTGTTGTCTGCTCTTCCACTGTTCTTGCCCTAAAGGACAAACAAGTTTTCTAATGCACAATACCAACTCGCACAACTGTCAGGACTTATCTACTGACCATAATCCGCGAAACTAACGCATCCCGGGGTGAGGCCGCTCGATGAGTGTTCATGTGCTACCTGCAACCGTCGTCGAGCTTTTATTTAAGTTCGCTTTTGACAGCGGCACCAGCTATATTGCATTTTCGAGAATATCTATATCCATTTGGAGCGTCGTAATGCTCCTCGCCAAACTAGTAATTTCTGTACTTTGTGCGTATTAAATTGTTAAGCATTCAAGAATGGCAAACAACCATGCATTATTTCTTACTCATTGATATCCTTGCTCATTCTTTAAGAATAAGTTTTATGAAATAGGCTATTCGATGTCGTTTTGTTATCTATAACAGAATACGAAAGACTTCTGATTTTCATTCAATAAAATTTCAGAGCTCGACTTAAGGTAAGAATGAAAAGCGTGTGGGCTGAAGTTAAAAAGAGTAGGATAGTTTTGTTTTACCCTATTTATTGCTCGGTTACCAGCGGACCGCAACCGGCCAGATCCATCCCCAGATATTTAAATTCGTGCTAACATAAAAAAACATGTTTTTCGTACTGTCGAATTGTCGATGAACAATATTTCTGACTTTAAAAATTACTTCAAATTGTTCATGCAAAAGCAAACACAGTTAGCAAAACATAAAATAAATGGGATGAATATGTCAGTAATCCAATAAAGCGGGACGAAAGTAGTTTGACTCGTACTACACTTTTTATGCTCTGCTCATTGTGGTTGATATAGAAAAAGAGAGCCAGAATAATATAGTAGGGGTGTTGGTGAGCTGGTGAATGTTAACCATGTTGAATAAACCTGAGACTAAAGCAGAAATTAACAGATATGTCGAAGAAACAAGGACGTCCTGTCCTTTTCTGTTCCTTCCCCTTATATGCTGATTTCTGCCCCAGTCTCAGGTTTATTCAACATTCTGTCAGAATGCTACATTTAACGAGGTAACATAAGCTTGCTACACATGGAATGATCAATATTGTTCTCCACATAAAACTCACTGAACCGTCCCCAACTTAGATCTTCGCGGCGTGTATATGTTTCTTGTAGATCAGTTTTGCAGTTCTCAAAAGCATTGATTGCCGAGTTTTGACAACATATCTGGTTATTAAAGCTAGTAAAGCTCTGTTCGCAGTTCTTACGGGAATCCCCATACATAATGGCAACACTCTCACGTTGGTGAACATGCCGACCAGCGGAAGGTGGATTGTGATCAAATTCTGTTTGTGCAGCTGTGGTAAAAATTTCAATAGTATTCATGCCAACACACTTTAATGCATACATAAATTGAACGCTATTGTCATTATGCATTGACAGGTAATTGATTTCAATGCAAAACTTGAAGTGATATCGCTCAAACTTATATAGTTGTTTTTAATCGCCAGGCCCTCTTTCAAACCCGCCTGAAAAATCGGCGCCAACACGTAGCGGTCTCAAAGGATTAAAAAGGATATAATTTTGTAATTTAGTGGTACTGTTTAGCGTATAAAGATTCGAGGCATAAGTACTTTCCTCTGAAAAAAAACAAAAAAAGTAACATGAATTCTAGTGTCAACGGCGTACTATGATCCAGGGGGTCCAGTTAGTTAGGGTGGGTCACGTTGCGCCATCTTCTGATAAGAGCAGAGGACAAACGACACACTAAATCGAAAGCAGACGACAGCGTTGTCTGCTCGCTGCACCTACCGGGGTGTGGCGCCACACGTATGATCCTCGCTAACTCGGTCATTTACGTCGTCGTCTGCCAAATGTCGGTCCCAATTTCACACATTAAACTTTAACACAATCACTTTCCCATGTCAAATTGGATGCACCATTAAAGTGTACCAATTTGAGATGGGGAGGGGGGCAGGGGGGGGGGCGTCTAGCAAAGTTTAGTAAGTACACTCAGTCACTGCGCAGGCGAGCTGCTAGAAGTTTATTAACACAATTTTAACATCCTTCTTTATGATGACTGTACCCTCCTTTATACTTTTTTTTCCGCCCCAGTCTCAGGTTAAAGTCATCATGATAGACCAATTGTACAGTGAGCCCGGAAATCTAAAATAATTCAACATCTTGAGCCACGGCTGCATTCTGAAAGCACTTTATCTGAGACTTCGGTCTACAAAAGTGCACCGTTGAATCGATAAAAAAAAATTTAATGCACCATTCTCTTGAGATGCTCTGCACGAGGTCTTATATCATACAACACACATTGGTATATTTAATCTATCTGATTATTTATTTTTAAACACGATTATTTAAACTTACATTAGCTAATGCACGTTACCATTCTTTTTTTGTTTTTCAACATTTTGAAAATATTCGGAGCTCTGGTGATAAAACGAGTTCTACGGTGCCGACACGTTTTACGACACCTATGCCTCCAAAGTCTCTAGTTCTTTTTTTTTTTAAGAAACTGCAGTTCATCTCAATATTCAATGTCCACGTTTAACTAAATAGGAGAGATAAAAAACTTCAAATTACAACAGTTCCAATATTTCCCAGGATCTAAATAAAACTAATATGCGTAAATTGAGGTGGCCAGATCACACGCTTCATATAGAGCGTTAAACCAATTGAGAATACAAATTACTATATGCACTCTTATAACGGCCTTTCAGATGAGTAGAGCGTCTGGAGACCACTCGGTACTATGTGTGTTCTTAATCCTTGTATATTGGACGGTAACTCAAACAATCATTCGTGCATTTCTTTTTTTTTCAATTTGAATTGATTGGATATTATAAAAACTACCGATGTATTGAAAGTACTGATTTGAACCGCTAAAAATAAACGACAAACTTTTACGCCCACCGGTACCCTCGCAGGGTGAAGTGTAAAACGGCGCCGTTGCCGTGTTTCCGCTAACAATACCATGCTGTGTTAACAATATGTTTTTCTTAGTGGAAATATTCATGAAGATGTAAACTTCACTTTTTTTACTCTGCGTTGTTGAACCTAATGTTAAGAAGTACAAGTAAGCATCAATGGGTCAAATTTTTAAACGACTGTACATGGTGTTCCATGACTTTAGGCTATAAGTAACCATGACACAATGGTACCGATTTTCGATATTTGTTTCACCTGTTTTGGACGGTTGCTAAGGTCTAAAACATTAATCGTAGCCTATTTGGTTTAAATGCATGAGAATGGAACGTTTTGCAAAGAAGTCTCAGTAGAAAACTATACACTTATATTAAACATTGAGCGGCACTGAAGTGTTTAGTCTCGCGTACATTGAGTGGAGCATGGCGCAAAGATACGCCCTGAAAGAAGTCCGTAAGGTCCCTTTCCTTCAGAACACACACAGAGAGAGAGAGAGAGAGAGAGCGGTTCACGGCAAACAATATAGTGAGCCCTTCGAATCACAAAGCTAGAAATAGGATTTATTCTAAATAAGGCGATGTGCCCAGGCACAGCAAGCCAATGAAATATTATGCGTAGTATCAATGCATACATCGCCCGTTTTCGTCCAGTCATATTCCGAGCTTGACGTTATTACCTGAGATTCCTCTATCCTTAGCCGTGATTGATTGTCTCCAACTTCTAAAAGAAGAAAACCAACTCACACAATTTTTTTTCAATAGTGTATACTTGTGTCTAAAATGTTTCGAAGATATGATTCGCTTAACTGCGATACCACATTAAATCGGTGCTCCAGACTGCAAGGTGCACATTTGGACAACTTTGACTCCCTATCCGTGCAGACATTACGAGTTTACAAAGACTGCCATTGGACGCAATGCACGCGAAGAAGTCGCTTCTTTTGTGAGCTTTCCTTTCATGGAGCTCTTGTCCGTGGCACTAATTTTTCACTTTATGTCCTATCCCCAGAAAGGAACTTAAAAGGGAACGTCCACTGTAGTCTATTCGTGGACGGACGGTGGGCGTCCTTATTTGGGGAAACTTAAACAACACGGTCGCTCGGCCGAGATTATGAGGGGAGTTATCTTCTTATGACAAAACGGATCAGGGTTCCTCGAGCAGTGAAGTATCCAGCGACAGACCAGTGGACGGAAGCCCAGACGTTTCACCTAACACTGCATTATTCGTCGTCGTACCGCGATATTAGTGAGTTTTGTATTGCGTATACGACCAAACGCAAGCGCTATGCGTTTGAATTAGCGTTGCGTGTTCCACGCTGCGCATGTGCGAAGTCGCCATGCGCCAATCTAAGGCCGCGGTTTGGGCTTCGCGAACGCGCAATGTGGAATACGCAACGCTAACGCAAACGCGTAGCGCTTGCGTTCACTCGGATACACAATACTAAAACACACTAATAACTGATATGGCTGCCTATGTATTTCTCTCAGTATGGCCACAAGTATCACCTACTGCGCGCTCACTGCCCTACATCATTTTGTCGGACCTATTGTCACTGAAAGCTTAACAAAACAAAGGACTTTGGGAGTGCCGAGCTCTACGTCATTGCTCCGCTGGCAATGTCGAGGCGGCGTCAGCTGATGAGAACGCTTAATATCGAATCGGAAGGCTAGAAGCGTGAACGCGCTGAACCACGCCCTGCGTTTATTAGGCTCTCGGTGACTTACCAATCGAACCTTTTGCGCCGGACAGTAGAAACGGCACTTACTTTCGCTACCTTCGCAAAGAGAAATGAGATGATTTAGACAAATCTGTGTTTGTGCCTCGCATATATTCTCAGGATACGTTCGGCAGCGAAATCACGAAATAAAATTGGGCGAAGAAATATGGCAGCGTACTAGATCCCTTACCCCCCCCCTCCTCCCCCCCCCCCCCTCAAAAAAAAAAAAAGAGCTTTGAATGTTGAAAACAGCAAAACTGGATCTCAGGGGAAAATGAAATCAATGTTACAATTATCAATAATCTGAAAATAGTAAAAGAAAGCTTAGTTCGAGATGTAATAAGCCAAAGGTTAGGGCGCAAACGAGCTGGTAGGGGTTAAACATTTGGCTAAAAACCCCGAGACTTGGACCTGTCGCAGTTGAGACTTTGTGTTTGTCCCTCCCTTCTCGTCCGACCCCCAAGGGTTTTAGTCAAATGTTTCCTTCGAGATGCTGTCTCTTTGCTTTTCATTGTTCGTTGCACTCTTGCACATTACCGGCTTATTTAAACCCATTCTCAGCTGATTTTGCTTGATGTTTGATTTCAGCGTTAATTGATTACGGTTTTGTGCGCGCAGTGGTTGGCCGCAACACCGAGTTTCTTTTTTCTTACAAACCTACAATTTCGAGTTTATTTGCGACTCGCTCGAATTAGAGACATCCAGGAAAGACCTCCGATATTCCAATATCTCCTAATACCCATCGCGCATAGGCTAAATAGTGTCGTAATCATTCCACGGAGAACAAAAAAAGTTTCGTATCTCAGGCGCCACCATGTGAAGGAGACGGCAACTAAACAGCACCAGAGGTTGAGCACACCGCCGTCAGAGGGTGCCACCAAACCGTTCAATAGCCGTCGTTTTCATTTTTTTTTTTTACCGTATGCACTTGCGATGGGGTATTCAGAATCTAATTTATTCCGTCCGGCTCAGAATACTCGAAGGGTTTATCTTTTTTGCTCACACTGGGGGGGGGGGGGGGGGGGGGGGGGGGGGGAATGACGTATAATCGGATGCTAAGCTCGCGCGATTTCTGACATTTCAGAAGGCAGGGGCCTCGTACAACAACTGCCGCCTCGTAACGGCTATTGAAAGAACAATGAAACAATTTTAGACAGAATTTTACTGAATGTATATCGTTTATAGGATTAAAAGAAAACTAGCACACAAAATAGGAAGGCTTAGCCCTAACTTTCGTCACGCAAAATTTGGCAAATAAAAGCGGAGTATATCTTATACTATTTCCCTTGAACGATCACAGCTAGGCTAAGTGTGTAAGTTGGTGGACTAATAAATGAGTTTTGGCGAAACTTTCTGTAATGGGAGGTAGCTGGCACCGCGTAGCCAAGTAACTCCAACATTCACAGTGTCGGAGTTTGTTTGTTTTCCCCTCTTTTACGAGCAATTCAGTAGAGTTTAGCATCCTTATTCGATACGCGTAGTGTGTAAATCAAAATGTGCTAGCAAACGATGAAATTGTAGATGAATACCATCGACGAAAATGACCGAGTTTAATATCTGGTTGCATAAACCACAGCCTCAACGAGATCATGAAAGGTTTCTCCACGAGGAATTTCATTGGAAATTCCTATTACTTTGTTTCTAGCGTTTTTCGTTCGCAGCTTAAGATATCCATTTAGCATTATGTACAGAGCAATCGCCACTTCTCCCGGGCTCTTTCCGGCGCCGAACTGCTACACCCTTTGTCAGGCGAGTTCACGTTTTGTCGCGTGGGCGTACCGGCGTACGGAACAAGACCCATACTTTCACTATACGAAAATATTTTAAGCTGCACTTTACTCCGCTGCGACGTAAACATAGCAATGGCGTTGATCATAAAAGCGTCGCGTACCAACGAGTCCTAACAAGCAATCGGCGTTCATGAAAATCTCAGTAGGTGACGTCGTTTCAACGTCCTGGCGTCGAAACGTTGACGCAAAAACCTCGTTTAGACGCAACACGATGATTGACTTACGCGGCTCCTTCGCTCGGCTTGGAGAACTTCCGTTTCCGGTAGAAAAGCATACTTTACGTCAAGGCCACGTATTAAATGTCGGTGGCCGACTCCGATCGAGTCGAGGATCAAAGCAGACGTAAGTTTTTACCTTTTTTTGTGTAAAACTGGAGGCAATAAAACGAAAACAGGTTCCTGCTTCGGGTTTCAGAAATATTGGATATTAATGGGGTTTTCATATTGAAAAAAGGCTGGAAAGGTATTTTTATGGTATTTTTTAGATTTTGTAGAGCGAAAAGGAAGTCTCGAAAAGTTGACTTGCAAACTAGTTGTGTATAACAAAGCATAATTTATCACAAAACCACGAGACTGGAAAATGACGAAAAACGAAACGACACACAAATTCTCAAACAGGGTTCTGTGTTTGAGACTTTTTGCATTGTGTCGTCCTTCGTTTTTTTCCAGTCTCGGGGTTTTATCTTACATGAAATCTCACTTGTACGCATGGTGGAAACGTAGTGTACAGTTTATAGATCATACTTGAAGAAAACTCCACTAAAAGGCGCGGGCAGGAGGTAATGTGAACAGAAAGCGTTTTTTTCTGTTAAACTTGTTTAGTTGTGTGACGTCTTGAAGCGCCGTTTTTCTCTGCAAGTTTTCTGTGAGTATTCGCTCTAAACATTCGATTTAAAGTACCAATCGCGCAAAACATCCAACGTTTCGTCTTGAACTAGTTTGTTTGTTCTTTCTCACAAATATAAAACACATTTTAAACCAAAAGCATAGCTGTTTCGGTGTTTCGGGCGGGTTTCGCTCTGCTGTCATGACAATGGACGTGCGCGTTGCCCGACCGGTGATAAAACTTAGAGATTGGAAGACAAACTTCAAATTTGTGTGTGTGAGCGTGTGTGTATGGGGGGGGGGGGGGGACTATGGGTGAAATTTGATATTAGATATTCAGACAGCGACGGCGTAAGCGCGGTCTGCCATAGTATGGTGCCACGAGTCCGCTCTATAAATGGAAAACGTTTTGTGCAGTAATCCTGCTAGTCCTCTGTTTGTAATCCGTATCATGTGGCGGCGGAGAGGGATCTGAATTACGGAACGCTTTCGTTGAAATGCGCTGCAAAGAATTGCAAAAGACGACAAAGAGATATTTATGTTCGTCGCGTTGCCTTTGCCGTCTCTCTGATGTATATTTCTTCGCGGTTCTATTCAACTAAAGCAACTAACTACCAAACAGCCCAATCCCGAGCAGTGTTGAAATCAGGACGCCTGGGTTTGGGGAACCGGGACTCGATAGTATAAAAACAAAATCAATCTTTTCTCTGGGAATTGATAATGCGTTTAATTTTGAAAGATCCAGTTTTCAATAAAATTAAGATTTCTGGTGGTATACTCATTGTGATCACGTTGTCTATCACGAAAGTTCGCAATGAGCAAGATAGACCCAGCCTCTTACCTCCACCCAAGTCTTTGCAAGGTTGGAAATACACGAAGTACGTCTATTGGTTCGCTTCTTTACTGTGGACTCGAACCTCGGGAAACCTGACGTGACTGAGCCTCATGTCCGCCCTTGAGGCATAAGATGTAGGTAGCTTTGAAACTGGGCAGAAGACCTACGCGCCTGGTTTATTGGATTACGAATATTTCAGACAGGACCTACACGAACCGAGCGAGCAAAAAAAAAAGGGGGGAACCTGGTGGACTGCAGACTTATTTACTTGCGAAACACGCATTACGAACCGCTGTATACTAGATTACCTTTTTAAAGCAGGGTATATCATGGAAAAGCAACCGCTTATGTCTGTATTAGCGTGTTTTTGCTTAGTCTCAATTCGCAGGCAGCTTAATTTTTTTTCGAAGGTCCTGGGTTTCAGTCGTTCAGGCGCAGAAGCATGGCCATTCACTCAATGTCGGCCCGGGCTGTCGTCGGAATAAAGGCACTGGGTACAAATATCGTTCTCATGATTGTTTCTTGTCTATATTGAGACCCTAAGGCTCCTTGCACCAGCGCAAATACAAAACTGTTCAGTGGTTCAGGGGTTGAACGATTCAGTACAGCTACTAGCTTTGAATTAAGAATCGCCAAGCAATCGAACGATAGTCTTCCTATCGTTGCTTCCAGAGTGTGTACTCTGCGATGGACTCTGTTTTTTGTTTTTTTTTTATGAAATTTCTAAAGCACGAAAGGGAAAAACAATAACAGTAAAGTATTAGAGACTTAGTTGTGCCTATATTAGAATAGTGCTTCATGCGCAGGTACGTCTACTTGAATTTGAGTGCTGGGTTATTCCCTGTCAAACGTCCCGTCGAGCTCGACCCCTTCCAATTTCTAAAAAAAAAAATATTCATGGTCTCTTGTCGCAATGTCTGAAGCTACGCCTTAAAATATTTTTGGCGAAAAATATTTTTTTGATGACGTGAGCGCGGTTATAACTTTTAAGAACAGCGTTAAACTAGGCATCACTCAAATGAAACACCTAACAATATTTTTACTTAAATTTGCACTTCACAAGCCCAACCACATTGTAAGCTGAAAGGCTTACAATGTGGTTGGGCTTGTAAAGTTTTGTTTAGTTTAAAAATTAAAAAAAAAAACATTTTTGAAAATTTTAACATATTTGTTATTTTATTAAAAATATATAATTGCTCCCGGGACTTAATTAAACTTTTTACCGGCTGCCCCTGCAGGTATATAATCTATAAAAAATGTTTAAAACCGCTCAATTAAATATCTCGGGAGTAAACAAAAATCCTGAAGTTGCAAAAAAGTGCGTTTTGACGTGTAAACAGCCGTATATTTCACCCTGAGTTGGTTCAAGTAACAATAGAAAATATGGTGGGTTTGGAAGAACAATCTATAATCTTTTGATTCTGAAAGTTTAACCGAATTAATTTTTGTTTAAAGCGAGAAAACAAAGTTTGAAGTTGAACTCTCGCACCACAACCCGGCCTCTTCGCCGCACAGCACGCCACCTGGGACGATAGCTGACACGATTAGGGCCAAAGAAAGAACGGAGTTTTCTGCCGCTTCCCCTTGTCCGTCTTTCCGGCTGCAAGGGAAGAAACGGCGGGTATCGTGTAATAATCGGAAGTGCCGCCAGCGCGTAGCAATAGCAGGCCCGTTGTGCCCTTTGTGCCCGAGGACTTCTCCATGCCAGGCCAAAGGTCCCACGGTCACCTCCGATTCCTAAAATAAAATTGATGGCCCTTCACCGTAACGTTCGTGGTGCCTCTCTAACATATTTTTTGACGAAAAACAAATTTCATGGGGTGATGGCTGTTTGAACTAGTAAAAGGGGGTGGAACTAGGAAGTCATTCAATAATTGATGAAAAGTAAGACTTTTTGACGAAACACTGGTATATTTTTGCCTAAAAAGCCATACGGATTTTAGATTTATATGTAATAAGGATCATGGTTATGGAATTTGGTATGCTCGAAGCAGTTTTAAAAATAAGGTATATATGGGCATTTTAGCATATTTTTAGTTTTGTTACAAACTATGGCTTTGCAGCATGAGACTGTAAATACTCTTATTGACAGCCCCGTAGGTATGCTGTACACAAAGAAGGTTTCAGGCCGTACAACTAAATATCTTGCAGAAAAAAAAAAATGTGCAAAAGTGCGTTTTGCTGTTTAAAGAGCCGTCAGTTCTGCCTTGAGGTGGCCCAAAGAAAAATACGTAACATGGTGACTTCTACAAAAGAGTTTATTTCCTTTTGTCCTTATACGTTTAATTAAAATTATTTTGTTTCAAAAAGGAAAAACACATTTTGAAGTTGTGCTTTCGTGCCGCAACCGGGCGTCGTTCCTTGCGCCTCTTCTCTGCACAGCACACCACCGTCGAGCCCGGCAAAGCGTGCGACGGTGTCACGGTGTGCGCACGCAGGTAGAAAGCAGGACTTCGAGTTGTCGGGTACACCTTGGTGGAAAGAGGCTTTTTTCTACTCGTTTTGCGCGGCTGTGTCCTCCTGTGGTCTTCCACCGTCCTGATACGAGCAAATGCTTAGCGCTGCCAGGTAAGAGCATCCACGAGTAACCTAGCTGTTTTTTTACGTACACCTCGCAATCACTCTCTTCTAGACGTCAGGACAGATGTAGACAGGAACACAAAAGCCCTGTAAACGGACAATCTCATACGACGAGGCGATGTGGTGTTAGCGAATACGCGCGGTTGGAGGCGCACGCCTCGATTGTGTTTAAATCGGTTTTGAAACGGCAAATTCTTGCGTCGCTGAATAGTTTCGCTTTTTACCGAAGTATGCGTGAAAGCTAGATTTCGCGGCAATTTTATTGCGTTTCCATTTTAGAAGAAGTCCATGTCAGCTGATGCCGCCCGTATTAGGCCTCGCGTTTCGAGCCGCCCTAGGGTACAAAGGGCACAATGGGCGTGCTATTGCTACGCGCTTGCGGCACCTCGTTTATTACAGGATACCCGCCGTTTCTTCGTTTGCGGCCGGGAAGACGTGCAAGGGGAAGCGGCAGAAAACTCCACTTTTTCTTAGGACCTAGTATTGTAAGGTATCGTCGCAGACGGCGTGCTGTGTGGTGAAGAGGCGTTATGCAGCGACACAGGATTGTGGCGCGAGAGTTCAACTTCAAAAATTATTTTCTCGCTTTAAACGCACATTACTTTGAACAAACTTTCAGAATCAAAAGACTATCGATTATTCTTCCAAACCCACTATATTTTGTATTTTTGCTTGGACCACCTCATGGTCAAATAAACGGCTGTTTATGCGTCAAGACGCACTTTTTTTCCAACTTCAGGATTTTTGTTTACTGCGAAATATCTAATTGAGCGGTTTTAAACATTTATTATAGAATATATACCTGCAGGGCAGCAGGTAAAGAGCTCTATTAAGTGCCGGAGCAGTTATATATTTTTAGTAAAATAACAAAAATGTTTAAACTTCCTAATTTTCTTAGTTTTTTTTTAATATTTAAATTAAAGAAAACTTTACAGGCCCAACCACATTGTAAGCCGAAAGCCGTGCAAATTTAAGAAAAAATATTGTTGGGTGTTTGACTAAAAAGCTGATTTTTCATCAATTATTGAGTGATGCCTAGTTTCATGCTGTTTTTAAACAAAAAACCGCGCTCACGCCATAAAAAAAAAAATATTTTCGCCAAAAATATTTTAAGGCATGGCTACGGACATTACGGCAAAAGGCCATGAATTTTTGTTTGTTTTCTGTTTTAGAAATCGGAAGGGGTCGAGCGCAACGTCTGGGACGTTTGACACGGAATGACCCTGCTTTCTTGCGCTCGTGCTTTGGCAAAGTAGCTTATCCTAGATACAGTTCAAGGCGAATATTTCATGCGTATGGGTTCACGTTTTAGTTTCTGCGGAACTATAGCTCTTGTTCTCGCAGTATCGCAGTAAAGACGCAGTCCATTTGTGTCATTCCAAACGTTACGATGTAAGTATATGCATCTTAAAAACACATGTCTTTCGCACGTCGCGCTAGTGCATTTATTGTTTTCACAACCACTCAGTTCACCCAGCCTCGTTTAAGGAGAACAGACATTTTTAAAACACTTAACGTTGCAATCTATCTGTTTTACGAATCTTTTGAACAAATTTTGACGAATAAATAACGCAAGCAACTACCAAGCCGCCATCGAATTGCTCGTATTCAATTAGAAACCACTGCGTACGGTGTCGCTCTAGGATTCCTTTATTCAAAGAGTAGTGGGAGAAACACCGATCTGCCGAATCTAACGCAGCCGCATGGGGTTAAACTTGGAACACCACCGAAGTGCGTTCACCAAAAGTACATCAACCACCCCTTCAGGAGTCAAGAAGGCGTGTTGAAATCCGGCTCGAAAAGTGCACCTGCTTCCCTCACAAAAAGAAGTGTACCCTCAGATGAATCGTAGGATGAATACTGGTAACCGGGATTGCCTCCGCGTCTTCTCTGCGAAGTCCTCCTGCCTCTAATGGGATAACATTTATCGCGAGTTCCTAAACAACATTTAGAAACAAATTTCATTTACCACACAAAAAAATCTAGGCAACACAGAAAGTTCAGCTTCTGCCAGAGTATAGACCTAAAAGTGAAGATAAAAATACACGTATTTTTGTATTTTTAGTCCGATAAACTGGGTAATAACAAAAATTGTGAATTTGATCATACGCAGAATGGAGATACATACCCCAGCAATTTTTTTTTACACGAGTACCGTTCATATTAACAACGTCATTTTATCGAGGCAGAGGCTTTTTGAAGTTTTCCTCAAAGAGGATTGCCACCGGAGTTAGTCATTACATCTTGCCTCAGCAAGACTCAGGCGCGGATTTCTGGGGAAGGCTTTCAGGGGGGGGGGGAATACATTTGGCTGAAGGGGTGGGAGGGGTGGGGGCGAGGCGTTGCTTAGGTTCATTTGGCCTACCTGATATTTGCTATGTTATCAGGAGCTCACCATTTTTCTCCGAAAACCGCAGGTATATGTAACTTTTTTTAGAATAAAAGTTCACCTCGGGGGGTTTAGAGAGTGCAATCCCCCCCCTCTCCACCCGCCTCATTGAATCCGCCCGAGGGAAGACCGTCACTCGCCACAGATGGGTAAAATTTATGGCTGAAACTGCATGAAATAGAACTCAGGTGGCCACCTTTATTAAGGGGCTAATCCAAAAGCTCTTGACACCTAATAATAACTGCCTAAATCTGTGCCATGATTACGTAAAGAAGGAGCTAGGACATGTATCAACACTTCGTGTACATAAAAAAAAAAACCTCACGTGATTTTGTTTTTTTCCCAGTTTATTGGTAGGATTCGGATTGACTAAGAACCCTGGCGGGAACCTTCTTTGAGGTGTAACGTGTCACTGGGTTATGTGCTTGGATTTTGCGTACGAAAAAAAAAACATGCTTCACGTGTATTTTCTTAATTTTTATTTAGTTCATTAGAGCTTGAAAGAGTGGCTTCACACATTGATCGAATAAATAAATTGGTTTTGTTTTTTTTCTACATTTTCATGAGAGACATTTAGGACAGTAAGTGATTTTTCGCTCAGTGCATTTGCTGGTGGCGCAGGATGTCATGTGCATCTTCAAACATTTTGAAAGTCTATAGGGTTTTAAATTACGTGACGTGTATGCTATGTTTTGGCATGCGGTTCCCTCCTGTCCATGTTTATTTACGGGGCACTAAACAGTGACTTTCTTTTTTTTATTTCAAACGAATGTACACGTTAATTACTATGCCGTTTTTCACAAATAAAGAAACATAGAGGTTGTTGCCGAAAAATTGTTTCGAGAGATTACTGAAAAGGCTTTTCGCCGTTCTTTATTCATTTTTATTCTCTCGACGTACTTTAATATCTGTGAAAATGCTAATTGTTGATATACATACTTTACTGTTAAAATTGGAACGTGACTTCGGGACAAAAATAACGGCACCAAAGAAGCAGAAGCTTCAGCTCAAGCTGATGGCGCTCGGGCTACGAGCCTCGTCCAGGGCACCGCCACAGAAGCCAGTAAAATATGTTTATCCTGGCAGTCGGCCGTTCAATTATTCGGTGCTTACAGAGTCCCGAGAATGAATATTGCTTACCGCACAAAACGGGTGAAATTCGCCACGCATGACCAAGTGTTTTTTATCCTAATTAAAAATTATCCGAAGAGGCGGAAAGCTACCAAATTTAGTATAACTAATTATTCTTAATTGGGCAATTCTCAATGTGGTGCAGACCTGATGTTGTAAAATTTGTTCTAAGTGAAAATCGCGCTGTTTGATTTGCCGCTGAACCGGTGAACAAACTCCCCGGTCGGTTCCGGCTGTCAGTATTTTTTTTCTCGAATATGCCTGAAACTAATTAACTATACACTGAGTGTGATTTTATTCGAACACATTATTTTAAAAAAAAGGCGATGAGACTTAGGCGAGTGCCGTCTTCGCCACACATTTATCCGTCTCGGCGGATATTAGATGATGGGATAATCGTGTTGCTAAATTTACTAATTACCGAAGATTCGCTTATTTTTTTTATTGATTGATTGGGGTGGTCATATTGTAATTGCATTTTCTACGACATGTATCAATATAGGCCAGACCAATATAAAACTTCTGCGAAAAGGTGATATCATTTTTAGTTATTCATCGATTTTCGCGCGGTTTAAAAATTTCCCGCTTAAAGAAAGCATCACGCCCGACCTACAATGACGCTTGGAACAATGGCGTAATCGCTTAAGTCACGTCGTCACTTGTGTCGTCGGCGCACGCAACAAAGACATGCTGCCCAGAAAGTGATATGACTGAAATGACGATGTCACTGTTCCAGACATCGTGGTAGGTAGGGCTTGCGACGTTCCTTTTAAATGTTTTCCTTTTTATTAAGGAACGCGAAAATCGAGCAAATAAAATCTAAAAAACCGTTGCACTTTCTTATATTCTATAAATTGGTCTGGCCTCTAATTGTAAAGCAGGGAATGCTGCAATTCCAAGATATTAAAAAAAAATAATTCAAACGATAATTATAAGCTATTAGTTCATAATGCGACTTATAGTGACGATTATCTCCTCATCTAATGTCCTCCGAGCATGATAGAGACACGAAGACAAAAGTCGTGATTTTCATTCCCCTTATTTGTAAAAAAATCTGATCGAATTAATATTAAAATTCTCGTATATGCAATGGTAGGTTTTGGCAGCAACTTTAATATTCTTTTACACCAGTTCCATACAAAATCAACAGTATTAAAAAAACTACTTTTAAAGGCATTGGTCACGCTAAAAAAATACACACGCAGTTGGTATAGATGCCATATAAATGTATCATTATAAACGGACACTCAACAGGAATTATTTGCCATAGTATTTCTACAGCAATCATTTTGAGTTTAGCATGTGGCTTCACATTTTTGTTGTTACTAAAATTATTTATAAACACTTTTTTTTCACAAAGTGAGACACGAAGAACGTTTTGTAAGGGGAACGTGCTTCTTATTACAAGTTACAAGAGCGGTCTTCCAGGTACATGTATCACATGAAATTTCCGGTTTTCTGACTTTTCTTAGACCAGCGGATGCAACGCCTCATCACAGTGCACCTCAAGGGATTGAATAGAACGTTTCGTACAACCAGAGCCGTCGTGAAGCCGTACTCACGTGGGAGGACTGGGTAAGGGAACTTGGTGTATCTTCCAAGTGGCCACGGACATTGAGTTCTCATCGGCGGCATAGCACCTCCACAGGCACTGGATCAGAGTAGCAGCCGGCACACGCCGTCGGATCATGTGCTTTTGACGCTGCTGCTGTTGGACCTTGAGCGCAAATCCAGAACCCAGGATGCCCTGCAGGAAAAAAACAGGACTGACCTCAGACGCTGCTCAGGAAACCCCCGCTACTGTGCCTGGAGCGCCTCTGTGACCGGTTGTTTTCACCGCGTCCTAAGAAGTGGTCCCTCGATTCTCGCCTCATGACATCATTTAATGTCACGTTGCTTTTTATCATAATCCTGCAGGTGGAAGTGAGTGCGGCGTACGCCTGTGCTGCTGCAGGACGATCTCTGCTCAGACAGTCGATGAACATCAAAGTAGGCGCACGTTAAGAAGCCACGACGACAGCGACCTTTGCTTCGCTCGTTTTTTCGCCAGCATTTCTACGACCAATTGCCTGGCTCGCGGCGTTCGACAGAATGACAAACCGCCTTCAGCGACGTAATGTATTGCCCTTTCGGGCCCACTTTTGCTGCATGGGCTGGGAAGGACGGCAAACAAAGACGCGAGTTGAAGATGCGTTCCAGACATCGCTCTCTAGATGCCGTTCAACGCTTCAGAGCAGACGATAAAGTCCGTCAAAAAAAGACCCAAGAAATAGAAGCGGGTACCTACGGCTTAGTGAAATGCGCAGAGAAAACACGCGAGACCTAGTAGCGGAAATGGGAAAGGAAAACAAAATATTACAGGAGTACACTTAAGCCTGCTAACGTGTAGGATTGCGAAAGCTTTCGTATACGTAGCGTATTCTTTCAAGCTGCGCGCTCCGCTATTCTCTGCAGATGCCGGCCGCGGGCTCTGGGAAGAGACGGCTGTACGCTGCTGCGGCGGCTCGCGGGAGCAGCGCCAGGAGTGCGGGGTGGCGTTCCTTAGAACTATCCGCCGCGCGGGCTGTGCCGCAGCCATTTTAAGAGCCGATTTGGCGCAGAGGGAATTTCCTTGTCGTTTTTCGCGGTTACGGACAACGCCGGCTCCGCTCCATGGGACAGCTAATGCTTTCGCATTAAAAACAGGCAAGCGGGGGGGGAGGGGGAAGGGGGTAAATACACGCACTTAGAATTACGAATACGACACACCGTTATCATTACCTGTCGGGTGACTGATGCCAGTAAGCAATGAACTTTAGACTGAGAACGGGCTTTGCATTCTTCCCAACTAACCTCTTTCCATTGACAGCTGCCTTGGACCAGACACAGAGAATGTATTTCATTGAAGAAAAAAAAGTGAAAGTTGTTTGCAATCCCCTGTAAGGTCGAATTAGAGCGCAGCTATTGAGCAGGAGGAGGGGAAGGTATGGACAGGAGGGTATGCGGCTCCTCCTTATCCCCGAAGGAAAAATCCATCAATGTAACGCTGTTTGGCAGTCAATGTTTTCTAGTGGACCGCTGACTGTGCCTGACTGTACGTCAAGCATGTCTGATTGGCCAACAAGTTACTCTGACCGACAGTCAAACTCCAGTCAGACCCCGCTGGTCGGCTTTCTGATGGTTTCCTGGTGGCAGTCGGCCGCGGCGAAATGCCATCAGGATGTCCTGGTGGTGATTCTGACTGTACATCGATTGTCTCTGACTGTACGTCAGAAAGCTTTGACGTGCAGACAGAAGTACGGTCAAAGGACGTAAAGTTCGTTCGGATACCACTATTTTGTCAAATCTATGAATACAAAAAGTAATCTATGCACGAGAAAACGGTTTCGGGACGTGAGCCCATAAAACCGCTGACGTTAGAGATGTGACACGCAACCGACCGACAACCATGATCAGAAGCCCGCCGAAGCCGCCGAAGCGTCGAACACGACACTTCGCACTTCGCTTCGCCCATAGAGGCTTCGCCGAGCTTTCATGAACGATCGCTCTCGACTCGTTTTGTTTGCCCGCTTGCTCCAACCTGTCGATCCTGCCCGGGCTCTACAATGTCTTATGTTTTAGTAGAATTTCTACTCGACAAGACCCAGCCTCTTGTGAGTTCCGACGATGTAAGGGACTTTAGCGGTGTAGTTGAAGACGACAAGGTGTACCAGGTCTACTGGGCCGATGACGCGCGAACAAAAGGATCATTCTACGACGCGAAAGTACTCTACATGGCAGGTGAGTAGAACTGAAGTACGGCGAGTGATGTACGAGTGCTTTCATAACATGCTGACGGCTTAACTGCATTTGCAGCCGAAGCATCTCGTATGAAACGAATAGTCAAATCGAGTTTCTGTAGCGGTGGCGTAGCATAGCGGTTAAGGTCTCCGATTTGTACGCAAGCGGTCGCGGATTCGATCCGGGGTAATCCTGCTTTTTTTTTTTTTTCCTGGAACATTTTGTTTTATCGGGGCATTTGGCGATATTTATGAGTGCGTATAGCTTTACTCTTATATAAATGCTGCCCTTGATGATGAAATTCCCTTGACAGTGGCAGTCAGACGTCATCCGATGGACCATCAGATGACGTCTGATGGTCCATCACGTTCCACCAAGGCTGCTGACTGGCAGTCAATGTCCCAAATTACGTAGCTTGATGGAATTTTCAATAGGGTCCGTACCCTCCTCTCCTGCTCCTCTCCTATTTAGCGGAAAATTTTTGCTCAATTTTTCGCTAAATTTAGCGGGAAATTTAGCGCCCTGCCCCCCCCCCCCCCCCGCTACATTTAGCGGGGGGGGGGGGGGGGCAGGGCGCCCCTCTTGCCGTTCCGGCTGGTACGCCCATAATTGCTGGCAGGGTACGAGTTTAGGTGCATGATTGAACAAGGCAGAAATCTTTTTCTCCGAACATCTGAATGCCATATCAAGACTTCAAAATATCAGTGCGGCGGGTATCGGATGTTTCCAATACGGAAGTAGTAAACTGTTGTTTTATGACTTTGAGAAAAAATAGTGAATAAATTACTTTGCACAAACTCTCGTGTTCTAACCCCAACTCTGACCCTACCGATTAGAGGTTGGTTGTATATATCTGTTTTAGATCAGTCCCTTACTTTCCGATCGAGCAATTAAAGGGGTTTTAGTGAGTACATGATTCTAAAAAGTCCGTCCTTATGAGGGCACGTTCCCACTTTACGTTCTTTTAGAGTGTCGTGGATTTAACCAAGCGCTGCAGGATTATTTTATCCTTACATGCACATGAATCGTGCTTCTAGATACAATGTTACACATTCACGTAATAAGGAATTCAATTATATTTAGATAAGCTTTTTATCGCACAGAGGCAGTTTTCTCGTCGCATGCATCCTCAAAAATCAAGAATATAATTATCCATATGTGTTCTTTCTTAAAGGGACCATGAAGGCAGTTTCGAAGTTTTATTCGACGATTGAAATGAATATCAGGCACGTCTCAGATACTGTTGACCAAGTTCTAGCCCGACGCACCAATCGAGCAAACATGCGCGGTAATAATAGCGCCGGGAACGATGCCTGAGACCCCACCGAGGAGGCGGCAGAAAGGTGAACTAAAGTGCGCCGAAGCGTGACGACAACGGGCTCCTCGTCTGGCGATTGGTTCAAACGATAGACGCGCTCTTGGTTTTGATTTCGGTGGTGAGATGTGATGAAAAATTTTTATTTGAACGTTGGATAATCTTTTGAAGTTGTAGTTGGGAATTAATAGGTTTCATACCGTGTATAAAAGCATAATCTGAAGCGATCCCTTCGTTTGTCACTGGTTGAACGCATCCCGCACTGCTACCTTGGGCGCGTAAAAAGCATCGAGCAACCATGGACAAAAAAAAAAAAAAAAATGAAGAAGGTACGAGCGCCGGGGGCGGCGGACTTTTGGTTTTGGTTTCGTGCGTCGTCTCGAGTTCGCTTTGCGAACTGGTGTCTCACCAATCATGCCGCGTTTTTGTGCAGTAGTAGGTTGCGCGAAAGGTCGGCTAAAGACGTGCGGTCGATCGGGCGACGTCAGTTTGCATAAACTGCCGACCGATGCAGCAATGCGCAGCATTCCTGCATCAGTCGCCAATCCTGGGTTCTGCGTCCTTAGCAGCATCTCCCGTTCAGTCGGCGTGAGGTCGCCGAACGGGAGCTCAAACTCGCTTGCGAGCGCGGCGTTGTCGTCCATTTCTTCCAGGTTTTCTTCACAGACCGCCATGCACTAGAGCGGACCACGGGAACCACAATGATTGTGCACTAAGTCCTACCGATGCCGACAGTGCTCCCTGACGTCACTTCTCTTTCCTGAGACGAAAAAGGGAAGAAATATGAATGCTTGTTTTGGTTTCGCAAATTTATTTGCAGGTACAGAAATAAGAGACACAACGTTATAGAAAAAATTGTGTGGCATGCCAGGACACCAATGCTTCCGTAAACACCTTCTTAAAAAAAAAAAAAATTAAATTGCCTTCATGGTTCCTTTAAAGGTTAGCTGCAAAGAACAAAAATGTTTTTTTTTAACAGCCTATTTGGGACAAGCTTGTAACAAAACAAATATTCCGCGAAAAAACAAACCTTTTCTAGTAAAATTTACGCCACAGGACGTAATTTAGTCAGAGTCAACTTCTCCACATTTGAAACT
The DNA here is from genome assembly GCF_016920785.2 of Ixodes scapularis. Lineage (NCBI taxonomy): Eukaryota > Metazoa > Arthropoda > Arachnida > Ixodida > Ixodidae > Ixodes > Ixodes scapularis. Next base: position 135,631,024 of record NW_024609857.1, read on the forward strand.
CCTGCTGTTGCAACGCGCGCGGAGTGGCTGGAATACGTCACTCCGTGACATATAGCAGCCACTACGTGGCGTATATCGGACGAAATAGCCGCAAACTAAAATCAGTCTCGCGCAATAAATATTGCTGTAAAAAAATTTGTTTTTGGCGGAAAAATTGCTTTGTGACATGCTTGTCCCAATTAGGCTGTTTAAAAATAGACTTTTTTTCTTTGCAGTTACCCTTGAATAAACACTCCCCCATTAATTTGCACATGCCCGTTTTCTTAAGAATATTCCCCCAAAAAGCATATCACGACATTTGGTCGCGTTTATAATAGGCTAAAAGTCGATGCATGACTATATTCTAGGATATTGAATTTTACAGCGGAGCTCTTAAGGGCTCTTAAGGGCTTTGTGTCCGTGGACAAATAAATCTCGAAAAAAAAAACCTAAAAAGCTACCGCCATCTATGAGTGACGGCGGCAACCGGAAAACCGGCTTGCCGGTTGTCTGGTTGTTACTGTCGCTCATAGATGGCGGCAAAAGTATATCTCCGCTGCTCTTCCTTCGTCACCAAAGTGGAAAGGCTGAAAGTTTTTTTGTTGTTGTTGTTTTAGGTTTTATATAACTTTTTTTTTTTTATTTCAGAAAAAAATCAAAATCTACTTCAGTGCTCTTTTAATGTCTCTCCTGGTGTTAGTGTTTGTAACTTTATGAAAAACGTCCCTCTAGGTTCGGGCTCTTGAATTGTGAAACTCCGTCAATGAAACAATTTGCTCACTCTTTCTTTAATGGCTAAATCGATGGCATGAAATAACAAACATTTAAAACGAAGCTTTAAGGCGCTGCGTGATAGTCATTCATGCATTCATATTTTCATTTCTAACTACCCCATCGTTCCTTGTCTTAATTTTGCTTCTATCAAAACGGGGAAACACATAAACTGACGGTACCAACTTTCGCTCGCGTCCGTTTAAGATGGGGGAGGGGATGACCCATGATTCCTTCAGTTCGTCGTCTTTGCCGGGCTCGTGTTCGGTAAGGTCAAATCCAGGTTTCTCCCATCCCTTCTTTATCAGCACGCGTGAAGGTGCCTCTTCAGGAAAGCTTCGTCACAAATTGTGAAACAGCGTTCAGTCATTCTGACTGACGCTATCACAAGAAAACAACGTACGTAAGTTCAGAATTACATACATAGACTAGAGTTCGTCGCAAAAGTCTACAGATTTTGAGTCCTAAACTACACGAGAAATGTACACCTTCGATGCATCACGTTCATTCTGTGTTTGTAAAAAATAAATATGTTGTACAAGCCCAATAATAATGATGCTCTCTAAATGATTAACCGTAAGAAAAATAAAGCGGATCAATATACCCCAAAACGTAATATTATGGACAATAGAAAAAAATGGGAAAGGAGTGAAATACTCTTTTATATTAAAGAAAGGATCAGGGTACGTAAAGGTAAAATGGGGAAACTAATTTCTTCTGTTTTATAGCGGTAGCAATTAAAAGCGAAATCTCCGTGAACATTTCTCAGTCACTTCCGAATTACTTACATCAATCCAGCTGTAATTGTTGTTATTATTTTTACTTCTTTCTGCAAGAAAACGAAGTTTCTTGCACTCTCCGTACCCTCTTGTTAGCTATCACAAAATCTCCGACCGCTATTTTGATATTGATATTTATTTATGGCGTGCCCAAAAACACCATAATGGTTTTGACATTGGTGCACAGAAGTCAGATTCCTATGAAACGTTGCTTGTACGCATGTACTAAAGACAGCGTAACGAAGGATATACCCTCCTTAGGGCTATGGCGTTTGGTATAATCGACCCTAAAAAATCTATACTATAATTACTCTCAGGATAAAAAAACAAAAAAAAAAGAAAACGTTAGGAGCGACAGGTCGTGGGCACCTTATTATATTTTCATAGTCAATTAGATTTGGGCATAGTATGATAAGGACATCATAGAACGAATCTCGGAACACGAGGCGTGGACATTATAAGGTGCGCCCTGCCATGTTAATGATCCGGTTACCTTCGGGTGCTTTCTCGTATTAAGTTTCTCGCTACGGAGCTAAAACAGTGGCAATAAAAACTAAAATGCATAGGGAAACAGGAGACTGGGCACTGAGCGAGATTTTATCTCTTAATAGTATAATGAAAATACTGCAAGCAAATCCACTTAAGAAATTAGTTTAAAAAGAAAGCTTTATTCCTGACTCTCTGGAAATATGTTTCCTTTGAAGTATTACTTTGTGGAAAGATTTAAAATAGTTCTCATTAGCGTTCAAGAATTGTCTAAAACCATACCCCTAAGGCAAAGATTAATTAGTTGTAATACATTTGTGTTTACTTTGACAATAAGTTAAAAAAAACGTTTTTTACCAGTATAAAGGTGTGTTACGTATTTAATTACTTCAAAACTAAGGCTCCTCAGCGACGCTGGTTAAACCACGGCACTGTGCATCCCTTTTTTGCTGCTGTTGGTTAACTGCTGCCGCCAGATTGTAAACCTATGGTACATTAAGTTGTCATAGGTGCCGGGGGTATTTATAATGACCGCAAAATGACTAAATATGGCTGTTCTCTAACTGCCGTTTCCTGTCACTATCTAACTTTTCCACTTCCTTTTCATTTGCGCTTTCCCTAACTCATAAGTTTGTTATGAAGTTGCAACACTAGGTTTTTCTTTCAATTCTAGATATTTTACCAAGGGACAAATTAATTCTATCATGCCTACAAAGTAGAAGTTTATTAATTTCCCTTTTATTTTATTCTTTTAATTTTTTTTCTTGTGGGAGGAGGTGGGGTAGGCGGGGGGGGGGGGGGTTAGGAATATTTGAACTTTGATATAGGTTCCACATGAAAGCTTACATGATTCTATAATTTTGGTGCATGTTCTCGCCCTCTTCCATCGACTTGTCAAAGCAGTTCTCCACGCGTACATCTAATTCTTTAACTTAAGCATATTTGACAGAAGTCTATTTGATTGAAGTGGGCATATCTAACTCTTAAAAAATAAAAAGGTTCGAGCGCATTCAAATTAATTATTTAGTAACAACAATACAAATGGCACAGACGTTCATACTAAGGATACAATGGCATCAACGATAGGACGACGTCCTGAGTTTGCGAGAATTCATGTATATTTAATACCTATACTACGTTCGGAAATCTGCCCATTAATCTGTATAACACCACATTTGTACGAACATTGGTTCCTTTTTGATCGATCTTGAAGTTACAGAAATAGGTAAATATAAGCCAACAATTTTAGAACATCTCTCTGTTTTTATTCAATGACACTAAAATGAGTACTTCACTAAAATAGGTTTCTCGGCGTGTAATTTCTGATTAACGCGATGTCAAGAAATATAGCGGAATGCTCTCGCAAGCGGTTCCAATCAAATGTTCATTAGCCCCGTTTATGAAAAATAAAAGTTGATATGCAAAAGATGAACGTCGTCAGCTCTTATAGCACTAAACAGCATATATACATTTTGGAAGAAATTTCCTTAAATGCATAGTGGTCAATATATGTTTTCATGATTCAGTTATTGCTGTACAATTCAAATAACGATAGATGTATATTAATCAAATGCGTTTACGGGTTTGACCCCTATTTCTTTCAACCCATTCGCCTGTGTAGTATTACTGCCCACAAAACAATGTAAAACTTTTTTAAACAATACAATACAATGCAATATTTATTTGCTTCTCAAAAATAGAGTTCAAATGTAACTCCCACATTAACCAATACTGGCTTGTGCATGGGACGCGACATCGTTTACGCCAGGGCAAATAACATTGGAAGAGCCTAAAGATTTACTTTTTAGGCCATTTTTGCAACTAGCAGTCATTAGATATTTTTCCTTTTTGTGCTGAAAGCATTGATGGGAAAACTGACTTTTTTATCTTTTGTGGTGGATCGTGACAAACATCAAGAGTGTATGTGTCCATTAGCCACCGAGTCACTACAGGCACAGGCATGTCTGTTCAGTTATCTTTTCTGATAACCAATGAGTCCGCTATAAATTATTACACCGACCCTTGCGACAAAGTTTGCCGGAATTCGTAATAGTCTTTAGACATTTCTAATACAGTGTCAGTTAAAATGAAGTATTTCAAATTTTAGCACGGATGAAAGCATGCCTGATGTTAAGGGCTATATAGTATACATATCGCAGAAACATAGTTTTAACTACACGATTGTTTTTTTGTTTTTTTTTAAACCAGGTATACTCACAGCTGGTAGAGCAAAGAAGGAGATTCCCATGAGAGCGCAGAAAGAGGCAATCAACTTCCCGGGCCACGTGACAGGCACTGTATCACCATAACCTACTGTACATAAGGTGATCTGAAACAGAAGTTACGAGGGGAGTGAGTTCCTTTTGTAATATTTTATATCGAGTTTGGAGAATCTAAATTATATAATATTTAAATCCACATAAATGTGTGTTACAATGATATTTTTTAAGTTAAGAAAGGCGCCGTAAAAAACTCTCAGCACTATTCAAAGAAACTTTAAGAGTAGAAAACCTATATATACGATGATCAAGTTTATTATTATTTTTGGTCTCTCAGAAAGAACAAACATTTCGGTAACTTTACCGCATCAGTCATAAATTGACTAGCTTTGAAATAAACCACGCGCAGAGCGTCGTTCATTACTTATTTTGAAAAAGATACTGCAATATTAACGACTGTTTTTTTAATGGACCAAGCCCTCGTGTGTAATATAATTCATTCTAGTTTTCGTTTGCTTCCTGAAGTTATTGTTTGTTTTTGCAGTGTGCTACGCTCGCTCGAATATGGCATAGCAAAGCTTACCGTATAATATTTGTACTTGAAACATACAGAGATAAAGGATTTGGCTGAATGATTTATCAGCCTGAATAAGCATTTTTTGCAAGAAACAAAAAACAAGGTCCTCATTTTGCCTGTTCAATACATATATAATGATTTAGGGTTAAGTACATCTAAATAGCTTTATTTTTAAAAAATAAGAAAACAAAAATACAGCTTGAGAGGAGCTTTACATGTTTCTTCTGTTTTCCTCTTTCCCTCTCTTTTATTACCTATTTTTAAGCCCTCCGGCAGCGTGTTCTCAATCTATAAAATAAATCACTGCGAGAAACTTGACGTTGTCTCCCGCACAAGTATATATATATATACGCCGTCTGTTTTAATAATCAGAAGAGTAATGTGCAGTGGTTCCTGGAAGAACGCGAGCGCCAAATTGTGAAGCGTTCACATGGAGGAAAAGTGAGTTTATTCGTACATCTTGGCACCTAAAGGGCCACTGACAGTCCCAACATCCATGTGGTTTTATTGTATCAAACGCTCTAGGAGCACGTAATGCAACTAAAATGAAAAATACAACAAAAAAATAGATCGGCAAAAAAACAAATTATTTTTGTGCTCAAGCCGGGGTTTTGTTTGCTTTATTTGCGATGGCGCATTTGGAGGTGTCAAATTCAGCCCGTCTGTACCAATTTGTAATGACATCAAATATAATTTTAAGGCGATTTCTATCGCACAACGTGGCTACTTCCAAAAAAGGAAAAAAAGAAATCGGAAGACACCCAAATGTTACTGACGATGCATTGGCTGCCTCCTACTTTCTGAGCCTCAACATGACGACGCCTGGAGGGTGCTCTAGTGTCATTGAGTTGGATGCAAACGATTCGGAAAACTGCAACAACTGAATCAATTTTATTTTTGCGGTGCTGTATAATTATTTGGGCTTCGACAGAGCAATCGCGAGCAATAAAAAAAAATTGGGTAAAAGCCCTCACATATCGCACCAAGGTCAGCAAGACATCGTTTTTCTCTTTAACTTCTAGAACTAATTTCGGCACAATAAGTAAGGCGCTCCCCCCCCCCCCCCCCACCCCCAAAAACACACACACACACCAAGAAAAAAAAAATAAAGTGAAACTGTGGCGTAACACGTCGCCTCCTTACGCAGAATGTTCACATGGCAAGCTCAGAGGAAAATTTGCACGCGCCCGTGATTGGCGTAATTGATGAGAAGGAGAGAAGAAATACGTTTACTCGACACTTACGGTTTTCAGTCATTCAGAAAAGTGAGGAGGGCTGCATTTTGGCAGTTTTTGCTTCATTGGTTCGAGCGAAAGTTCGGAAACCTAGCGAGTTGAAAAAAGGTGTTTCCGCAAAATACGCCCTTCCTAAGCTAATCAATTTTATGATTTAACCCAGGGATTCTTAACATTGCTTTTATACAACTAATATATGAATGTTGGAGCTGTCAGTAGCCTTTTAAGCATCGCTAGATGTGTAAAAATTTTGTTTTATTAACGAGAAACAGGACGCGTTAAACAGTCCGACCCATGAATAGCAACCTTTATCGAATCATCCAATACACTGTTTTTTTATTGCCACGAAGCCTACATCAAGAGAACGAACAAGGTTAACCTACAGTCGCAGTGAACAGAAGTCATCTGATTTTGTTACATTTCTACAATTCGTCTAATTAGCCAATGTAAACAGTGCAGCATCATCAATTTCTAAAAAAAAAAACACGCATAGTGTGAAATAAATTTGCACGTTGTAGGAAGTCACTGCATGTACTTACCACACCCCACCAAAGGGCGTCAGCAAAATTACCAAACTTTACAGGGTTGACATCTTTCTCGGCGAGAAATACAAGAAATGAAGAAAAAATAAGTCCTAGAAATCCAATGTACAAAGTTGTGATGAGCTCCTGAAAAGAGAAGAAACAATAACAAAAACAAGTTAACAAGAAACAGCTGACGCTCACCAGACATTTGCATACGACCGTCTTTTTTTATCTTAAAATTAAGGTATCAAAATCACTACGTCAAAAGAACGTTAATGTCTAGGTGAACTAATTACGAATTATTTTACTCTCGGGCCAACCGCTAAAAAATGATTTTGGATTGATTAACTCAGTCTCGAGGGCGTGAGAAGACACGAGGGTCAGTTTAATATTCGAAACCAAAAGGTGGGAATTGTGGAGGCTCTAGCCGAGCACTAGAATGCATATAACCTACTAGTGTAATTAATTATTTTACGTTTCGTTATTCACAAAACCCTTCATTACATAAAAAAACAATAATAACACACTTTAAAGTATTGGATAATTCAAAACGTGCATATCTATTGCCAATGTTCAAACAAAATCGTGTCTGCGATGGGACGACGCACCCATGCGTTTAATGTATACAAATCAAAAACTACTTTATTTATTTTCAAAAGAACCTTCGCAAAGTAGGATCTCTGTTTTAATCAAATTTAGCCCGTTATTCTGGTTGTGTTTGTGTTTATGTGCATATATGAACTGAAATTGTTTAACACATAGATTCTGTTTTAGTTACGTTTAAAGACAGTCATAAGTGTTCAAAAAAGTCTTATTGTCATTGTAACTGATTTTCAAAAGATTGAAAAAGGTACCAAGCTAAGAAAAAGCGAAAGAGAGTTTTTGTGAGTTTCTTTCAATAACACTTCTCACCCTGCAAAGCAGCCACTCGCAGGAAAACGTTCTTCAACAAAAGTGTATAATCAATCTCACGTAATATCCAGCCAATCTATAGCTCTTTTTGCGAAAACAAAACCTTTAGGGCTCTCACGTAACTACGCTAAGGACAACAAACTCTACTCCCTTCTATGTCAAGGACACGTTTTCAGCAATATATTTTATAGCGGTGCCTAACCAATGACTGAAATAAAAAAGTGTGACGAAGTGGTACTACAGAGAAGTTGTACTGTTTAAAAAAAAACATTGCCTATTTCTTCAGACCATCTCTTTTTTTTTCTTGTCTAACTTGGGACACAGGCCCGTGGGATCTTGTGAGTGACGGAGAGTCGTAAAGAAATCTAGACATTTATAAATTATTTTCCATTTAGAACATACGGCAGGCCTGCGACGCTATCGGTAGATCACTTCTGTTGTAGTCACAGAGCGCCTTCTGAGGCACTCGGCAGACGATGCCGGTGTGCCGAAAGACTTTAGGTAATCACAGTTACGACAACGCAATTTAAAATTTTCGCTATTTCAGCTCGAGTGCTGATTAAACATGCCACGGGTCGTCGACTACCGGAAAACAGAACGGGGCAGCTGGTCACGAATGTTATTTGTGATATGCACGAGAAATGCTGACTAGAGCTTTTCCGTCCTAGAAGCTTGATAAATTGCCAATTACTGTTAATTTTAAGCTTTAACTGCTGCTTATGCTCCCCAAATGTTTCTTTCTTTTTTACGTCCATGCTGTTGTGCTTTGGAATTAGAACCTGTCACTCACAAAATTATAAAACCAATTTTCTCCCTGGTCTATTTGACCTACTTCCACGTTTACAGATAGTCTTGTTTTTACGTTGGTTTGAATTACTTGTCACAAGTCGGTTTAAATGGCTTGATGCGGACTGTGTTACTCGGAGATTCTTTCAAATTTAATACAATGTTTAAAGGGAATATATTCTAGCACTGTCTTCTAGTTTGCTTACTATGCCTGCTCGACGATTTCAAACTCGTCGGACAAAAATTGACCGGAGGTTTTACTCCAAGCAATGCTTTTTCAATGTGTTTATTTTCATGACGCCAAACACTCTAGCCCAATCTGAAATTACTGGTGGAGTTAGAGTCATGCTTGTGCCTGATCACCCAAACAGCACCCACAGTTAACGAAATATCATGAAGTACGACAATACCGATGACCGCAAGTGTAATAATAGTGTTAGTATGAAGCCGATGTTTTGCGTTTTCGTTGTGTTAATTGGTTCAGACGTTGGCTAAGTAAAGTATATGGTAACTTGATTTTACATAAAATGATATGCCTTGGTGTTCGACATACATATTCGTGATTTGAAAGTTGTAATTCTGATTTAATATGAGAAAGAAAAAATTACGTATATTAAACGATTAACTTCCAATGACCTAAATTGAGCGAATTTTGCGAGTTCAAAAATATTGCAAGAAACTGTCTGGAGAAATATTCCACGACAATGAGACGATATCAAAGCACACCTCTAGCTCCGAGTCGCAAAGTTGTGTGTTTATAAAAGTCTTCCCGAAAGTTGCACTTCCCAAGTTTCGCTAGATATTGAGCATGCGAAGATAAAGTCGCTTACAGCGTATCCGGATCACCTGCTTTTTAGGTTGCCATATATTTGTTTTAGTTTGTTTATAACAACAGCCTTTTATTTCAAGTTTGGGAACCGTCATTGTAATAGAGGAAGCAATTTCAGCAGAGAGGGCATACAAAGCTGTAAATACCCGAGCGCGCAACTCAATATTCTGTCGAAAATACCAAATCCAATGAAGCTAAATTATGTATCTCCAATTTGTTATAAATTCTGCTAAAACGTTAGAGCTTAACAACAAAACGCAAAGCAAAATAAAGTTGCCGACGCTCGCACGCTTGCCGACAACAAAAAACATCAAAGTGAAAACACTGGTATTTCTTACTGTGTTAAATATATGAGAGCCCTTACGAACACGGCATCAGCAAACAAAATCATGCTCTGCAGTACCTGAAGTTTCTGACTGCTTTATTCATAGTGAAGTGACAAATGCGGCACGTTTTTCGTAAGCTAAAAGCCATAAGAGGATAGTTACGTAAAGGACATTACCAATGCGCCATTACATAACCTTAAGATATAACATTGCGCGGAACCTCCAGAAGCCTAACCCTGCTTCTATAAAAGGCGCGTGATCCTATCTTACCTAGTTGACCTTTTCACGGCAAGTTTTTATCCGTGTAGTTGCAATGCCTGAATGTCGTATAGAAGGCGCTGGCCCACCGGCAGCCACTGCGCAGTTTTCAATAGTTTGGTTAGGGGCTAGTGGTGCGTTCATTTGTGTTAAAGTTTTAAATCATATTTATTTTAATGTCACCATGCAAACATCCCCTTTGCAGAAAGCAATAATTCAAAAGGAGTCATAGTTTGTTTCACATTGAGTCCAAACGCAGTCGACGCTACGACCATGACCAACAGCATCATTGTATTTGTCATGTTTATGTACGTGTTATATTATTATTCAAGCAATCATGTATACGAAAGGCCCAGTGACTTGCGTTTTCGGCACTGTTTCATTAATCCCATCAGCTCGAAGCGTCGGCTGCGTCCGGACGTAAAGTAAAATGAAGTATAGCTACCCACACGGAGAGCTCCCATGTGGAATTCAGACTAAATTGTGGAATTTCTTTTTTGTACACCCCGTGATGTAGCTGGCCGTGTACATAAATCGGCGTCGTTGACTATGAACCTTTGCTCAAGGAACATTACACATGTCTCCGGCTTATGCTCGCGTGTACAGACGTTTTATGATCAAGAAAAGAGTGCACAGACAAGCGCACAAATGAAATAACAGGTCAAACCCGTTTTGCAAATGTGTGGTGACGAGCAAATGAACACATATATATTTTAGTGAACTGCTTAACTTTCCCAAACAACAAACATTTTATTGACTTTGAGACTAGGCGAGTCTCCGAGATCGGTTTACCGAATTGAAGAAAACGTATTGCTGCCTTGGCCTCTTTTTTTATAAGAACGTGAGCTGTCAAAAATATGAGTCAAGCATGGAAACCACGTGAATTGCAGTCCAGGCCAAGTAACTGATTAACATTCGTTCACAATGTGGGCTCTTTGTAACATATTTCTACGAATATAAGATGAAACTATGCTAATATTACGGACCTCGCGTTGTGGTCCGTCAAGTGGAGCCCGGTACCCAATCCTAGTCAAACTTGCTAGGTAAGATTACAATACTCCGAGAATAGTGACCCACGACCAGTTTGACTGAAGCAAAATGCCAGACACCGCTACACCTGGACATATCTAGCCTTTTTTTTAATTTATTTTATCATAGAGGCTTAGCTGATATCCTCGTCGTGAAACGATTGAAAGTAGATTCCTACTCGACCGTGCGTTGAAGTCAACTTCAGGACAGCATTCAAAGGATTTTCATGTAGGCTGTTATTCTTTTGCTGGCATTGAGTATACATGAGACCTAAACTTACTATTTTATATGAGTGACTCAAACATGGGACAGTTTTGTTTCCTCTGCATCGAAAATGCAGCAATAAAGTTGCTATCGCGAACAGATATTGTGGGCGCCCATGTCATGCAAAGAGTAGTGTTTCGAACAATCGAACTCCAGAATCACGATGCTATGAATATTTCGAAGTATTTGACAAAAGGCGAATTACACCTTCATGACCCATGTTATTCGGGAGTTCCATATACGCAAAACCAACTGCCTTTGGTTTGTTTGAATACCAAACCTCAACGCTTTTAAGCAATCGCACATGGTGATTTCATAGGCCGTGGATCTTTGTGGTCTTCATTTCAGGTATTCTGAATGTGTGAATAACGAATGGCTCTGCAACCAGGTGAGCAGTCCTTCATTTCAACGGGCCGGAAGAAAAATAAGACAATATGTTATTTTTCCTTAACAAATGTTTGTGAGTCGAATTAAGCAAACAACTCTCATGGCCTGCCGATGTCAATGATATTAAAACAGAGAGTTTCTGTTTCAGTACTAGCTACTATAAGATAAGATATGCGAAAACCACTTAGCTAATCATGAATTTATGCTACTCACTATTTTACTGAAATATTAGTTATGGGATGGTTGTTTGTTATTCTACCACAGGATTAAGTTTTTACAAACTAATCAACGCTCGATATAAACAATTTGGAAGGTGCAAAGGGGATAGACGTAATATAATAATATTATATTGAAGGAGGAAAAGATGTATCCCCAATTAACTTAAAAATACAAGCTCCGCGGTACAACACCATACGATTCTAAAAAATATATCTAACTGAAAGGAAACAAACTATCCAAAGAATCCGAACGAAAACTGTGGAAAGTAAAGTGTAACCTTGGATATTATTGAAACACATTGCCCTGGTTTTAATGAGCACTAAGTGCATTTTTTTATTTATTTATTGATACTGTTGGCCTACTGATCGTTACATGGGTGGGGTTTAAGGACGTATAGATATTGTATACAGGCATACCCACAAGCAACTATAAAGCATGACATTGTTAGCATACAAAGGCGGATAATCTTGATTAAAGCAAAAAACAAAAGTAACAAACATCATTGAATTATTTAAATATTATTTTGTCCAGACAAATTTTTTTATGTTTGGCCTCAAAACGTGCAGAAAAAAATACATTCAATGATACCATGGGGAAGACTTTTCTACTCGGTTATAAATCGCGGGAAAAAAACTTATTTGAAAAGTCAAATGCGGACTTTTCGTGGCGTGGTCATTTTCGCGGGGGCGCCTCGAATATTGCGAGTCAAACGCGGTTTTAACAAGGGCTGTGACTGTATGTTCAGCAGATATGTGTGTAGCAAGTAAAGTTTCTTTAGCCTAGCAGTTTTCCTATATGGTGCTAATGGGTAAATGTTGAGTTCATTCAGCATTGCTGTGACTGTGTCTGTCCTTCGGTACCTTAACGGCTCTTGTTCCTTCGGTATCTTGCGGCTTTTCTTCGCAACATTTCTAATTTGTTTAGTTGGTTTTTTTCCCAGGGGTGTCAAACGGTTCTCACGTATTCTAACTGTGGCCGTAAAAATGCGAATTAGGCAGTTAATATGCTTTTCGATAAACAAACGAAGGTACATGAACTCCACGCACTTGCCTTCCCAATATAATCGACTAGTAATAAGTTATTAAGCTAGAGCGTTGTGGAACGCACGTCCAATGCGCGGTTTGTTTTAGGTTTTGTTCTTCCAAACAGGTTACTTCCGAAGACGCCAGCGCGAGCAGCGCGTGTACCTACATTCTCGGCATAGGTCCGTAGCTCTCAGGCTTTGAGCAGCGCTCCAGGCGAGCAAGATAAAATATTTGTGGGTCGCGTTTAGAACACGCGTCTTTACGCTGCCCCAGTGCGCTTTTCTACACCCTGTTTCATTAAGGTGCCAGCGTAGGAGAGGCTAATTGCTCTTTCTCGTGTGAGTTGAAACATGGTGGCACCAGTGTGCAAAACGCCATCAACCACTTCCGGTTCTTAATAAGTTGGCTTGTTTTGCAGTATTTGCGAACGGAAATATACACGCTATCATTAGTAAATAGCCATTTATAGCACTCATAGACTGAAATTACACTTACGATAAAATAATGAAGAGTAAAAAAATGAAAGACGTTTGCCCTTCTATGAAATGGCGAATTAGAGTGCAGCTCTTGAGGAGGAGGAGAGGAGGCGAAGGTATCCCCGTGTGACGTCACGAGGGTGACTAATAAGAGCGAGCTCCGAGCTTTCAGTGTCCCTGCCAAGAACGCCCTTGTGGAGTACGAGCATCGTTCAGGGGAAGATGCTTTTGCTAGTAGCTTTGGCTTCGATATCACCTGAAGTGAAGTGAAACATACCTGCTCACCGAGGTTATCAAAGAAAGCAATACAAATAATAAAGCCGAGAGGAATGTCGGATGGGACGGTGAGGCCCGCGAGCAGCATAATTATTTTTATTTTAAGATTAAGTTTTTTATTTATCTAAACGCTCTGTTAGCTCGCGTGGCCAGATGCCGAAAGACGCTGGAAGTTTCGTGATTTTTGCGGCTCTTAGGCCGGGTCAGCCTGGACACTCCTGCGTTAGGTTATTATACGGTTTTCTACCTAGATCACTGCTAATAGCAACGCTTGCACCACGGCACCTGACTTTAGTCCGTAGCGGCAGGAAATACAAGGAGATGCTTTACAAAGTCAACTGTACGAGCCGAGCACATAATGTTCGATAGCTTTCAGGTACTAAACACTAGTGTTGGACGATAGTTTATAAAACAAGGCGAAAAAACCCGCAACACGCCACAAAAACCAAAGCTAGAGAATATTAACAAAGTTGCAAGTTACTTTTTTGTAGCAAAGCACTGAAGCCAGCATTAATTTGAACGCAAAGTTTGTTACATGGGCAGATGATACTAGCCTGTTTTTTCCCTGGTGAACATCCCGATGATATTATAACTATAGCAAATCATACATTGTTAAAACTGCACAAATGTGCGTCAAGAATTTTTTTTAAATTAATACTACGAAAACCAAGGCAGTCCTTTTTGTCTGAAAAGTAAAGTAATATATATATTTCGAAACAGGTTTCATACAACTCATGCATTATTGAATTAACAAACTCGTTTAAAATCCTTGGAGTGTTGTTTATGGAGTACATGACTTCTAATAAGCAGATAAATTCTGCTACATCTAGATTAGTGCAGACAGTCGGTATAGTACGACGTCACAACCCCATAATTTCTGCGAAGGTTAATTCATTACTGTACAATTCATTGTTTAACTCGCATATTAGTTATTGCTGACGTGTAAGGCACAACCACGATTATCAACCTAGAAAGAATTTATGTATTGCAGAAAACGATGTTGCACTATATTTGCAATGCCTCTTACGATTGCCATGCTTCGCCGTTGTTTGAGAGACATTCAATTATAAACATTTTTGATCTGTATGCCTATAGGTTAAGTCCAAACTTTCGATCGGAATTAAAACTTTACACGCAAAATCTTCAATCACTGGCTTCATTAACTAGAAATGAACACGCTTACTCAACCCGTCAAAGCGAATACTGTAAGGTGGATATATGTAGAACTAATTATGGAAACCAAATGCTGAATTAATTGCTTCCAAAAATTGTGAACGATCATATTGGGAACAAAACTGATTTGATTAACACCACACTATACAACTTGTAGTCCTGTAAGGTTATGCTTGCTAAGATAGTGTTTACATCCTTCAACATGAAAGAGATATTTTCTGTATTTCAAAGAGGCGAATATTTGTGTTTACTTGCTTTTTTGGTGCTTGATGTAGCATGTTTGCGATCGAAATATCACTGATACAAATCATTAGAAACAATTTACATATCTATATTCTGTGACAAAGCAGTCTTTGGAGTTTTTTCGTTCTGCTTCTGTTATTGTTTTGCTACCACATTAAGAAACTAAGTTCATGTTTTAGAAATCTCTGGATATTTGAACTTTGTAACATGCTTTCTCTGACATGTTAGTGTTATTTTCATTGCTGCTACTGTAAGGGGGCCGAGGGCTTGTCTAGCTGCATGTGGGTAGCCTTTCCCCCTCGGTTTGTGCCATCAATGAATGGAAATTAATGATTTATTATTATTATTATTATTAATGTCTGCATCTCGTGATTTTAGGATGGCAGCATCCATGCGAAGGCGCGTGAAAATATATATAACACTATGTACCTTACAAACATTATCAAGTACCGAATAGAGGACTTCGCTGTGTTAAAATTGATTTCTTACTAACAAAGCAGGTAATGTTGAAGTTTGATGCCAAAATTTGATTTTAGTTATTGGTATTCTCAATCAATAATAAAAAAAAACACGCAGCTCTAAGAACAGGAGCAAATCTTATTGAACTCAATATAATGTTGGCAGAAGCGGCCGGGAGAACAATTATATTGGTCTCGGCCATCGGTAACTGGACGTTGTTGTCTTTCTGGCTCCTCAAGTGTTTTCTGATGAACCAAACACCCCTTGGACAAATAGGTGAAATAAATGACTCAGACAGGCTGCATTTTAGTATACGGTAGGTTTAGTGACAAAAAACACTAGAAGATTTTATATATTTTTTTATATTTGTGTATGTCTTTTAATCGCGATTTTCAAATCAATTCTAATAATTGTATTTGCATCGGCATTCGCACCTCATCCGTACCTTGGAAAAAATCAGTCGGACGCGATAAGAAAAAAATTGTTATGCGTCAAATATCGCAGATATGTTGGTTTTATTTATAAAATTCAAGAATACTAATATTATGTAATAAATTATACCTGTTATCTATAACTCCCTAAGGTATTATTCCAAAGTACGCAGATGAATAAACCGTACTTCATCTAATAATAAAAAAAAGATTAATGTTAGGAAGCCTCGGAAAGACAAAAATTTCACGGCACCAACATTCGAAAACCGTGCCTCCCAATTTTCGGTCAGACATATTAAGCACTACACGACAGGACACTGTCTTGTAGTTTTTTTTTGTGTTTCCAATTGGTCTTGACATTCCACCAAAACGAAACACAGCCAATGCAAAGTGTTCTGAAAACAAATGCTGCCACGTGGAACGCGGTCCGACGCTTGCTGGTAAGTAAAAGGTGCTCGGTAGGTTCCATAATTCGTCTCACTGTTAGTCCTGTCATGTTTATATCTATTGATTTCAATGTGCTTCAGAAACGCGGTATAATAACATGCGAGAGTCACGAGTCATGTTTTTTAATATATCACGGGGCACTTTTATTGTCTTATGTGATCTCTAAAAATAATATATTCGAAAATATCCAGATGAATGGACCATACTTGATCGTCTAGGCACTTATAAAAGGGCGAACCTCACGTATTCCAAATTACACATCCCGAAAAAAAAAATCTTATACAAACAAGTTACTCCATTCCCGATTCCTTTCTTGCATTAGGCAGTCGGAATACATTTTCAGAAAGAAAATGGACATCAAACTAGATTATAAATGAACACTGTTAATAAGAAACATTTTCAATTCCACCACACCTACTAATGAACCTCAAATAAGTAAAAAAGCAGCACCATTCCGTGCGCGAATAAATTTTGTAAAACGGAAGAACTTGATCGAAACATAATATAAGACATAAATAGTAATACAATATTATATAATATATAATATAGCGTTAACGAACATTTTTGCTAGCAGACTGGTATAAACCAACATGAAAAAGGGCTCACCTGTCGGTGCGCGTAGACGACAGATCCGAGCAGCTTCCAGGTGCCCCCTCGCCTGTCCATGCGCACCATTCGGAGGATTTGGAAGAACCGAAGGCCTCGCAAGGCCGAAGCCGCGAACATCTGGCCGCTGCTCCCCATAGCCAGCACCACGACCGAAGCCACGATGACGATCACATCTGTCGAACAGCACACCGGGCACATAAACACAACCAAGGCACATGGTGTTCTTCAATTATGTTCCTATATCTCATGTTGCATCCTCTCTTGTTTTCTCTTTTTTTTTAGGGCCCAGTTTTAGGCGCCCACTTCCGGCTTGAGCGGCGTCGCCGTCGCCGTCGCTGTCGCCGCCGGCGTAACCACGCGTTGCATTATGGGCTAATTTCCCCACCATATTTAACGGTAAAAAGTTTCCGCTAATCCCCCTAAAGTTACCGGAGTAAAAATTCCCGCTAAGATTAGAGGAAAAAAATTCCCCGTTAAATTTAATAGAAAAGATTTCTCGCTATATTTACCGGAAAAATTTCCCCGCTAGCGGAAAGATTACCCCGCTAAATTTAGCGGAAAATTTGCCCGCTTAATTTAGCGTGAAATTTAGAGATAATTTCCCGCTAAATGGGAGGGTAAAAGGAAAGGAGGAGGGAAGCGTACGGTGGGGAAGGAGGGCATACCCTCCCCTCCGTACCCTTCCATCCTCCTCCTCAAGAGCTGCGCTCTAATTCAATATTACAGGGAATTCTAAACGACTTTCATGTGTTTTTTTTTATTTAGAGCTTACTACTTATTGTTTCCACTGACACGAAAGATATATTCAACAACGCCGTTTCTGGCATCTGTGCGGGATTCGTTTGAGCTAGGCGCACATTTCCTGGGGATAGGAACTGCATATGCACCTATCTAATATTCCCTCTCTTTAAGTGTGGTCAAAATCTACGTAGCACAACCGCATGAACTGCCTCGGGGTAGGGGTCTTTGATATCGAGGGAGACAGTGAAAGTTTGAAGTTCATTTTACACTTTCTAAAATGCTGCTCTGTGTCTCCCATAAAGCTTCCAGTCACACAGTCGCTACCACCTACTGAGCGATCTCTTGCAAAGTTAGAAGGTCGAAAATATATTTAGACCTGAAAATTAGATTTGCGACGGAGTCCTGTGCCATGTGAAGCTTCACTCTGATCGTGTTACTTGAATTGCACATTTCCCGTGAGATTCGAGAACACTTTTGGCCAATCACTGCAACCTACTTACGTAGGTTGCAGTGATTGAGTCTTTGGCGTTCTGCAAGAAAGTACACATACGCTTATTTAGTTTCATATTGCCATAACAAAAAGGCAGTAGTTTCATATTGCCTTTTGGGCCTGTAGTTCACAACCCGAAAACAACACAATAATACTGCTTACCGGATATAAATGTAATTCACAACATTTGTAGCAAAAACATTCTCCCTTAAAATTGCGGTACTCACTGAATGATTCTCTGGGATAAAAAAGAGGTAATACCTCAAAACTGCGACACTCAGAAAAGAAGCTGCGTGCGTACTTTCGTTTTTTCAGATGAATTTTGTTATAAAGACGCAGCGTCGTTCGAATACTCTCCATGAAAAAAACATTCGCTTGGAGAAAATATAATTTAACTATTGGTGAACTAATTTCCAGAGACTGTTTAGTACTGAGAGGGAGCGAGAAGACAGGCCAATTTGTTGGAGATTTTGATTGAATATATACAGCTTTTTTTCGAGGCAAACAATATAAACAAAATAACATTGTGTGCAGAATTATTTTTCAATAAACTAATTTTAGTTGCACTCGTACTTCCTAAGCAGCGTTATTGTGTTGAAAATGAGAGGGTACGGAAACCCCAAGGGTAATTCAATATCATCCTTTATAACGCTTAGTTTTTCATCACGCGCATAACGGCTTACGCCTGTGGATACTTACTTTTACAGTTCAAACTAGCTTGCTTGTCAATTCCAGTGTCCCTTAATTTCCAAGCAAATCTGCGTTACTGATTAGTAAAAAAAAATGATAATCTTCTACAAATATTTTATTCGAAAAATAACAAATACTGGCAGTAAAATTTGAATAAGCGCTGCAAAACAAACTTTGTACTTTGTTGAAACATTATCCGCGTAAAATAAAGTTTTTGGTGTAAGCTACTAGATGAAAAGTAATATTGCCGCGCGCTTACGTAGCCGAGGCGGCAACACGTTTGGCTCACACGCAGGTCGCTCGGTGTCGATTCCCGGCACAGCGTGACGTTTTATTTTTCTTTGTAAAAGTAGAAGATTCGAGAAGGTTGAACGACCGTCTAGACTATTCCTTTGGAGAACGTATAGTTCAAGAAGGATCGAGGCAGAATATTCTAGGCTCCCAGGGAAGCCTTAAAAGAGGGTGTGCCGCGCCGTACAAGGCAGTCTCGCTTCAGCGCTCGAGCCCTGGGTTTACGCCGACTTCGATGCTGGTGACGCTACTGTTTCTCCTTTGTTTTCTCGGCACCAGTTCTCCAAATTAAACGTTTGGTTACTTTCAATATTTACCGCTCGATCAAGTGTAATTTCTGACAGTATGCCATAGAAGTTTTCATTGCGTTCTTTATTTATAACGTAAGGGATCTCATGCGTGGCAAATGTTCTCAGGTTTAATCTATGAGTTCTGGCTCACATACGTTTTGTGACAAGAATGAAGTAGTTGTGACTGAGTTTTTTTATAGTATATTGTTTAAATTTGAAACAGCGGGGAGATTAAAGTGTCAATGTTGTCATCATCTGTAAAAATAGCCATATTTATCAAAAGCATGGTCTTCATTTCGAAAACTTCTAGTGTTTGTGTTGCAGACATCACAAAATTTCAGCAGCGAAAGTTTGTTAGATTTCTCAATACTATATTCACTTTATAAGGATCGGTTACTTCCTCCGAACACGGGTTTTTCAAAGAATGTTTCTAAAATATTAGTTACATGTCATTTAAGTAACGAGTGTACAAGCAACTGCAAGAAGTATTATTCCGATTGGGTCAAAGACTTCCCCTGAATTTGCAGTAAGTACTCTAACTCACCAGAAATGTCAGAATATGGAACCTACTTCCTGTGTACTTTTTTACGAATAACAAGGTGTCAGAAGGCATAATTTGCACTCTGATGTAGTTATTTACACATATGTCTACTATATCAATCTTTCTCTTGTACGCTCTCCCTTCTCCCTATACAAGGAATGAAATGGTTGGTTTATTTAGAGGAAAGAAATTTGCTAAAAACCCGGTTTATGTTTACTCCTGCTGGCTTCGTAAATATACCAAGCATACAGTTCTCGACTTCTACCTATCGACAATTTCACAACCCACAACAAAATTAAACCAAGCTAGATAAAGATGAAGTGGAAGGCGCAGTTTGAGCTGCTGGCCCTTCGCGATTTGAACCACATACTGGCATTGTCAGACAGTTACGTGCAGCGATATGTTTACATCATGGTTTTTACCCTCTCATTCGTGGTAGCAATAATAAGCCAAACTTCGCTTTAATATTCGCCGGTGTAGAACTACCGTTTCTTTGAAGCAGAGAACAACGTCAAGGAAAAAAGGCCGTGCTATATTTTGATTGAATTGCAGCGTGTGCGTAAATTACTAAGGTTTAAAAAGTATCAGTTGCCAATTAAACTCCACCTTCATAAATGTGATGAAAGTTACGGCTTAAAAGTGTATTGTTTTTTTGTTTCTTTATTTGGCTTCATTAACGCTCGTTCTTTCTTGGTGTAATTCCCACCTGAAAAAGCAGGCCTTAAATAAACAATAACTAAAACGTAAGAACATAACAATCATCCATCATGGGGAGATTTTACCACAAAAAGCGTGAAGCTCTTAATTTATGAACGTCGAACAACTGAATGTTCATGAACGATACGCAATCAAAGGCTAGCGTTCGTGCTCGATGTTACATTCGCTACCACGAAAATTCACAAACGAGAACCACAGAATCATGCTCACGTACCTGCTCTTCTCTCACGCAAGTTATGTGGCTCCAAGTACCGTTCGGAAAATAAATTCAGGAATTGTTTTGGGTCATCGCGTCAGAGCCCCAGAAGGAGCCAAGGGTCACTCACCTATCACACAAAACGGGCTCCGGAGAAACCGGAGCCTTCCCATCCAACCCTGGTACCTGGACCGGCACCCTGCCGACCACAGGCGACAGAAGAACTCGATGGTAAACCAGATTACCATCACTATTTCCTGCACAAAATAAAATGAAAACGTAAGAATGACAGTTCCAGACGCGCGCTCTGACCGGGGTTGTCAAATGTTAACAACTCTCGCTCTTTCACTTGAGTTTCTACCGAGTCTACAACGGACTCCTTGGCTAGGTGATAAAATAGTCAATGAATCGTTGTCCTCCAAAATGGTTGAAAGTGAGAGCAATTACGGCAAAATCTGCGTAATCGATGTTGTGCCATTCGACGTAATAACCTCCCCACAAAAAACAAAATACATATGTTCTAGTTAAATTATGTTTTCGGCTGGTTAGTGAATGGGCGCAGTGGTACTTGGGTAGGTTTTTGGCCCGTATTGTCACTGCTCAAGTCATGTGTCTGGCTTTCTTTTTGGATATTAAGCTTAAGTTCATTCCGCCTATGAAAACCATTTTGGAACGTAGAGATGCGTAGGATTTCTTGTTAATGTTATGATTTTCCTCTCGTTATTCTGCACTCCTCAACTAATAGAGGAAGAAAATAAGTCTACTGCGCTGGGTCCTGCACAGCACAAAAAAGGTATCGGCGAAATGTTAACGCCCCCTTAGATAAGACCACACATCAACGGAAGAGTCACTGCCGGTTATGACAATCAGACAGGGAAAATTGAAAATCCGTAACATTGCGCAAAAATACAATCGGCTGCCATGTATAAAACACTAATTCTGAAGATGTTAATATTCCTAAAGAGTTACCAGTATAAAATATTAGGACTCTACCAACACAAATGCTCTCGCGGCAGTTATATTTTTATTTTAAATACACCAACTTTGTCGGAAAACAGAGAAGTATAGACGCAAGTGGAACACGAAATTTCTTAAAAACGAACGACCAGTTCGCGCTTTCCACTTTTCCCCCGCTTCCTCCTCTCCCCCCTTCTACCTTGTCCGCGGTTGCCTGTTTCCTCCTTCCCTAGGGTGAGGAGGATATTCTGCCTTGCAGAGTCGCGTGTCTGGTCGTCGGCCTTTGAGCGCTGATATCGAGTACCTCCTCAAAGTATCAAGAAAAAGAACAACACAAAAACACGGAGAGAAAGCAAACAAACGCTTAGAAGTGTTTTTTTTCCGACGCATTAAAGTTGTTCTCGTGCGTGTCGAAATTAGTTTCCTTTCTCCTGCTTTATATGCATTTCATTTCTTTCTTAGCATCTTCGGTTCAACTCCTTGGTAAAAACAGCAAAAATACATATAAATAGAAATCAAAGCGAGTTTCTACTTAGGGACGGGGAAAATATTCAGTCATTAAAAGAAAGATGTCAAAAATAAATGGGTAAGGAGATTTCCACACGATAGCAGATATGCTGCTGGGAGATATTTATTATGAGTTCTCGGCCACGTTCCAGTTTTGCTAGAGTTTAAATCGTCAATTCGATGTTAGGTTCCAAAGAGCCCTGAACCAGTCTGTTATATTTGTACCCTGGAAGGTTGCCGCCATTGACATAGAACAGTGATTTCGGTGTGGTTGGTGTATTTAAACAAAATAACACTACCCCCCCCCCCCCCCCCCGAGCAATCTAGTTTAAGATATGTTGCAGCTTTGATTAATCGTAGTACAGTTAAATATTATCAGCTATGCAGATTTGAGTGGGCTTAATCTTCATTTGGTTAATCGCGCCTACCATGTTTACTATAATTTTCTAAAATAATTGTTAAAAACGCGTGGCCAGTACTACTAAGGTATCACATTCTTGCCTCTTGCAACGCTTGCTATGTGCGGTTTTAAGTAGCCTTAATTAGGCATTTATGTTTACCTTCATTACAGTGCATACTTGAATATCATATAAAGCTTTTATTGTGTTTTCAATGGCTAGCTTTGTTGCGCAACAAGGATGTGCACAAATGTTGAAAATTTTACTAAGATGACGTTGAAGCTGTCGGGGCTATGATATGTGACTAAGATATAAACAAGCCGCATTTGATTAAATGTAAATGATCTAAAATATATGGTTCAGGACGGTAGTATTTACTCGAATTTGTGTGTGTAGCAAAAAGAAATCAAGCCTGCCAGATATTGTTTTAAGTGCGAAAGGCTACTTGAGCTGAAATGATCCGCTTATGCTTCCGAGACACCCGAAGGGTAGCGGTTTTCCCACAAACATACTTCAGGGCATCGTCATCTAATTTTCTAGTTACAAAACATACAATGTGTTTTGACGCCACAAAACAACATCACTACTCCTTGCTGAAAGCAAGCGTTTCTATGTACCTACACATACCAAACATTCACCCCAGTTCAACTGCCATGTGACAGGCCCTGGTGGTAATTAAAACCTTAGTTTGAACATCCAACCTTAGCAAGGTTAAATTTACCAGTTAACTAGATATGAATCCCAGGCGAATAAAAGTTAGGAGGATATACACAAAACATTGATATCCTTTTTAGTTTTAGGTAAATTATGTATCATACGAATGGAATCAGCCTACTTCGGTATCAATGTCCTGAATAAAAATATTGATTAGGTAGAATGTCTTTCTAACGTCGGATTTCATACACTATGTTATTCTGACTCCATCAACATTTTTTGATATCTTGCTTGTCACAATCTCTATTAAATGCGTAAGAATTTTTCTGTTACTTAAATAAGTAAATGAGGTTATGATTGTCATTTTATGAATATACAAACAAAATGCTCTGAAAATTTAGGATTGTGCTTTAAAACATGATGCTTAAAAGCGGGAAACAAATTCACAAAGCCATATAAAAAAACAAACCGCCCCCGGAACTCAAGAGGGGGCCTATTGTTGTGACATTTACGTCAGGCGCTGCTAAAAATACGGCTACCTCAAGGGTTTCGGTTCTGGCACAGAACGGGTCAACGGACTTTAAACTTTGCTCGGCTACGAAGGATTGCATTTGCTGAATCCTTGCTCTGATCGGTCTTATTCTGCAAGCACTATGAAACAATATACACCTTGTCATTTTTTTACTATTGGAATTATACATGATATTTGACCTTTTCCATATGCTCAGTATCAAGAACAATGAAATAACCACGCTACATGATATGCTGCAAAAATGAGATGCTTCTAAATAAAAAAAAACATCAGTCTACGATAAGCTATGAATAATGCAAAGTAGTGCACCATTCTGTTGTTCTAGAGACACGCGAGATCCTAAAAAACGGTGCATGTTCTTTTTGCTTTTAAAAAGAACAGATCTTTATTTGAAAGACAAATATTAATCAGGTATAACATTCATGTGACATATCTTGCCATGGATCAGTGACAAAATTAAAACTGTTAAATTTAACAAAATAACTGTTTTTACGGCAAACCAATCTCAATGTTAATATTGAACAGGAAAAATAATAACACACTTGTTACAGGTGTTAGCTTCAAGATTTGAGAGTTTTAAAGATATCCCTAGCAGCACAGATTTTGGCCAAGCAATGGACAATGGCTGGGGATGGTCTTGTGGCCAGTGGCCTAAGAGTAGCTATTCTTTGGCCAATGCTTGGCCAATGGCTTATGGCCAGTGGCCATTGGCCAATGGCCAGAGAAAGGTCAGTCATCGGCCAACCTCTGGCCACTCTCTGGCAACTGGTCAAAAGACCATTGCCAGCCATTGGCCAATGCTTGGCCATCTCTGTGCTGCTTGGTATCTTACATCACACTTTTAAGCCGAATCGCTGGAAAGGGGCAATATTTTAAATACTCTTAAGCTATAAGCTGTCATGCTCCCCCCCCCCAGGACACCCTACAAAACTATTTTAAAGATATAAAAGCTATTAAACATCAAAACCGGTTAGGCCAATATTTGGTTGTCTAAAAAAGGCTTTCAGTACAAAAAGTAGTACAATGCCAAGCAGACCTTGCTAATATCGCTTTGTATTACAATTTCTATAATACATTATATACTATTAAAATCTCTGCTAAAGCATTCTAAGCTTATTATGATACAAACACAAGTCACGCTTATACAAATGCAGGTGCACAGCATAAGACAGACACGTAAGTTTTAGTTCAGAATATGCGTTTATTTTACATGTTCTAAAACATAACTTCAATGCAATATGTATCTGGAATGTATGAACTGCTTTATAAGGTCATGTTCAAAACGCTTTTAATGTTAGCAATCTCACGTTAATTTTTTTTTTTTTGCAAAATCTATGTTTGCCATAGTTCGAAGGCTGCACGACGTCAATAAAAATATTAAAAACAACTACTTACCATTCTTAGTAATATGGCACCAGCTATATCTTCGAAATCCTTGATTGTTGAAAAAACACTGAGCACCAGACACGTGAAAACCATACAAAATCTGAAAAGATAAAAAATAGAATTTATTAGATACTGTCTATTTTAATAGTTTACATGCAATATTCCTCTTTCTTAAAATTACTCGACCGCATGGTAATTTATATAGGCAGCCTCTCTCTGTGACCAGGGATTAATTGTTTTTATTTACACCAAAAACAGTACAATTATATGAACGCAGCTAGAATATTAGCGATTGCACTAAAAAAATCCGCGTTTGAACTCACTGACCCCACTTTCCACATAAAGTTGCTGCGCTCCAATTATATGATCAACATAAATTAGACAGTACTGAATACCGTCTAAATTTTAAATTACTCATTCTTTGGATTTAGAGCGGGTTTAACAGCAGCGCATTGTTTTTCAATATGTATGTAATTTCTTATTTCCCTTAAAAAAGGTAATAAAAATATTTCCTGGGAAAAACGTAGAACAGGGTGTCGTCTGCGAAAAAGATCACTTAACTGACACAACTTTCTTCACTTTATCACTGAAAGAATGTTCCCGTTTTGACCTTTTACTTATACTTCCTTGGTTGCCTATCTTATATTGTATGATGAATTCGATTTCCGCAATTACCATATTGTCTACGTGTTTGTACTTATGAGCCTACCTTCCAGCCACATTTTTAAATGTTTTTGTAGAAAACTAACGTACCATCTAAACTTGTGGAAGGGGTGACCCCTAAATCATTTTTGGTTGTAACATTTTTTTTAAATACACTTTTTTGGAATTATAACTAACTGTCCAACATAAAATCATAACGAGCGCGACATAATGCACACACGCTTTATTTAGTTTCTGTTTTTTTGTTTTTTTCATGGCGGGTTTCAAATATATTCGTGGGCTGCTTTTTTACCCTTTGATAAACTGGTTACAACTAATGTATTAATAATGAAAGATATTTGAATATTTACGACATTTAGATACATACGTAGCGAACTTCCCATATTCACCGCACAGATTGAGTGAACTATTATGACCTTGCACAAGTTTTTGGGTATCAGCCTCAAAGACGGTCACCACCTGCATTCTCATTATTCAAGCACGCGTTCAACAAGACCGCGAGTTATCAGAGTCCTTCTTCCCTGACCCTCATTGTCATGGACGTCTCTTCGTCCTTCCCGAAACTTCGTGCAGTTTATACATACACACTGTGTCTCTGTGGCGACAAATGGGGCTTTTGATGCACGTTGTATTGACCAAAACCTCAGGCTGGAGGAACGAACCCAAAACAATTTTGTCATTTCATCGTAGGTGCCTCAATTTGCGGGGTGATTACGGGGAATCTTAGCTACAGTATTTCGTAAATATAAAAAATCATGTCCTCTTTTGTATACATTTAATGGGATTTAGCAAAAAAAAACACTTATAGAACATTTAAATGCAAACTCAATTGTTTAAAGCCACGCTTCTGTCGACGAAATGTCAATCACTCAAACACACTCTATTCACATGCTTCAGGAAAGACTTGTTTTCAGAAGATCTGCGCGCATGAAATCAAAAGATGTTTACAAAAACGTCATTGGCGGAATGCCGAAATCGCCATCAAGTTTTTGAATGCGGCCTCTCTTGATCACGAACTCGCCCACACTCTCCGGTTGAGAGGCTCATTTGAATTCAAGAACGCCTTCCCACAACATTTCCGATTTTGTCTTCGCAGAGTAAGAACACGGTAGCGACTTTCAGAAGTTAGATACAACTTTCACTTTCTTAGTACCGTATTGACAAAGATGCAATCGTAACCATCCATTCACCGAAAACGAGGGAAGTACGATGTATATCTTCTTTGTATCTTAATAGTGAACTATCTATTGTGAACTACCGTTTCAAAACAAAACTATACTATCGGGTTTGATCGCATCAAGCATGCTCAATTTAAAAGTTGGGTTTTGTTTATTGAAGAAAATACTCAAACGTACTGGAGCAGACAACCTTGCCTCTACTACTCTATCGAAAACAGTAGAAGCACTTCCAGCAGAAATGAGGTTCTAGGATATCGTTTAATCCACAGACCTCTTTTATTATGACGTTCCCGCAGAAAGGAAAAAGAGGTTGAAAGCGTGCGTTTATTACCAGAAGCGTATTCTTTAGGACGCGCGGCTCAGGCGTAAAATTACAAGCCGCAGTCCTCGTCCTGTCTCAGAACTCGATTTGAACGTTATAAGCAATTAAGCGTATTCTATGTGCGATATGATGGTCGACTTTATATTACTTCTGTAGAAGCTGCTCTTTGAAATTATGCGAAATTGGGAATACGCCTTCCAAAATATCTACTGTATATTTCCAAATTCAATTACACTTTCTAAAAAATATTGAAGTAAGAACCAATTATACACAGAGGCATTTGATCACTTTGAATACCTTTTGGAAATATATCCGGTTTTAGTTTCACCACTCATGCTTCACGTTACGGCATTCAAGGGTTTCAAAAGAAAATGGAAGTTTCAGTAGTGCACTTCCTATAGAGTATCTTAGGCAGGTGCAATATCCGTAAAGAAAAACAGCAGAAGCAATGCATTGTTTTTTTTTTTTAAGTTTAGTGCTAGTTCATGAAAGGATTAGAAAGGAAAGACGTTTACAATTCCCTGTAATGCCGAATTAGAGAGCAGCTCTTGAGGAGTGGGAGGGGAGGGTACGGAGAGAAGGGTATCTTCTCCTACTCCTTCGTACCCTCTCCTCCTCCCTCCTCCTTCTCGTTCTCCCCTCCTCCTCGCCCTACCTCCTTCGTGACGTCACTCGTGACCCTAGTGACCCTCCTTCCGTCATTTGTGAGCCTCGTGACGTCACTTGTAACCTCCGTCGAGGCCTTCACGACTGAACTTCATGACGTCACGAAGGTCACTCGTGAGGGCCTCGTGAAGGTCATGACCTTTGTCGTGACCATCACGAGTGACCTTCGTGACGTCACACGCAATGCCACGTGTAACGCCATTGTCGGAAACCTAAAGCGACGGCGACGGCGATGTCGTTCATGTCGAAAAAAGGCGCCTAAGAGCTGCGCTCTAAAAAGTTGTAGTATCACATAAGCAAGAAAGTCATTACAAATACCTGGCGTCGATCCGAATTTCTTTTAGAAAACAAAATTAAAAGCAGCTCAATCAAAAATAAATACTTAAACAGCGCTCGTGCATTTCTTGCTTTTATCTTAACTTCAACCTGTTGCGAATTGTGCTGGAGCCGTAACAAAATGTATGCACCTGACGTGACTCACACCGCCATTAAGAGTGCCCAAAATAGTATTTAATTAAGATTACCATTGAAACAGCCAATTATGTGTATTAGAATTTTATGAACAAACCCATTTCCCAATATCCAGCTTGTTCCTCGAAACGCGGGCCCAATCTTTATTGTACCAAGTACCCATGACGCTAAAATGTCGTAGTTATCTCGGCAAAGCGCTCATTTCGGAAAATTATTGCCGTTATGCAGGGATGGGCAGTATTTCAAATACAAGTATTTGAAATACGTATTTCAAATACTTTGTGTATTTTGCATTTGTATTTATTTACAAATTGGGTAATGTATTTGACATGTGTATTTAAATACTAAAACGTGGGTATTTCAAATACAATTGTAATTAAATACAATTTTTTGGGCGAAAATACATCCCTCGAATTTATTGTCACTGTCCAGAGCAGGAAGAAGCCTACGTGCCGCACCGAATGCAGTGTCTCTCAATCAAGCACAAGCGCTTAGTGACTTTGTGATTACGGTGCTTGTCCAGGGCAAGAATAGTGACGAAATCGACGTTCACAAGCAGACTGGCTAAATAAGTTCCTGTGACATCTTATGATGCTTTCCAGCCTGATTTTCATCCATATTTTTGCCTGAAACATACTAAATGCGCGAGTCGTCCAGATTTTTGTAACTGGTGCGAGTTGCAACAATAAAAAATTCTCTAGCTAGTGCTGCGCGTCTTGGTTGTCTCGGTTCTTTGTTGGTCTATACCAACATGTAATTGACAAAAAAGCTGCTTGAAGCTCTGTACTTTTTTCACCTATTGCATCCAAGCTGATTGAATTTTTTTGTGATTATATTTCTATTACGTTACTAGAGCATCGCACACTAACTCCCGAGTGTGCGATGCAAAATTAAAATGAGATACCCAGAAACCCGTTGCAGGTGCCCTGAAGTCGCTGACACAAATTTTGAGGAATGTATTTGGAAAAGTATTTGAAGGAGACCAAATACTTTGGGGTTGTATTTGTATCTTATACTTAAATGCTTTTTTGGAAATGTAATTAGATTTGTAATTAAATACACTTTTGACGAAGTATTTTGTATTTGTATTTTGATACATATTTGCATGTATTTTGCCCATCCCTGCCGTTATGTATAGTTAGGTTACTAAGAACTTTCAAGTAATTGACAATTTAATTAGTGAATTTATCGATTCGATTTCAATTAGAAACTTGCTGAGGATAATCAAAAGCCACTATATCAACCTATTCTAGGTAGATAGAAGACGCGTCCAGTGGCCAAGCCAGGAATTTTTTTCCGGGAAAAGGTGGCCGGGATGGTCATTACTTGGGGTGCGGAAGGGAAGAGGGGTGTCGAAATGCATGTTTATATCATGGAGTCGGCTGGATCTTAGGGTGGAGGGGCTGAAACCGCATTAGACACCCCCACCCCCTCCGCACCCCCCCCCCCCCCCCCCCCCTCCCCAACCGCCTCGCGGCTTCGCCACTGGACACGTACAGCATTTCATTGCGTTCCAAAAACCAAAAGTTCATTTAGGAAGCGTTTCTAGGTTTCGGTTAATTATTGGAGCGCATCTTTGCGCCAGCGGTCTCGTCCCCCGTTGCCCGGGCGACAACCAACCGCTTCCTTCACCTTCGTAGGAGGGAAAGGTGCGTGGCGCACGTTGCTGCGTGCCTCGGGCACGGGGGACAAGACTGCTAGCGCAAAGACACGCTCCGATAAATAACCGAAACCTAGAAATAAGTCCAAAGCGGGAGTTTTCATTCGGAACGCAGTAAAATTCTCTATATGCATTTCATAGTTCTAGAATAACTTGATTCGGTAATTTTCGATGATCCTGAGCAAGTTTTTATTTAAACCCATGCCTATAAATGGAGTATTAAAAAGTTAATACTTTGAAAATCATTATTCACCAGTTATTCCAAACGTTATTCATTTTCCCAATATGGCCCTTCGGCAGAAACCAACACGACCTATACCTTTTTTTTTTATTGCGATAAGTGCTTTTCGCAGGAACGATTTGGCCTGCACTTCGAGCAACACACTGCACCGTATTTTCCGTCCCATAGTCTCCACACGGTGCACAGTCCGCACGCCGTCAATATTCCGCCCGACGTGCATCGCCCGCTATTTGTACCTAGTCTGAGCGTAAACATTATCGTACAAAGAACACCTTGACAAAGGCCTCCTGTATCAACTAACAAAGAAGATTGTATCATACATAAATCAACGTTAATATTCTCCGTTACACATAAAATCCTAAACACGTCTTGTCACAGTGAGCCACATAGAAAAACAACAAATTATTCTATAGTCCGCATCGGGTAAAATTTTAATTTTTAAAGGTCGATAGTCCGCGGCCTCTAGCCCAGGAAATACGGCATATTGATTAGAAACTAGAAAAAAAATATATTATTTTAAAGGCTTGTATTTTTTTTAATAGTTGCCATTGACATCTATCTCCAAAGATCTATAACGTACGGAGTGCAGTATAAAAAGGCCCTGTCACTTCGAGGAAACAAGCCAGCAGCATCAACCAACATGTTGATGAGCTGCCGAGCAACATGTTGGTTGTTGGCTCTCTTACCAAAGAAACATGTCACATTCCGGAAACATAAGCACTACATAGACGACACCGACAATGTTGCCTTGGTGTGACTTTTTTCTGCAACCAAAACAGCAACAAGTTGTGTTGGACAACGCGTGTTGCCCGGTTCAATGGATGAGCGAATATTGTACCAACAACACGACAACACACACTGCTTCGAGCTTGAAGCACACCATCAGTAACCTGTTTCATATAAAGAATTTACCCAAATAAAGGGTTGGTAAATGTTACTTAACAATATTCAAGCCTGGTGTGCAGCTGAGAAAAATTTTAAAAATGTGTATGTATTACGAAAAGCGATCATCGAAAATATCACAGCTGCTCCCTTAAGCATTCTAACAGTCAGTGCAGTTGAATTGCCGGCAATGGTCAGCCTCCGTATCCCTCGACTAAAACAAAAATAGCACGCGTACTTTCTCGTTCAAAATAATGTAAAAAAACATTCGCGAGAGTGAACGATACAAAAATCTGAGCTCGAAGCGACAGCTGCCGGAAGTGATAATGAATATTTTGAGCTTCCCTAACGGCGGCTCGAGACGCGTAAAATTGTTTAGAATCCCTGGTAGTATTCGCGAATAAAGCGATCACAAAGCAAACAAGAAAGCACAATTGACAGCATTGGAAACTATTTATTATACCGATCGTTGGGACGGCCAAATCGACAGTTGCACTTCTTGTAATTATTACTTCTGAGTGCAAGGCTACACAAAACGCTTTGAGGTACAGTGGACGATAGCGTCTTTTACATTAGAAATGGGAATTTTATAAAACGTAGAACGGATTCATAGGCTAACAGATATCATGAAGTTAGCAGTGATATCGTCTTTCTCGGTTAGGGCTAGCCGCCTTGTAAGCTAATAAAGAACATTTCTAAAAAAAAGGTTGAAAAATAAATTTAATGCCAATTTTTGCTATCAGTGTCACTGGTGGATGCTGTATCGTAATACTTTTTGGTCCATCAAAAGTGCTGGAATGTTGTAGTGGCACATTTTCAGCGACGCCGCAGCACACACGAAAAACATCTGAACAAGCAAGATTGCGGAATGTTCCCCGTGTTGGCCGTGTCGTCAGCACTGTGTGATAAGGTGTTCTCCAACTGTCGGAGAAGAAATCGGCCAATACGGATGTGGGGCGAAAGAAACATGACTCCCAACAGTTGACGTCTCAGTGTGACAGGGTCACCGGAAACACGTTGCCGTCGTGTTGACGGTTAGAGCTGTCAACTCTTTCCTTAATGTGACAGCGCCTTAAGGGACCCATGGTACAATTTTGTCTTGGACATTATTATACAGTCGGTCCACGGAGTGAGGAACATATCGTTTTATTTCCTCTGCTAAATTTATTAGTGTCAAGTCCTAATGCAATGTGAAAGGGTGACGTCACGTGACCTCACGTCACGCGACGTCCTCGTTCCAGCTAAATTTAGCAGCGAAATTACCGTCACCTTACCTGACGTCAAGTGACATCATAGTGCTGTTTTGTTTTTTCTGTGTGTATAACACGAACTTTTGAGGTCACGTGACCACACCTGTTCTCACACCATGATGTCAGACCACGATTATTATTGCTGACGAAAAACATTCCCAGCTAAATTTAGCAGAAACTTTGCGTTGCATGACATCCCGGTGTTTCCGTTGTGCCACGTGATATCATAATGTAACATGACGGAATTTCCTCGGTAAATTTGCCGGGAAAATATAAGAACGGATGGACGGACAAGTTTTCCTGGTCAGCGTTCCGTTAAACACCGTTATATCCATAATCCCCAGACCTTTGCCGCTCTTTTTGTTTTCTTGCACACTAAAAAATAAGTTTGTCATGAGAAAGTTGCTTATGTTATAAACTCCACTGCAGTCATAATTTTTGGCTGCTTTCGACAAACATACGCACTTCTGCTGCCTGCGACGCTTTCTAAATTTTTGACGAAAAAAAGAGAAACAACAAATTAACGCTACTCATGTAGCTAACATGAGGGTTTCCGCTAGCTTATTATGATCAGACATATTGTGTAGCCATCCTCAAACTATTTGTTTAGAAAGAAATTAATAAAACTGCGAGATTAATTTTTTTGTTACTTTGCCATACAAATTAATTTATACAAACCGCTTCGTAAGGAGACTTTCCAAACTCCACATCGAAGGTTAATTTTACCCATTCTATCATCTGTAATGCAACAAAAACAAATGTCAAGGTAGAACTATAATGCTTAAATCTATTTATACTACTATTTTCAAAAGATATTAAATGGAAAGTTAAACAGGATATCACTAGAAAGTGTGACCTATCAGGATGTCTACTTTAACCTTCAATGTGTTTTGCACGTATTTGGTAATAGTAGTTTTAATCAAAATTAAAGCAGCTAGCCTAAGATTCTTGGGATCAGTGTACCACACTGGTTCACACAACTATATTCCTTTTAAAGGAATAATCACATTATAATTTGAAACAAGAGACTAAATGTTACCTAACGAGTCCGACATGCTAGCAAGTCACTGATCCTGGGATATGAGCACACTGCCTCCGAAAAACTCCCTAAGTTATCAAACAATTTCCGATAATTTGGAACCTGCACACCACACGGCATTGTTAAAATAAACAGGGCTTGAACGCTATTGAGCCTTACTTTCGAATGAAATTGGCATGCTTCCAAATTTACAGCATCATAAATGAGGCGCACAATTTGGAAGCTACCTGAAAATCGCACGAAGGATCGAACGCGATAAAATATTTCTACGTCGTTTTTTCCACAAAGAAGGAACCCCCTCGTATGCATTTATACCATGCAAATTGAAACGATGCGTTTATCGACGTGTATTTGTGCGCGGTAGGCTTGTTGAGGCTCATTTCGAAAAGTTTTTTCGTTTATTATATTTTACTTACTGTGTGTAAGAAGGGACAAATGAACAGCGTATAATTCTATACATCCAAAGCCTTTGATTTAGTCGATCATTCGCTACTTCTACATATATTACAGTCTTACGGCATGAGCACTCCATATTGCACCTTGCTGCTTTATTACACATCTAATAGACTTCTTTTAGTACGATTTCTTGGGCACCACTATCCACCTCATACTTCATCTTCAGGTTTGCCGGAGGGTCCATGCCTGGACCGGTTCTTTTTAACATGTTCAAAAATGTTTTAATATTCTGTGCTTGCAATTTAGTTATCCTGATATATGCGACGATATTGAGCTGTTTAGTCAGATCTCATCTTTGGAGGACTGTGTAAAGCTAATGAATGATGTCGATTCTGTGTGTAATTGTGCCGTCATGTTGAAACTTAATACTTTTAAAATTGTTGTTATCCCCTTTTCAGGGCAATCAAAACAGCGGCGAAGGCAAATTTTCTTTCCAAGGATAAAGGGGCGGGAGCGAAATGAAATAGCCCCCACCCTTCTTCCCCCTCCCCCACACACGTACCAATATTATTTTTTTTTACAGCGGGGCTATCCAGGGCTAGTTTCCCCAGTTTCGTGTCCGCGGACAAGCGGCCTGTCGACACAAAACTCCACACAGCTACCGCCATGTATTAGCGCCAACGGCAAACAGACAATGGTCTGCCGGGTGTCTGTTTGTCGCCGTCGCTCATAGATGGCGGCAACGTTTCCAGCTTTTCTACTCTGGTTTTCACCAGAGTGGAAAGGCTAATTTCTCTAAGCGTCGTTCTCGAGGTTGTCCTAGAAGTCGTCTTTGAGGTCGTCATAGACGTCGTTCTTCAGGTCATCCCAGACATTGTCCTTAAGGTTGGCCTAGAAGTCGTCCTTGAGATCGTTCTAGAAGTCGTCCTTGAGGTAGTCCTAGAGTCGTCCTCTAGGGATCGTCCTAGACGTTGTAAAGATAACAGCTTCGCTGGTCCTCCGTCTTCACGTGAAGTGGAAAGGCTCTACATTTTTACCCACAATTTTTGAATGATAAAACTGACATTTCCATTCTGTTTTAGAATGATGTTCGAAAAACATGCACCCGGGCCTTCATAACAGGGGAAATCATTTTTATTTTTACAGTATATATGCGAATCAGTGCCTACCAGATTTCTCGGGTTTTTAGGCGTTTCCTTGCTGCAGATTATTGTTTCCTCGTTGATGATTGCCGACGTTACCCGAGATTTCCAAGGGCTTTTCCTTCTCTACAGCCACTCTCCTTTCTGTTGTCATATTAACGTTAGGACTGCACCATCGTTCAATATGGACGTTTCTTGAAATCGTGCAGATGTGCAGACGCAAGGATACACAACTTCCGTGTGGAAATATTCGAGGAGACTGCACACTTCGCAGTGACGGTTCGCAACAGAGGCTTCAGTGGCTTATTTCATGACCTAAAGCGGAAGGTGGAATTCGGAAGGAGGCATATTACGGAGACGGCACACCACCTTTTCAAGCTACCGCCATAATCCTGCCCATAGAGTACGACGAAAGCAGGAAGGTGTCTTGTCTGCAAAGCACACCGCCTAAAAAAAAGCACCCATTCCTTTTTGTTATAAGCTTGACGATGATCCGTTGCTACGAGTCGAGAGTACGCGTAACATTGGTGCGTATATGAACGTTGCCAGGGCACGTAGCCATGATTTTCTTTCGGGGGGAGGGGGGGGGGGGGGGGGGGGTGGCGCCCATGACAAAATGCTGTATGAGGGGGAGGGGGAGAGGAGGCCCCAGCAAAATGGAAGATTTCGGGGGGGGGGGGGGGCGGGCATGCCTCCCCCCTTGGCTACGTGCCTGAGCGCTGCTTTGTCTTTCAATCGATATGTTAATAACATTATCAATGTCTCATTCCGTACATTAGAAATCATCTCTAGAAAAAATACGGTATTTTTTTCTACGTCCTCCTGTATATTTCGGCTATATTCTTCGCTAATACGAAACAGGCAAAAGTGTTCCTCTGTTGTATCGAATAGTTGAGGGCGTACGAGGCAAGAGAGGAAATAAAATATTCAGAAGCGCTTCTTTCGTATATTTTACGTTCGTGTTATTGGTTATATATTATTGACCAATTCATGTTTACAAAAAAAAAAAACGGATCGCTTTTACCGGACGCCACCAGCGCGGCGCATGCGCGATGGAGTGAGGCGCAACAAGCTTGCCATCGCCCATAAATGAACCATTTAAAGGTGAAGTTGTCGGCCTCGGTACAAGTAGACTTAAAAAGCGCAATTAAGGTAAGAAAGGACGAAACTCGCCCAACTCGCCAGCAACTCATGTCGGTATGAGTCTCCGTGCTCGTGTTTGCGTAGTAATTATTCATTCTATGTCTTCCTGGCAATGTCTGACTACTTGAGCGGCCTCAGCAAAATTTCCGAGGGTCGCTACACCGCAAAGCTTCGCGAAAATAATGTGAAATGCGGTGATTCATTCCGCGTGTACGCCGTAGAATGGACGCCAAAGCCTGATTCGCGTGATGAGATTCCGCTCGCAATTTTCAGTCGCGACGTCGCTCGGGCTGCAAAAGCGTGAACCTTAGCTGAGATGGTCAACGTCGATACTGAAAATCGCAAGCAGGATCGGACCAAATGAAGCAGGAATAACAAGTCGATTATGGCCACCGGTAACAATGATCATTTCCTTGTATCTAATGTTAACGCCGAGCCTGCTTACGCGAACTAAGCTTGCTAACTTAAAAGTCTCTTGAGGCCTGCACTTACTTCTTATCGCAATTACCAGGCCAACGTTCGGTCTACAGGACGGTGTCGTCTTAAAGAGCAGACGACAAGCAGAAACGTTTGAAAGAGCGGTCGACAGTTCGAACGATCAGGTGGCCGTTTGAGCTTGAAGACGCGCTGAACGTAGTCCGCAGCTAGTCCGGAAAAATTGACGGTTTTCTCGCGCTCATGTTGGAACAAAAAAAATAAATATGATGACCACAAGTATCGGCAAATTCAACCCAAAATGCTTCCCGCCCGAGCAAACGTGGTCCAACGGCGACTGGTTTTTCCTTTTCACGGCAAATATCCACGTTCTCGGACGAACTGAGCACATGAATACTGACCTTCAAACCATTCTCGATTCTTTTAGTACAGCCCCAGTTGCGGCGTTTTGACGAGAAGGCAGGTTTTTGTCTGGTTTCTTTCAAAACAAACGCAGGGATGCACTTCTCGCATGGTTACTTCCGCCCACAGCCCCAGACCGGAAGTGCGATCGACGCGCCACCACCGCGCCGTGACGTAACATAGTTGAGTTTGTGAGTACTATAAATATTGAAGACTCTTGAACAAATGCGGTTACATTCCTTCGCACTCCGGGTGCTGTAACCGATTTTTTTTTTCTTTATAAGTGCTTGCATGGGATAATTGATTCCTGTCATCTCAGATTATATATCAATATCCGACTTCCGAGGCGAGCTTTGTGATCTTCTCCGACGCTTGAATAACCTTCGTGTTGCAGAATTTGATGTTTTTTGCCCACATTTTGTGCCGTTTAGGTCGTTCTTTAGCTCTACTTTATTTATTGGCTGTGCATCATTATCAAGGATTCGGCTGTTCTTCACCACATAAAATAAATAAATAAATATAAGAATGAATGAAACTATACTATCGCTTTTCTAGCAGTAATTAATACATCACCTCATTCTTTACTTTCGAAATTATGAAACGATATTTACCTGAGACAAATTGTATGCGTTATTCGTTTTGTTTCTACGAACTGAGCTCCAGCCCAAAGTGGTGTTCGAGATCAGCAAATTTTACCACGTAAATTGTTTTCAAGAGGTTCATTAAGTAGGAGAGAATCAAACAACTGGAGGCCACTTGTATATCCGTCTCGCGCTTCATATCACGGTAATATTATGAATATCAGAAGTCACGTTAAGAATCCGTATTTTACGTTCTCCCACTAGGAAGAGTTTTCACAATTTTCTTTTGTTCCAGATTAAAAATGATTGCATTTATTATATAAATATTAAGAACATTTGCTGATCGACATATATACCTTAGCAACCGGTGGTTTACTTGATTGGTTTATGAAAAACCTAATTATTTTTTTAAATGGGTATCGATATTCGCTTCCAAGAATTTAAAACCTGCCAAGCTGAAACATGAATCTAGTGCACTCACCAGTGTAAAACCTAAAACATGCCGGTATCTGGGAATCCAATATTAAGTCTGTATTTTAGTTTCGAATTCTTCGAATTCAATTCTACTGTTTTTTGGAAACCTTTGCAGGCATATTTCAATCGCAAAACGTGCTATGACTACGACACGTAGACATGACACGTAGCAAAACTTGTCGTGACGCGAAGAAAAAAAAAAAAAAAAAAGAAACTGTTGAAATATTACATAAAGCGAAGCTAGTAAAGGGAGGAACCGTCATCGCTCAGTCCTGCAACTTTTTTAACATATTGGCGTACTTATAATTGTATTTTAATATTTACCTATATACTGTAAATACTCTCGTCCCTTTACTCGTGTCCTCTTAGTGAAACTGCTACGTACTAAACATATTTAAGTTATACTAAGCGACACTTTTATTTACTGAAGTATTTCATACGTTCAGAAACTCACTCTTGTCAATAATACATATATCAGATAGAAATCCCACACAACAAAGTAGAAGGTGTGTGCACATGTATTGCGTCTCGTATTTTTGCTTTTTGGTTTTCCTCATGTACCATTTTTATTATTATTATTATTAATATCTTTTTACCTCGACACGATTAGGTTGGAGCGTTCCGACAGGACATGTCAGACTGACTGCCGCTTGTCTCCAATATATCCGGCTTAGCAGCGGCCGTCGTGAGCAAAGCGGGGGCGAGTGCAGACACTGCGACGGCAGGGCAAGGGGCTTCCGTAGTCGTCGAATGTTTCACCGTCGTCCCCGACAGCGGAATGCTTTCTCCGGTGTCGCGCCGTCTAGCGCCGCTCCCGTTCGGAGGCCAGCGCCGGCGCTCATGGTGGCGGCCTTCCCTCCGTCGGACATTTGTCGATCGCTCCCCCTGCGTGTTTTGCCGTTCCGGACAGGCGTCCTTCCTTCCGACGTAGCGGAACACGACAGCCTTTCACAGCCACCGTCAGCTGACACGTAGGGGGTGGCGAGCCCCCGATAAAGTTTCGTCCCTTTGCAGCCTATGAGATCGCAGAATCAGCTGATGATACCGGCAAACAACCAAGTACGAAGGAAGATGCGTCGTCAAAATAATCCGGGCCCCGCCTTCCCCCCTCCCTTTTTTTAAGGCTGTGCGAAACGATAGTTTTTTTTTTTTTAAATACAGTCATTATCATTGAAAGCGTCTCGTTCGTTCTTGAATAACTCGATTGGAAAAACAGGTGTTCGTCAACGTCGTTCAAATCGTAACGTTATATAATCTAGGCTTTGAGGGGATTCGGTGAAAAGCTGATCCAAATAAGCCGGACACAAGTTAACATAGTTTAGTTGGCCATAACACATTCCTTACTGAAGTTCATGGTGCGGCTTACCTTATAAATTGACTTCTTACTCCCCTCTGTGTCACATTCAGTGGTAATCAGAAGTAAACAATCAAAATAAAGCGTGTGTTTTATTATCTGTTTTTACATAACACGGATTGATTATAAAATTCGCGGGTGTATGATAAGACACGCAACAAGGGACCCTTTTTTTTTCCTTTTTTGTTTGGGGGGGGGGGGGGGGGGGAAGGGGGTGGAGGGTGGAGGGGGAGCACGAGAAAAATTATTTTAACTCTATTGAACCCACCTACGCCGACAGAGCTTCGTCTTATTAACTATTGCCTTGCAGCAGCTATTAGACAGATAACAATATATCGCTCTAACGGAATATATGTCGGGAGAACACTTGTCGAATCTATTGTCAGGGCACAAATAACCCCAAACAGATAGGGGTGCATTTAATGACGAACCTTGTCTAGTTCAAGCTTCCATTGAGAGCTTAAAAAAAACCTCATGCAATAGCCGCACTTCTTATGTTCAACTCTTTGAGTCTACTTTCCTGCAGAGCTCCCACGCAGCCAGTTATTGCGTTCTGCATAAAACATTTAGCGAATAACAGGGTCGAGAACTGCTATCTGAGCAGATAGCATTTGCGCGTGAAGGTATCATCTCTCTCCGGTGAATCGCTGCAATTTTCCTACCGATCGTAAGGATTGCCTATCTTCGTAATCCGCGAGAGAGAGCAGACCTAGAGGCAATGTTTATGAACAGCGCGGCTATTACCCGGGAAAATAAAGTATATATTTAAGCATGCAGGAAATTTCCGAGGTCGCGGAGTGACACCTGAGCATCTTATTGTCCTTTTTGATCCAATGTGTCATAAAATAATTAGACAGAGTTCAACAAACAGTTTTGACATTTCTGTTGATAGACCGCCTTTCACGAAAGCGGCTAACCTTTCGTGGAGTTATGAAGCCCACAAAGACTAACGACCTTCCCTTTTGAGACGAACTACAAGGGTCACCCGAAGATTTCATTTACAGCCTCATGGCACATGGAAGAATATTGTTCTCTTTAAAACCGAATCCCAGTGTTTGATCATATAGTCATTCGCTCCACGTCATTCGCCGAGTTTTACAACATAATTTACTGATTTTCGGCTATCAATCTCTTTTATTGACAAGCTTCGGAAATTTTAATGTTAGCAACAAAAATCATACAAAGATGCACTTAGAAATTTCAGAATGTTTTATTAGGCAGTGATATTCGCTCAATTATGTGCGATGTGCTTTTAAAATATGTAATCGCCTGATGCACTTATAAGCCCCGACTGCAATTGCTTAGCATAAATCAAGTGCAAACACCTCGCTACAATTTTAGCGCAAAACAAAATCCACGCCTTTTCTTATTAACGTAAAACGTTCCTTTCCCAGGTTTTCGTAATTTCGTGAAGCCCAGGAAGAAGGGAAGGCTGGATAAAAGCGTGACCGTGAGACTCGACAATGATTGGTAGACGGCTGGGAGAGGAGCAGTTAGGTGCTCGACGCTGACAGGTTAACGGTGAGGTCATGTGACCAGAGGAATGGGCGCGGAGCAATAAGGTAGAAGAGCAAGAGCTCGACCACCTGTGAGCACTGAGCGAGAGGAGCTCGAGAGTATGGAAGGTTCTGGAAGATCGCAATGTTTATCAGTCCGATATGCGGTGGTATCGCTTCATTCTAGGAACAGATCAATCAAGTGTACACATAGTACGGGTTGAACTATTCGATGAAGAGCTCCGTGTACGTAGGCGTCTGGCGTCTGGAAACTCAGGGCATATCTAAATGTTGGTGATGCTGAGAACATTTCATGTATATTCAAGACAATTGTCTAGCAATTTATTGGAATAAATGTTTTACTAATACAGGGTAATTACGAGCAACATAATTTTGCTGCAAGGATTTGCTCCCTCGAGACGCACTTTACTAGTAAAATGTACTTCTCTCCATGACAACCTTTTACTTAAAAAAAAAAGCATATGACTACTTGTTTGCGCTAACGCTGCCGCGCTGTGTACCTAATTTCAGACAACCACGTTGTAAATAAACACCGATGCTCTAGGGATGTTTTAAGTGTTACATTAGCAATTTATGTATACGGTGTTCCCATGTAGTAAGTGCAGACGTGGTGTTATATGAATTCTAACGTTTATTGTTTTAGTGTGTCTGTCATTTTAGATCAGAGCCTTCTTTAACGGGCACGTTTATTCCTTTCCGTATAAATAAGCTTTCTGTCCTGCCGGAAATAGAGCGCTGTCATGGTGAACTTCAAAGACTTGCCTGCGTCCACGGACGTACTCTCAGTAGGTGGCTCTTGAAAATGACCAACGTTACTTTTGTTTTATATTTTATTATTTTCGGGAGAGTGTAACAGCAAGGTTCGGAAACTACGACCGCAGCAGAGTGCTGATCAGTTTAGAAAAACAAAATTTACAAAAAGTTATATGAAAAAAAACTGCGACCGCGCTCGAGTCAATATTTTGTTGAGTAAAAAAAAAGTTACTTGACCAAGCATCCTAACCGTTGCACTTTTCCTTTTCTGAACATATTTATGCTGTTTATATTAACACTGACACACCCTGAAGTTCATAGAAATTGGCAGGAAGTTAATGGCCATGTGAGCCACATGTTCGTAGAGTATATTATGTTTGAAGACGCGAAATTCGAAACATGCAAATAATACCTAACAGCAGAAAACTTAAAATTGCATCAACCTGAAAACAAAGTCATGACATAAAAAAGCCCGGCCTTTTGATCCCAGCTCATATAACATTACGTGAACTCTAATCGCAGCACGGTGATAGTGCTGCGAAAACCAGAACTGGCTCGAACGGCAATGATTTTGCAACAAGTATGCGCAAGTTTGCCCTCATTTCGTTTTTGCTCATTAGTTCAATTCGATTTGGTTCTCCTGTACGTCTGTTGAGAAATGTGGACAACAGCTCCTCTTTGATAAGGCGGTTTTGAGTGAAAATAATTTGTCACCCTGGCGTAATTCCTTATCAAACAATAACCGTTAGACACTCCCACCGTATCGCTGTTCGCATCTTGGGTGAATGCCTTAATTCCTTGCTGCACCTGTGGTGTTAAATGTGCGTCATTATCCCAAACGCATTTTCTGAAAGTTTAGGGCAATTACTATAAGTGACGAGGACCTAGGAAAATAAAATGTAGCAGCTCGGAATGGGGGGTGCAGCACTCGCTGTATCCAAGGTAAGCGTCTCGCGAGCCATCGTCTTTTACTGGATCTGCCGAATCTTTTGCTCTTAAGCTGTCGATATATGGTTTGCTTACTCCGTGTTTTTTTTTTCTGGTCGTCCTCAACTGATTTCTTAAGACAGCGAAGTGCGTCACCATATCCGATGACACATTATTGGTATCTCTGAGTGTAATCCGATCCTCTCTCCCATTTCCCGAACACTTACGACAAGCCTGCGCCTCTCCTTCTCCCAATTACAGTCAGGTAACAAAAACGTAACAATTGATCGACTGAATTCCTTAAGCCAGTTGGCCATTTTGGTAATTACTTTAGCCCGGGGACTCCGGACCCCG
The DNA here is from genome assembly GCF_016920785.2 of Ixodes scapularis. NCBI lineage: Eukaryota > Metazoa > Arthropoda > Arachnida > Ixodida > Ixodidae > Ixodes > Ixodes scapularis. The sequence continues at coordinate 135,673,983 of NW_024609857.1, forward strand.
ACCCGCGGGCCAGATGAGGCTTCTGGAGGTCTTCCGATCGGCCAATGGTTGGCCGCGGTCCTTTCAATTGAAACCGGGCACGCGGCCTACTTCCAGCAGGCCCGCTGCTAGCGGTGCGAAAAATCAGCACGCATAATGAAACTGCGCCGCAACGCGCACCAATCGCGTAAGCGAAGATACCATGAAAGGAGCATCTTCTGGTTATATTATTCACTAGACATTGTCATCAATGTCATCAACAGCATTATTCTGCTTTGCCCCTTGTTTCACATCTGTATAAATACGTATGTTAAAATTACTTTGCGTTGCCGTGTATATTCAGCTCAATGTCCTATGACTTGTCTATTGAATATTGTCTGCACCAGTACGTTCATTCTCATTAGTATTCTGCCCTTTTGTAACATCACAAAGTTCCTATGTACTTTTATTTATGCCCGGTAATCTTTCTGGGTCCCTAAATATGAAATTTCAAAATAAAGTAGTTACATTCCTAACGCGGTAAACCAGGAGCGGGGAAAAACAGAACAGACAACCCCAAGTTTTTTGAGCTTTGTGTTTTGCGTCCCGTTTTCCCACGTTCCTGGGTTACCACGTCAGTAATTACACAGCTCGCCTGCACACTTGCTTGAATTTAGATATATTCATCTATTTTATATACTTCATTATTTTTACTCTAACTTTAATTGATTTGTTTAAATCCGTGTAAAATTATTTCTATTATTTTACTTGTTTATATTTACTAATTTATTTACCGGTCCTAGAGACAGTGACATATCCCTGATCCAGCCACTAAGAAAAAATGTTTAGAGACGCCTGCTTTAACCTCTAAAAAAACTGTCTTCAATGATGAAATCGCATAACGGCTAGAAAACTATTACTTATGTTAATAAGCACATCTTATTTAGTCTTCATATAATGGCGAATACGTTTAATTAAATGTCCTCCAAACTTATCAAGAGCACCTTACGAGTGACCCTTTAAAAAATAATCTACATAAAAAACGCACATTGTAGTATATTTGAAGCTATTAAAACGGGCACTTGTTTCTTCCCACGTAGATCTAGGAGCTCTTTTAAAACAAACATGTATACTCTCGCACATTGCAAAACCTTTTAAACATGACTAGCTAACCAGTAACGTTCGACCCAGTCTTCCTTCTCCCGAACGTGCGACAAAAAAAGATATCTCAAAAGGCTGGCCCAAAAAACGAAAAAAAAAAAAAAGAAAAAGGAAACGTAGCGTGCACGTTTTGTGGTACGGAACTGCAATCGAAGCCCGGCCCTTGCTTCTATCCGCTCTCCTCTGCGTGTTTATGTACCTAAGGATTCCCTCCGAAAGCGATATGCCGACGCTCGGGGACAGCCACACGGAGTGCTGATGACGCGGACATCCGAGACGTGCCCAGGGACACGAACTTCAACTTGCCTCACGAGGGACCGCAGTTGGACGCTATGAACCATCCTAGGCAATCCAGCATTGCAAAAATATCACGTGACTAGGCGCCCCATGCGCCGATGCGCCCCCCCGAAATTTTTTTCTGGGTACGGCCCTGGTCGGTGCACTTACAGCCAGCCGATTTTAATCTCCACCTCTGCGCACGCGCAGTGGCACCGGTCGGCTACCGGGTACCAAACCGGGACCGGTTCTTCGGTTTGCTATAACTCTCCATTATATGCCACCGATGCACATGATTCATAGGCGAAAATAAGATAAGACAAAATGGCCGCCGTTGTCCCCGAAACCCCCCCCCGAAATTTTTTTCTGGGTACGGCCCTGGCTGGTACTGTCTGTCGCTGCTCATCGTAAGGTTCAACTGAACATAATAAGGAAGGGGAGCCGTCGATCCGTGTGGAAAGCACAGTGATAAAACAGAAAATGCACAAAATACGCGCCGGGTATAACAAAGGGGCTCGATTGAGCTGCCGTTGCATCCTGCCCCTGAATGGGACAGTAACTGGGACTGCTGCTGAATGCATAAGCGGGGGAACCATAGACAGTTACGAAATGTATGACAGCTTTGGGGAAGAGAGCTTTGCTGGTGTCCCGGTGCTTTCTCGTGAAATGCCGACGAAGTGTGTGATATCCGTTAAGGAGTATGACCGGGCAGTAAGGAAGAACTGCGCATACAGATCAAGAATAATTTGAAGTGGGAGGTGTTTTGTTTTGTTTGTTAGTACTGTGGCGCATAGTGTATCTTAACTAAGATCTCAACATTTTCGTAAAAAAACATTATATATATATATATATATATATATATATATATATATATATTGGTTTATGATTTAGAATATATCATGCCGGATAAACCATTATTTCGCAATTTCAAATAATTAACTTTTGTTAACGCCTCAGGTGATCAGAGAAAACATCGTAATGGTGCAGGCGGGCTGGTGAATATTAGCCATGTTGAATTAACCTGAGACTAGTGTAGAGAAAAAACAACGAAACGTAGAAGAGACAGGAAATAGACAGAACGATGTCTCAAACTCAGCTAACTCGTGTATTTAGTCCACCTCCTTATATAGTCTCAGTCCCAAGTTCATCTCCACCAACTCAAAAGTGCAAAGTCTATAAAGTTCAAGCGCTACAGTCTCCATTGCACAATAAAAAAATGTTAACAACCTCACAGGTCGACGCGATAAGGCAACATCCATCCTCCTTTAAACTTGAACAAAAGGATCGCTTCCCCTTCTGTTCTAAACACAGTTCCCGCTTATGATTAAAAAAAGTGCTCTTTATCTACAACCAAAAAACGAAAATGAAACCTCACCGAAACGGCTTTTAGGCCAACACACGTCGAAAAAAAAAAGACGGGTGAGCCCGGTGGACGCGTATGCTAGAGCGTACCTGAAACGAAAGTTTGCACTGCCCGCTTCGATATAGATGATCATCGTAACACAGTGCGATTGCGTATCACTCAGAGTGAGGCAAGTTAGAGACTCCAGCTTAAAAGTTGCTCAGCACTTGATAAATATTTAATTTTAAGCGTAAATTTCAACTTTCAGCTGTATGAAATATATTTACATCAGCTTAACATTTAACGCGTCAAGAAGCTGGTGTATTTTGGAGAGCTAAACTGTTGAAAATCTTTCTGCAATGTAGCTACCGGCGTGAGACGCTGAATAATAATATTTAGTTTACGTGTTCAGAAACAGCTCACGGGCTTCTGTGTAGTACACAACCAATAAATAGCTCTGAAAGAAGCACACATATTGAACTCTTGATGCGCACGTAATATACGCTAAACTCGTGGAACTACAGATATAAGATATTTTGTTTCGCTTGTTCGCACTTTCACACTAAGTAATTCATTGGTTAATGCTGTGACTTTAATAAGTGAAAAACATATTCAGAAAAGAGGTCCAAGGTGCATATAATGTTCAACAAGTGCTTCGATTAGCCGTAGCTCTAGCTGCTTTACATTTGTGAAAAAAATATAAAATATATCAAGATTAGAAAAATTTTGTAGCTTCCGGTGTGAACATTTGTAGGTGCCTAAATGAGTTTCCTTGTGGGATACGCACATATGAAACCTGATCACTTTGGCATTCAACCCCGATTCATATGTTTTCTTAGTGTGCTTTATTAGGAGTAATTTTGCGGAGCCAATTGTGCTGTGGACAAATGCATAAATATCCAGGGGTGGATTCAAAGGGGCGCTAGGTCTGTGTATCTGTGTTTGTGGGAGTGGGAGGGGGGGGGGGGGGGGGTAGAGGGGGCGAGATCCCACCTGAGTCTTTGAGGGCAACGTTTTTATGAAAAAAAGAATCTGCACCAGATGCATTTAGAAGTAAAGTCTCAGTTTTCGGTGAAGTGGAAAATGTTAAATCCACGAAACATACTTCCGCAGCTCTTCTCCTCATCGTGCGCAAATCTCTGCAACCTCCCCCCCCCCCCCCCCCCCCCTTCCCGGCCCAGCCTGATCTATAAATTCGCCACTGAAAACGTTATTCTTTCATGCAGGACTTTCGTTCAGAAGACTCCTACCCTTTTCCAGTTAGGCTGGTCCTAAAACCGAACTATTGCACTTTGTTTTCCAAAGATTCTGATGAAGTTTCTAGCCGAAATTAAATTAATCTATGCTTACAGAAGGAAGGACACCTAGTCAAATGTTTTTTATAAAGCACTAGTCGCTCTAATTGAGTAAAAAGCATGACGCAATGCTCACACGCATAGCAATGAAGCGATGTTATTTTATTTTTTTTGTGTAGAATTTCAATACTAGCGCTTCGAAAATACGGTACAAGATATCTTAAAAGATTTCTGAGTTCACTGCAGTCCAAGATTTTGATGCTGATATTCACTTGAAAGCAAACATTTGAAGGGCAGAAGGAACAAGTTTGCATTTCAGAAATGTGGATATTTACAAACGTTGAGCTAGTCAACCAATCGATAAGTTTTGTGCATCTGGAGCTGACAGATCGCAACGTTCGTATGCTCGGAGGCGTATTTGGTAAACTCATGTTTGGATTCTGTTTGCGAGAATGTCGTCATCGGGCATTCCGTCTCCCCCCCCTCCGGGCCATCTCAATATACTCCCTCTCAAAAGTTGCAGGCAGCGTTGCAGAGGGTACAGACTCGTTCACTTGACTTACAAAGTCATTTCCTTTCTCGACTGCTTGTGCAAAGACAAATATGGGAACACATAGGCGCCTCTGAAAGCTGCACGTAAGATTTATATAATGATGCATCTGAGAAATTAGCCCATAAGTTGTGGTAGCAGTGCAAATGTGCATGCGAATGTGAAGCGCCATTAGATGATATGCACTCGGAAAATGCTAGTTTATATACTCCCTTGCACATCACAAGAAGATACGATTACTGAAATATACGGTAAATGACTTAGCAAAAAAAAAAAAAAGCTTTGAGTCAAAAAATGAAGTCTGTGATGTGACCTTGAGCGGGACGTATAGATATGAAGGCTCTATAAGAAAAAGTATCATAGCCATGGGAGTTTTCGTAATTATGTAAAGACCCTCACTTAATGTGACAATAAAAACTTAATTTTTATTCTTCACTGTTAGCGGTCGGCGGTTTTGACTGTTCTCTCTCTGCATTGCTTTAATTTTTTTCGAAACTACTCTGCTGGCTGTAGTCAAAGGCGGATCTTAGAGTCTGCCACCATCTATAACATTTATCAACGTATCTGCAGGAACGCAGCATAGTGCTGCTGCCCGAAAACCAAATATTTTCACTCCCACAAGCAACTATGTCACGAAAAAGATAGCGGTTTTACCTATGAATTTTGATGCCGAACCATCTGCTGGAAGTCGTCCGTCCTCTGGGACACTTAGACCCTTTCACACCAGACATGCGATAAAGCTTTACATCCAGACTGTGCAACCTGATAAATGATAGAATATTTATTTGAGCTTCAGAACATCGCAGAAAGTATACGCAGGCAAAATCAACCTATGGCAGTGAAGCGCCAAGCGTTCAGGTTTTGATACTGTAAAATGCATGCCTTCGTGAATATTATGGCGCGAATTCAATCATCAAGTTATGCGCCTTCCAGACAACACGATTATACCTAACGAGCAATCAAATTTCTTTAAAATGCTTGAACAGGTACTTCCCAGCGACGTGCTCGTGGCACTAATCGTTAATTTTTATTTAATCGGCTTAAACGTTGAGGTGCGTGTACGCTAATGAACTCTAATAGCCAAGCTTAAAAAGCGGATAAACGACGTTTATCATTGTTATTCTGACATAATAAAGGTCGCTCACATGACTTGCTACGCTCATTAAAATAGGATTATTGATTCGTACATCAAGCGCAACGCCTTCCGGCATGCCTCGAGGCTTTCTCTGAAAACGCACGCCACTCTTTTTCAGCTCGTGCGTACCGCGCTTATTTAAGCTGACTTCTGCACCCCGCTTGATTATACCAGGGACATTTTCTCTCTGTGGTGCAGTTAGTACCTTAGGAAGAGGTAATCGCCAATGTCGGTAATTTTTATAGCGCTTGACGACCTCCGAGGTCCCATTTTTTTAAGTAAGGCCACCACAATCATCGCGAAAGTCTCGTGATGTTATAAACCAGTTATGACGGTTTTTACTTATGTGAGATCAATGACCACGTAACTTGACATGACCTGTCCATGAACTATGACAATCACTCGCTTCTTCAACGGGTGACAGTGGGTCCCTCCGATTCAGCCTACTGAACGAGTACCATATCTTCCTCGAAAGCAGCGCCACAAGTTATATATTACGCCGGTGGTTTTCACCCACTGATGTTTCGCGGACCCCTTGTGGATCGGCGGAGATGCTGGAGGACCCCGTTCGTGGTGAAGGGAAGGGACAGGTAGAGGTTAATTATGTTAATTATTTCATAAATAAATGTAACTAAGGGCTGTGTGAAGTAGATTTCTCTCATTAACATACGCACGAGAAAAGTCACCCGAAAATTAGAACGATTCTTCTCAAACTGAAAAAAGACAACTTTTATTGCCGGGCTTGACTGATGAGGCAGGGCTTCACGGAGCCTAGAATGCACTCGCGAACCCCCATTAAAGAACCACTGCATTACGCTATAGCGAGCAAATCACTTTATTATAGTCTCGACTGCACACTCTGAGCTGTTCAGGAGGTGTGCTGGACGCCGCGCTAGAGCGATAATAGACACTCCGTTCCGAGCACGTATGCAGGGGGGCGGGGGGGGGGGGGGGGGGGGGGAAAGGGGTGACTCCCGGCCCCCCCTACCCCCGAAATCTTCCATTTTGCTGGGGCCTCCTCTTCCCCTTCTCCTCATACAGCATTTTGTCACTCGCACTAATACCTGATTCATCACACACCATTTAATATATAAAAGAGGAGGTGTTAAATTCTTACGAGATAAGTATAGAACTGTTCACTATCCGATTCTTAGCCTAATTTACGGAGCTAACCGCCGAGAAAGAATGTTATTATCAATGTCAATATCCTTGCCCACGAAAGTATCTCAATTTGATAGGGGTATGTACGAGATTTTATGTCACACGCAACAGCAACAGCCTGGCTCAATATGTTTGAGTAGAAAAACCCCGCTTTACAAAGTATGTTGACGAGAAAGTATACCAAATTTAGGTGATTTCTAGACCGCACAATATTGAACCAAAACGCCGTAGCCACTTCAATGGTATTTTCCGACCGAAGAAGTGTTAACTGGAATAGATTGCATATAGTGTGGGGGCCAGTTCATTGGCAAATCACATATTTATAAATACGATTTACAAAGCACGAAGCGTTGGGGAAGGAGCCGGCCAGCGTTGGCCGTTGAGTGGCCGAATACACGAGCATAGCCTCCTAAATACTGACATTGCCTGGCAGATCACCACCAAAAGCGGCCGCCGAAATGGAAAAGGTGGAGCGGCAGACAACCGATGAGAGGAGAGCCACGTGACTGGCGCCCCGCTGCGGCGAGACACCGAAACACACTTCTCCCGAGCGAACAAGTGTGTTTCGGGTCATCGCCGTTGCAAAAGCTTTGCGCTGACGTCCAGCTTTCCTGAGAAATGGCTCTTTGATGCTCTGTGCTTCCAGATCCTTGCTCTCCAAGTCTGCGACCGGGTGCTCTATGGCTCCGTCGTCGAACTGCCAGGCTTTGCCTATGAACCGAGCTGTTGTGCCTCGTGCCGCTCGATTATCCTTTCGCACGACGCTAAAGCACACTAAATTTCGTGACTTAGAGCGTGCTGTAGTGGGGACGCAACAATAAATTAAAATATATAAAGCCCGGAAAATAACAAGAACCAAGAAGATCTAAGATAATGCAATGCGCACTCCCATGTGTTCTTTATACGTATATAATATGTATATATATATAATAGGACCTTTCGGCCTGTTTAGTCATCATAATTTCGGTACGAAGCTTAAGTATTATAATCGAACGCGTTTTTTCTTTTTTTGTTGTTGATAGGGCGATTTATGCCGTACTAATGAAATCTACCCCTTTCTCTTCCGAATTGTGGAGCTTGACCATAAAAGGCGAGTTAATGCCTCAAATCGCTAAAGTGTGTGTTTCCGGCAGTGTCGGATAACGTTGTGATATCTAATAGGGATAGAATGACCCAAGTTAGGCGAGCAAAACTTGTAATTTATATCTCCACGTACTGCTGGTTATGCATGTTGGTCGGAGCTATATTGGCTTTATGCGCAATTGCCTGGAGAATTTTGTCAAGTTTGCGTGTGAAGTCGTTTCACACTTATTCCCACGCTATTTCGTAACGCATGCCGCTGCAATTTTCGGCTATGCTTGAAAAGCGAGAAATATATAATTGAAATATGCAAATATCCCACCGATAGCTTAAATTTAAAATCCCAAACACGTTATTTTAGTTGTCGGCCACCCGAAATTCACGTAGTTACTTTTTGTATGATGGGAACCTTGGAGCTACATATCCATAAAGAACGGCGCTGTTTCTGTGGGGCTTGACTGCCGACTAGGTTGAAGTACAACAAAATTTCAACATTTATTTTGTTTACCAGACTTCGCTGATTTCTGTAAAACGAAACATCGTTACATCACAAAAAATGCTGTTGCTTTTATTAGGCATGACTTATTTCTTCCGCAAACAGACATTGAACTTCCGATCATTAGTGCAGAAAGTAAAAGAACCACGTGACAGCATCCTCAATAAGCCACCGGAACGTCGGTCTGTAGACGTCAAGCGTTCTGGGAAGCGCGGGTCACTCTACAAGACGCTGATCTCCGCGTGCATTCCCAAAGCGCATCTCTTAAGACGGGAACCAATCCGAGGCACAAAAACTTGGCTTCCACTCCCAGGACGGTCATTTGGGTCACGCGATCCAGCTGAATTCAATCGAGGAGAGCTCTCTCTGATTGACCGCTCGAGGAGCGGGCAATGAGGTTGAGACGGCAGACGATTCGGTAATGATCGTGCTCCCGCGGGGATGGCCAAATGAACTCTGCTCGTAGACCTCTCTGCGACACGGGGATGGAACCCGTCTGTTTACTGGCTTCCTTGACGAATTATCGTCGTTCCACTTGTGTGGACCTTGTTAGACACGCTCGGTAGATGGACACCAGATCAGTCTTACCCTGCTTGTTCAACAAGGGGGTGCGCTAATTGTTGACTTCCGGATAGGCCTGATGGGTTTGCCTTTCATCTTGCCGTGTTGCTGAAGTTGGGTGTACTCTTCGTAGATCTACATTTGATGGTGATGTGGTTCAGTGACTGTAAAGGATGTGCCGCTAATTGGGGTGATCTTTCGTCGTTAAACGGACTTTCTGATCAGAGTTCACTTTTTAGTGTATGTGGGTGGGGTTGACAGGCCTCCAGAGCTCGCAAAAATATAGTCAGTCCATATATATGGATTTCTGGTCTGTCGATCACATGTTCCATATTGTTTGGGTTGCTTCTTATTCAGAAACTTCGCATTTCACTGGACACAAAAATATTGGGCAACAGGGCTACTGTGACAAACAATAATGATCGTTCGGACTTTTTACGGTAATTATGTTGTTTTTTTTTTGTGCCGGAAGGACAATCTGAAGAGAAATGTAACGTCTCGCTTGATCTTTGACCTTCCACCGCGTGAAGTCACGGTGTGAGGTAATCTCATTACAGTACGGCTTCTTTGTTGACACGAGTTTGACTGGCGCCAAATTATTTTTGTTTTGAGAATGTCTGACGGACTCTTAATTATACCCTTAACCACTCGAAAATGAGTGTCTACTAATTGAAATTTCGAACGCCCTTTTTGGCAGAGGTGTAATACCTAAATAATTATACGCGTTTCCCCATAAGATTTCATTAAAAAAAGTCCATTTTCGAGTTACGTTGATGGTGGCTTAATTCAGTGGGACCTTATCCCCTCTAGTGTCCCACATGTGCATGCGATAATCGATCGAAGTGTGTATGACCCTGTGTTGGGACTTTATATGTTTGTATTTTGCCCAATTACCTAATTAATACAAATTATTTAATTAACTTTTCAAATATTCAATTTAGAGAAAAAATTTCCAACGGCAAAGTGGTAGAGCGGCCTCAGAAACATCAAATTCAGTGGTTTTTATAGAGAAACTTTTAACACGGTTTGTTTTTCCGGACTTAAAAAAAAGTGCCCGAATTATGCGAAAACACGCAAAAAAAAAAAAAAAAAAAAGACACGCAAACTTGTCAGCACCCAGTCAAGAGTGTTCTGTTAGCATGCAGGCCTAGTTTATTCAAGCCACGGCTGAGAGCGCTGCAATAGAAGGTCCGTATGAGCAAAGTCACACGTTTTGTTCATAATTCGCAAACATTTTTCGAACCCCACAAAATAAAAAAGGTGTTAAAGTGTCTTGATAAATACCACTGAATTCGATGTTTCCGGGGACGCTGTACAACTTTGCCTCCGGAACTTCAGCTCAAAATTGAATATTTCAAAAGTTAATTCATTAATTTTAATTAACTAATAATTGGGCAAATTTTAGAAAAAATAACCTGACTTGCTCCAAGCAATGAACAAGCTTATTCGCTTGGTTTCGTCTTCCAAAAACACATCAAACATTTTTAAACCTTGGCTCAAATTACGTGGAATAAAATGGATCTCCTCGATGTCTCTTTAGCTTTGAAACCCGCCACCCTACCATAGAAACGCGCTCAAATCAAGTTGTCTTTTTTTTATGCTGGACACTTGATTCTGCTTCTATATGTTTGCTTTTTTGTATATATATATTTACTTTTTATTTTTTTCTGACGTCACGTCCTTCTCGCCCAATTGTCCGCTTACAACTCTGCGCAGTTTGATGTCCTCGCATGTATGCAATCTCCTGACGAAGCCGAGCCTCTCGGCGAAATCGTCGTAATATATACAATAAACTTCCTAGTATAGCAACTCCGAAAGTATGAATCTTGGACCTGTATATCTATGTATATATACAGTGTGTTTTGTTTTATTTTTCAGATATTTGTTTTAAAAAAGTCATGAAAGCTACACTTATGCGGTTTGTGCGAGTGAGTTATACACCCAGGGGAACATTATGTAAGCGGCTAATCTTTGCGATAAGCCGGCTAATTAATTAAAATTCGTTGATTAACTTTTTTATTAGTGAAAATAGACATATGGTTCCAAATAAAAACTTGCTCAGCGTTATCGAAAACCACTGAATCAGTCATTTTCAAAAAGACTTTCAGCGCATGAGAAGCGTAGTACGGGCTCCAAAGCCGCACGCCATTATAAAAAACTCACAAAAGAAAACAAAAAGGCCGCCCAAATACAGGCGAGAGCAAAGACGCTAAAGCTGCATCCACACTGGCGTTTGAGTCGCAACCCCGAACCGGATCTACTCGTTTTCACCATCAAATGAGCGTGAATTTGTACTTAAAGGAGTCATGAAAGGCTTTTCCAAATTTTTTCTGTTTTAGCTTTCCTCCTCAACTCATAAATCGCGCATTCTACCAAACAGTTCAACAAGACGGAAAGGGGAAGTCCCTCTTGCTCGGAATCTCGTTTTTGTAGCCGGACACAGCTATCCTACCCCTATACTCGTTTTCACCTCAAGAAAAAAATGACGTTTTGCGCATTGTTCTTACGCCGGGCGAAGTAGTTCTTACAAAATTTGGTTGTCGGAGGAAGAAGCGATCTTTTTGGCGTTTGAAACGTATACGTCTTGATTAGATAACATATATATAATCTAAAATGCACCTGCATATATATTAATTCTCCTCGTAAAAGGAAAAATTAGTAATGCTCTGCGAGGAGCCGGACTTTTTTTACTTCGATTCTTGAGGTGAAAACGGGTATAGAAGATAATCCCGTTGCTCAAAATTCAGACAAAAGTAGCTTTCCACACCCCGTTCACCCTGAAGCTGGCAGTACGGTGGAAGCTACGTACTCGTTGGGCCAGCCACACTTTTGCCACGTAATCACGCTTTCTCGCGCATACCGACGCGCAGAGAATGAGGTCAGGTGATGAGAGGGAGGCGGCTGATAGGTCCGGCAAGCGCGTAGCTTCCACCACAATGTCAGTTTAGGGGTGAAGGGAATAAGTGAGGTCCGGTGCCGTGTGACGTGCGTTTGGGCCCGGTGACGCGCTGCGGGGTCCGCGGATGTATCACAGTAATAAGGCAGAGAGATTACGGAGGGAAGGAGGTACGAAATAGTCCGCTGTGTTTTCAAAATGTTCGTACCGAAAGTCAGGCTTTTGACTTTCTACCTTTTTTCTTTTGGCCCACTGAACGATGTGCTATTAGTAAAATCCCAATATAAATTGATTTACTCCAACCTAAAATTCGTTTCATGGGCCCTTTCATCTTTAAGCCACCGCGTTCGCAACCCCTCTTCGAATGCCATTTAGCCGCTAGTGGGAAATGCGGCAGGGTCCAAGTCGGGAGATGTCGTTTCACGGGCTCCAGGCAAAAAGGACAACAAAAGCAGCGCGACGTCAGGTGGGCTCACGTCACCACCCAAAGATGGGAGACGCGTACCCTAGTGGTGGTGCCATGAGTCCCGCACTTTCGAGTGTTTTTCCACTTGAAATCTAGCTGATTTTGTCGTGAAATTAGTTTTACTGTTCTTCAGCACTTCGACGGAGAAAGGAACACTAAGCGATGGGGTCGGTATGCGAAGGTTTCATGTAGCCGAATAAACTGAGCTTGTACTACCCTAACAGGGGGAGGAGGTCGCACTTTTTGAGGCGCAATGGGGGACAGCGTTTGTATCACTGGTTCGCGTGTTAACTCCCCCCCCCCCCTCCCCTCTTTTTTACGCCGCTTCGCGGTGGCAGTCTGCGGATGGCTCATTAAAAGATATTAGCCCAACTGGCCCACCCGCGCACGGCGTTTCGCGGCGCCCCTCCGGCGGCTAAAACCCCGCTGTCCCCCATTGCGCCTCCTAAAAGTGCGACCCCAACAAGGGCACCAGCAGCGGTGCCAAGCCAACACCTAGAATGGAAGGCCTCAGCCCTTGCGAGTCGGGATGCAAAGATGGCAAAGAGGGAAGGCCATGGCTTTCCCTCTCCGCCTTTTCTTTTTTTTTTTTTTTTTTGCATCAGCAAAATCTCCCCGGCCGGTGGTGGTGGCCGACAAAGACACCGGCGCCCGCATCGGCGAATTTCGTTCACCGATGGAGGTTCTTAGGGTGGATCTATTCGTTAAGAATGGCTTCTCGACGCTTGTAAAGATGAACACACGAGTGTGCACGTGCCGGGATATGTGGTAGATTTCATCGGAAGCATTTGTACCGTCTGGTAATTGCTATGTTTGTGCTTTAACATCAAGTCGACGTGCCGTGCACGTGGTGTGTCTTCGTGTCAAGATTGTTCTGTATCGATACACAGGATGATTTCATTCGTAGCATTCATAGGTGAGATACAGTATACCATAATTTCAGCTTGATTTATGCTGTAAATGCAAATACCTCTTCAAAAGAAGTCCTCCAACCTGCTTGTATTCACACTGAAAGTTTATTTCAGAGGTTGCGTTGTTTCCCGTATTTACTTAAAGCAGATGCCATTGGAGATCACTATGTTTTGTACTAGGAGATATGCTTATTGTCTTCGTTGAACTGATTGCTGCCAGACAGATAACTTGATGTGATGTGACCTGTATAAAGCAAACGGAATTAATTTGCCACGCTAATGTATCTACGACGCAGTTTTGTCATGACTACATTACTGGCTTATCAGGAATCTTCAGACTTTGTTGCAGGCATGGGACGAAGGGCACAACAGTTTTATCATGTTAATGTTGACGTGTAAGCTCAAAAATGTTGATTGGAACATAAATATCCTACCCTTAACTTGGAAGATATGAGTAGATTTTGAGTATATCTACCTGCAAACAAAAAAGGTAAACTCGCCTTCAAAATAAATCACGAACACTGTCAAACTTTCTTCCACAAAAAAACACTCTTGGCGAAAAGGAACCACGGACCACTAGTTTCTGCCTTTAAATACACTACTGTGTTAGTATCAGGTAAGAATGCAGTTATTACAATGATTCACTATATGAATCATGTTGGTACTGTAATGTGTAATGCCGTTTTCAGTATTTCTTGATCATGTAATTTTGTCCAGTATTTTTATATACTATCAATGTTCCGGTGATAATTACGTCATGTGCGTAGAATTTCGTACCTATCTCGAAACCGCGTTAGACACCTACTCTGTTCTTAAGTTTTTAATCTATGATTTTATGCTACAATAGTTTGCCAGTTTAAAAATAATCAGCTTTCTAACCCAAAAGTAGGGCGCAGTTGGCATTTAAGGAAATTAACACACTTGCGTCAATAATAACTCGTTGCTATGACGGTAAAGCCACACGCGTTGCCTTCTGTTTCGCGCTCTCGAGCAGCCCCGATGCCCTTCTCTTTCGGCCATGCGTAAAGAGCGCTGAGGCCTTCCCATTCTAGGAGGTGCTGGCCAAGCCCGATCCAGTAAGTTTGTGCTATCCAAAGAGAGGGCGCCACAGTTAGATAAATGTTCCAGCGCAGGAAGCTTATGCTTGCGCTAAAATTAAATATCCGCTCTTACTACCACTGGGCCTTGCGTGTTTCTATTTGGTGAAAGCTTTGATGGCGCACCATTCTTCAATTCACGCTTCAATGCATACAGATATAACCGCGACAGATAAACAAGGAGAAATCATGGCCCGTGAAATTGCGAATCGTTTTCGTCGCGCGAGAACATGACTGCAAGCTCTGAGCCCTCATTTTCAAGAGGAATATTTTAGCGATTGAGGACGTCAGTAGATTTTGTAGCTTGTAAACATTAGAAAGCTATCGTTTGATTATCTGTAATGCAAGAAACGTGCTTTTTCGCGACTGCGCTTCTGTACGTACAACTCTTGGCCAAAAGGAACATCGGACTATTAGTTTATGCTTTTAAATACTGTTAGTTTCAGGCAAGTACATTACTGATGTAACGAAGTTTAGAACTAATTGTGTAGCCGGCGCTATAAGCAACGCTCAACAACCATCTAGAATCTATAGTCCGTTGCAACTCAAGAAGGTAGGGCGAGAGAAAGGAAGGCCGAGGAGGAGGTAGCAGACGGAACGCAGGAGAGGAGAGGGGGAAACTTCCTCTTCTATCTAGCGTTCCGCCTGCTTCCTTCTCTCCGGCCTTCTTTTCACTCTCCCTACCTTCTTGAGTTGCAACGGATTATAGATGGTTGTCGAGCGCTGCATATAGCGCCGGCTACGCCATTCGTTTAAAGCTTCTTGCCTGTTTAAAGTAAAGTATTTAAAAGCAGAAACTAGTGGTCCGATGTTTCTTTTGGCCTACCTAGAGTTGTTTGTGCAAAGGGCGCAGTCGCGTTTTTTGGACAAATCATCCGATCGGTGCAAGAAACGCGGCTGATCTTGCACAAATCATCCACATTCGCAACGGGCCTTTCATCAATAGCAAAAGATCTTCAGGATGTGTTCTCTATTCCCTTTCACCCTGACCTAGGAGCGTCGTGCCGTTTTTTGTCTCACCCTCTTGTCAGCAATCTTCGCCTGGACACCACGGAGCGGTCACGGTCGACGCTCAGAGCACGAAGTTTAAGAGTGGCATCCGCTACGAATAAGGTTATGCTGGTGCATAGAGGGGGGCCATGTGCGTAGAATTTCGACGGTGGCTTCCGCGCTACCCCATGGAAACACGGAACTGACCGAATAAAAGTGCACTCAAACGCGTGCCCTGGAAAGTTGCCCTCCTGCACTTAACTAAATTGATCCGCCGACGTTGCTGTCGTCCTGCCTTACTTTTTCTCTGTTCGTTTAGCATCTTAACTTCACCGTTTGCATTCGTACACCGCTGTGAAGCTTTCTTTCATATATTTTTTTTTCGGTGAGGAGGGGAGTTCCGTTGTTTTCCCGCTCTTCATTTTTTTTTCGTGCTTTATTCGAGTTGCGGTTGTAAAAGTGGTGTCGGATTTAGAGAACTCGATCCTGTAAGCAAATCGCAGAGAAAAGAGAGCGTTGCTATTGGCATTCGCTGCAGATTCATGGGCGCGGCAGGAATGACCACTTCAAGGAATTATTTTGTGGTACCACATTTTACGAGTAGAGCCAATTCCATGGACCGATATTTCCCGGCTCTCCTAAAGTGTGTAATTTCCGGGTGTTTTCAATGTTTGTTTAAAGCACTCATTGTATCTTTTAGTATAAAACGGTAGTTAACATTTATTTCAACAATTATTTACGTATAGTATGACACTTTGTATCGCTGAAAATAAACACAAATTAAATCAGGAATCAGCTGTTTAAAATAGCTTTTCATTCCTGATACAGTCACAGAAGCTGCAGACAAAAGACAAGCACGAAGCCCCAGGTTCGATAATCCATACTGCATTAAGTGGGCCCGACAGCTGCCATCCGAGCAGGATGCTTAAGTTTTTTGTCATATCGTTACAGTTGCTGTCTATCGTCCTGGTACCGTCATGGTCACTACCAGTCTTGTACACGTTACTAACAAAGAGTAATCGATTACAATTACTATTACTCTTGGCTAAAAAGTATTCGATTAGATTACTTGATTACTCGACGGCAAACGTAATTGGACATTACTTAAAGAAGTAATCGTTACTTTTCCGATTACTTTATTGTGTGAAGACACATCTTTAGCGCTCATAACAATGAACTACTTCCAACCTATATGTCACATTTGCACAAGTATTGAAGAAGAAAAACTGGCTCCCTCTTCGTGGTCGTTGTACCTTCCGAATGCGAACACAAGCATAAAATTCGTTTGAAGACGTTTAATGATTTGGGCGTTCGCCAGTGTGTGTGTGTGGGGGGGGGGGGGGGGGGGGCGGAGGGGGTTCTAGATCTTGTTAAGCTTGAGCAAGGGTTGTCGCTCAAAGTTTGTGCCACTCATTTTATTATTCACACGTGGGTGAGCTCGCATGTTGTACAAAAGAGCAGCAGCTCCAGGATTTGAAACGGATCACGTGTAGTATCCGTTAGCGGAAGAGGTCGCCCCGACCACTTCTCAACTCGAACCATTGCTTGTCACAAAGTCCACGGGGGGGAAATGGGTAAATATTTCAACTGCCTTTGTTATATTTTGCATCCTCTTTAGGCATTCTTCGGTTCTGGTTCTCCTACGGGCTGCGAGTAGGTTTTTTATTTGTGTGCGTGTGTACGTGAGGGGGCTAGTTTGAACGAAGGACTCACAAAGCTAAATGCTGCTTCCTCAAACTTCGCCCTAAATGGCCTTTGTCACGCACTGTGGCCTCCCTGGGGCTTCCCACTCCCAGTCCCAGCTCGAAAAAAAAAAACGGACATTCCACAGAAACTGTACATAGAAAGAGATTGACCTCGCTTCCTACAGCGCCGCAAAAATCTTTCATTTTTCCGTTCGAAAAAAAAAAAGCAAATTTTATTTTTGTCATTTCATAAAAAAAAAAGGCGTGTGCCCGGGGGGGGGGGGGGGGGGGGGGTGTCCTGTGGAAAAATTGTAATGGTTACAAGTAATTTTATTACTTCAAATAGTAATCAGATTACTCTTGCCATTACTGCCTAATAAAAGTAATCAACTGATTACAAAATTACTCCAAAAAGTAATTGATTACAGGTAATTTGATTACTTGTAATGCGTACGTACAAGTCTGGTCACTACTATCTGGGAACGGCAAAATCATCATCGGAGGCAACTTCACATCAGCGATATCTACAGATACAACTAAACTGCACCCGTCATAGCCGGCCTATTCTTTGTGGATCGGTCTTGAGCACGTGTTTCCTACGGTTCTGCCCCTGCTTGGCCCCAACCAGTCACCATCAGCCACCTCCGCGAGCTCAGCGCCACTGGGTAGACAAGCGGCGGCATCATTCAACATCGCCAGTGGGCCCGACAGCTTCCATCCGAGCAGGATGATTAAGTTTTTCGTCATATCGTTACAGGTCAGTAGTTTCAAACACCTTGGTTTAAAGAGCAACAATGTGTGTCTTTTTTTGCTGCCGGGCCCCAAGGCACGCTCAGTGTTGTACCTTGAATGTTGTGAACTGTGTCGGCGTTGGTAGTGCTTGTGTGGCTGCCTACGTCGAAAGTGTTAGATATATGTCACTTTTACTCCTCGGAGGCGACATTGAGACTAACCCTGGTCCTATGACGAAAGCGCAAGAGGACCTACTTAACCAAGTTTTCACCATCGTCACGTCATTGCAGACTGGCCAGACTAGCATACTTCAGGAGGTTAGAGAGTTAAAAGAAAAACAGAGCAGTACTGATGAATCGTTGAATGCCCTCACCACACGAGTTTGCCACTTAGAAAACGAACTTTCCACAATAAAAGAAGCAAGTGCAAGTAACTGCATAATATCGGATCCCCAGATAACATCCACGGTTTCCGAGATATCAGAACTTAGGACGCGCTGCGATGACACAGAAAGCAGAGCGCGCAGGTCGAATCTTCTTTTTTTTGGCGTCCCCGACGGGGAAAGGGAAACTTGGGCACAATCGGAAAAAGCTGTTCTGGACGTGTGTCGCGAAAAATTGGGCATCCAACTTTCAACATCAGCTATCGAAAGAGCGCATCGTCTTGGCAGGTTCAGTCACCAAAAGCATCGCCCCATTATTGTAAAAATGGTCTATAAAGAAAAGGAGACGGTGCTTTCAAACGCTTTCAAGCTTAAGGGCACCACTTTTTCCGTTAGCCAAGATTATATACCGTCTGTCCGCCTTGCTAGGCGGAAACTGATAGAGTTCGCCAGGTCGCATGGAAAGCCCATCAAATTGCGTTTCGACAAACTACTTGTTGACAACAAATGTTACATCTACACGCCTGGCACAGACTCCGTTCGCGAACTAAACCCACCTGAGATGAACTTGGAGCCAGACGGGACTCCTTCCGGACTTCATGACCCCGTCATGGTGCTCAGAAAAACCGGCGTACTAACCTAGCACCTGCTCTGTCATAGCGTTCGGATGACATTAGTGAGTCACCCCTTGCAAAAATTTCTGTTATTTTTACTAACATTAGAAGCGTTATGCGTAACCGCGATGACTTGACGTCCATTGTGGACTCGTCAGACGCGGATGTTGTTGTTCTCACCGAGACCTGGTTGTGAAGCAAAATACGTAACGATGAAATCTTAAACTGTCATAAACGTTTCAATTTTTACCGTCATGACAGAGGCGAAAAAAAATGGCGGTGGCGTATTGCTCGCGGTGGCGGAAAACGTATTATCATTTCAAATCAGTATTGTTTCTGAACTGGAGCTTCTATGGGTTTGACTTCGGTTAAAAACAAAAAAATATATTTTAGGCGTTTGTTATCGTCCTCCTTCTAAAAGTGCCACTTTTGTTACAAGCCTACACGACGCCATTAACGGAGTCATGGTCCGTTTTCCCAATACGCCAATAATGCTGCTGGGTGATTTTAACTACCCCGCCATAGTATGGTCAGATATGGGTGCTAGCCTGAGTCCCTTTTCTTCAGAGAGTAGTGAATTTTTGAACTTGTGCTTGGACTTTAGCTTTTCACAAATTGTTACGCAACCGACTCGTATTACAACTACAACTGCCTCTGTTTTAGACCTTATATTAACAACATCGCCCGAGCTTATTACTTCATTGACTTACATGCCTGGCATTAGTGATCATTCCTTGTTGCATTTTATATTAAACATTCCGAGTTCCCGCAAATCAAAACAAATAAAGCAAATACACGATTATGCTAGAGCGGACTTTGATGTGATTAACAATGAAATGAGTCTCTTTTTAGATCGTTATATGCACTGTTTGGCCGAGCGCTCAGTCGCAGACAACTGGCGTTTATTCAAAGATAAGGTGGTATCACTGATGAAGGCACATGTACCTCTTCGCAACATAACGTCGTCACCTAAATCGCCATGGTATACCGTGACTTTGAAAAGGCTCTCAAATAAAAAGAAGCGTTTGTTTCGTGCTGCCAAGCTGAAGGATGACGTACAGCATTGGGCAGTGTATCATCTAGCTGCGGGCGTGTACAAAAATGCTGTTGTAGAGGCAAAAAGCTCATTTTTTGATATTCTGTTACCATATATGCCAATAAACAACCCCCGTCAATTTTGGAAAGTTGTTAACCCCACTGACAGCTCCGATGTTGCGCTTAGAATAGCTGACGGAGTAGATGTACCAAATGATCAGTGTTCTTTTGTTTTAAATGATGTTTTTGTCAAAGCGTTTTCGTGCCCTGTTACCTCCAACTTTACCGCAGCTCCAGTTTGTAACTTTTTGCTAATGTATCCTGTCATTATAGAATCTGAAGGGATTGCTAACATAATTGAAAATCTTAAAACCTCTTCGGCAGCCGGCATCGACAATGTAACTGTTAAGTTTCTAAAGAACACTAAAACGTATTCAAGCATTATTCTATCTTATCGTTTTTTCCAGTCTCTCGAACAAGGAATATTACCCAGTGACCGGAAGGTGGGGAAGGTGATTCCAATTCATAAAGGCGGCGATAAACATAATCCTATTAATTTCCGCCCGATCTCTCTAACGAGCATCCCTTGCAAAATTCTTGAACACGTAATATATTCACATCTTGTTAATTTTCTTGACTCCAACTCTTTTTTCAACACAGCTCAACATGGTTTTCGAAAGTTTTATTCCTGTGATACCCAACTGCTAACATTAACTCATCATCTTCACCTCACTCTAGACCGGGGTTCTACGACTGACTGCATATTCCTGGATTTCTCAAAAGCTTTTGACAAGGTTTCTCACCAGCTACTTCTTCATAAACTTAGTAACCTTAATATAGATCCCAATGTCCTCACATGGATAAAATCATTCCTAACGAATCGCTTCCAATTTGTTCGAACTAATGACACTAATTCTTCGCCCTCACCTGCTAACTCCGGTGTCCCTCAGGGCCCCGTACTCGGACCACTCTTATTTCTTATTTATATCAATGACCTTCCTGTGCATGTTTCTTCCTCTATTAGTTTATTCGCTGACGATTGTGTTTTTTATAAAGAGATAGTTAACGACTTTGAACATTTCCACCCTTCAGGTTGATATTAACAACATCTGCAAATGGTGCAAGGAATCGCTCATGGAGCTTAACATCACTAAATGTACATCTATGAGAGTATCTCGTCATAACAACACTTGTCTTTCCTACTCTATCAACAATTCTACTCTAGTTTCTGTGTCCTCCTATAAATATCTCGGCATTCAGCTAACCAACGACCTCTCCAGGATTATCCACCCAATATGTCACTAACAACGCAAATAGGCTTTTGGGCTATCTCAAACGTAACTTTTCGCTTGCTCCTCTTTCGTTAAAACTTCTCTATAAAACCCTAGTTCGTCCTAAACTGGAATATGCAGCTTCTATCTGGAGCCCCGGTATCACCCTTGCGTCAGCTGTCGAATCTATTCAGAATCGTTCTGCCCGTTTCATACTCTCAAACTATCATCGTACAGCCAGTGCAACTTCCATGAAATCGTCCCTCTCCTTACCTGATCTCTCTTTACGAAGACAAATATCTCGTCTATGTTTATTTCACAAGATTTATTACTCTAACCCCGCTCTCCGTCAAGCATTGTTTTTAGAACCATCGTACATATCATCACGTGTAGACCATGCCCTAAAGGTAGGGATTCCCCATTGTAGCACATCCACTTTTAATGCTTCTTTTCTACCCCAAACCTCCATTGATTGGAATCGCCTTCCCGCACATATAGTCTCAATAACTAACACTGTTGATTTTAAAAATGTTATTACCAACGTTTTAACAGATGATGCGTAGCGCGTGTTTTTTTGCTGTGTGTGTGTGTGTGTGTGTGTGTGTGTGTGTGTGTGTGTGTGTGTGTGTTTGTATTTTTTGCCTCGTTCAACTATGTTACTTTATGTGTCGACCGCCCACTCCCCTCTGTAATGCCTTCGGGCCCTGAGGGAATAATAAACGAAATGAAATGAAATGAAAAGCAAAAAGTCAGACCCGTGAAACTTCGCTCATCAGTACACGCGTTATCATAAAATCTGCTAAAAAGGCAGAAGTCCTGCAGTCTTTCATACCTCAGCCAGAAACTTTCTAAACAAACCAGAATCACACACCTACCCTACCCTCTTTCTTAGGCTTAGCTCATACTGACATTTGTGAGTAATTTGATTATACTCCTGACTGGGTGAGTTGGTAGTTCATGTCGATTAACGTTACAGCGCACCACAAAATACATACACTCACTCGGCGCTGACTCACAACTCATGGCTTATATTGTCTTCTTCTTCTATGCAAAAAGAAAAACCTTCTATGCACAAAAAACAAAGAACAGGGAACAAAGATCAAACTTTTTTTCCTGTGTAGAAGGGGAACTTTATTCCTTCCCACTTTCTTTTGGGGAAGTGTACATAGGACAGACTGGTCGGTGTCTGAATGACCGTCTTCGTGAGCATGCCAACAACGTCGTCAACGCCAACTCTGGACATTTGGGACTACACTGTAGGGACTGTGGTTGTTCTGCGCTTTTGAGCAACTGCACTGTGCTGGGAAGGAGGAGCCCCAATCAGCTCACCAAGGAGATCATTGAGGCAGCAAGTATCGAGGGACACAATGACAAGTGCGTCAGCAGGCCTTCTTTAACTCTCTCACAGAGGGAGCTTGAGTATTCGACCGAAAGGTCTCTTAGGCACCAGCAGTGAGAATCCTTTATTATTCTTTATTTTTAATATTACTTTTTTATTTCTTTTTGTTTATGTTTTTTTTGTAATTGCATTTGACGTCGTCATCTCGATCTTAGAACATAGAAAAAGAGGAGGTTGTTCTTTGCGCATAGAAGAAGACAATACAACCGACGTGTTGTGAGTCAGTGCGAGTGAGTGTATATTTTTGTAGTGTGTCTATGCTTGTGAGTGTTTCTCTTGTGGTGCGCTGTAACTTTAAAATGTTGATCACCCTATCAATAAAAAAAACCTTTATGAAGAACATAAAAAAAAAAAATCTGTATAGAAAATCCTGACTGAATCAAGCAGCACATGGAAATGTTTATGCGTGATGATCGCAGTTACAAACTGCTTTGGGATTATGGTATGCCTCATATGATGTTATAGTATACTGTAAACAACTTATTTTTCGCGGGCTCAGTTAAGCTGAAGTTATGGAATCTTTCGGTTCTAATTTTCGAGACGCGGTGGGATCTCAATATAGATTGAAATGCGTCTACATTTCACCGGAATTGTTCCCGGGACCTCTTTTTCGCGCATGGTAGGCGATTTGCGAAATTCGCGAAAATGAAGACGCTCACGGTATGTGTTCGAAATTCACGATTTTTGAAACATAAGTGATATCGGTTTGTTATTTCATTGGGACAAAACTTTATTGAGAGGATGAGTAAACTATTCCTTAATTGTTTTATTTCTGTAATTGCTGGCCCATATATTTTTATCCAGCGTGTTTCTGTGAACACTACACTTATGCCGTTTTCCCAGGTGAGTTATACGGCCAAGGAGACATATTAAAGATGGCTATTCGTCCCGATATGTCAAATAATCAATTAAAATACGTTGAATAACAGTTTCATTGGTGAAAATACACATATGGTTTTGATTTGAAACTACTGGGCGTTATCAAAAACCACCATATTAGGGATTTTATAAAGCTCTGAGCGTGTGGAAACCGCAGTAGTGCAATTAAAGTACCACCCGTGCAACAGAAACATGTCTGGGAAAATTATAATAGACAGATAAACCGCGCAGGCGCGCCATCGCAGCGGTAGGCTTGATCCTGCTGTACGAGTGTTAACTTACGGTCCACCAAGCTTCCCCCGTGCGCCAAGTTTTCTTTTTTTTTTTTATTATTGATTGTGCGGTAGTTAATGATGCTGACCAAGTTTCTCACTAAAAGAATATGTTTATTTTTAGTAATTAAGATGTTAATTAACATCATCAGTAAACTAACCAACTGATCCTTATGATTAGCCACCTGTAAGCGGCATGCGCGGTCAAAAGCGTTGATGTGGACGAAGTTCGTGCTTCACCAAAGCATTGCTTCCTGTATTATGATAATGACGGCCCAATCGCCGGCTCACGGCGAGGCAAATCCTGGTCGTGACGTCATAAAAAAGACCACGAGAGGGCGCCACCGAAACATCGGGCCGTCATCACTATGCCCCCCTGGCAGTATAACTCACCTGCCAAAATCGCGCTGGTGTTACCTTTCCGGTCTATTTTTTAAACGCATAGTTTAAGCTTGAAAAGAAACACCCTGTATATATCACTAAGAACAAGAAAGCTAACCAAGAGGTGTTGTTCAAATCTGCATTGCTCGCTTCAGGACGTAATCAAGCTTATAGTTCCAGAAATAAACTAGACTAATCCGCGTAAACTGTGTGCTACACTTTAACACAGGCACTTTTCAACGTCGTAAGTAGTCTACAAGGAGGAAATAATAAAAAAATACTTCATCGAGATCGAAACAAAGTTTACGAAGCCGCCGAAAGACACAATCTTTGGCGGAGCCGCGATTTCAACTCCGGGTCTCCCAATATCCGATCGGGTAGGTACTTCTGAATACGAAAAACAAAAGCCAGAAACAAGCTCTGCTGCACATCACGTCCAACACTGAATGTTCGTCTGATGAAACGTCTCACTCTAAATTTACTGATTTATTTGCAGCGAACCGTTCAGCGAGCATGGGGTAACACCTATGATACTGTATGCGCAAAGGGTTTGTGGTAGAGCGATCACATTCAGACAATCGCGTAACTTATAAAAAAAAAATCCAATTTTATATTGATATATTGGTTCACATTATATAATACTTTATTTAATTTTTACTGGACTTACTAGAGTTGTTTTTGTAACTGTGCGAGATAAGGGAAGAAAGTGTTATTAATAAAACTATAATATATAACGTTCAATATAAAAAAATATCCCACAGTTCCCTACAAAAAGGGGGCCATAAACAAATAGATGTCTTTGCTTTGATACGTTATTTTTAACGTAGAATTTGGTATATGACTGGCGCCTAACCACGTTCGGTTATATGGCAGAAACGGAAGTTGACGGGCCGACCGCCAGCCAAAGGTTGTCGCAGCGCTCGTCTCCTCACCGACTGAACAGCAGTGCCAGCCGAAGCTCTTCCGCGAGTGGTGCCGCCTTACAGCCGGCGGGGGTAAAACATCACGTGTTCAGACATAACAGCGGCACTCTTACTGCTCCGTGAAACCAGCGCGCTCCGGGCTTCTCCTTCGCAAGAACGCAAAAAAGAATAATAAAAAGACAATAAAAAAAAAAAAAAAACGCTACATTAGACGTGCTCAGTTTGCCCGGTGCTCAACTCAGCATTATATAGTTTGTCTTGATTAAAGACGGGAGCGACAGAAACTACAGAACGAGTTTGAAATCTAACGATGGTATACTCTCGAAGCTCCCGGGAAA
Organism: Ixodes scapularis; assembly: GCF_016920785.2. NCBI lineage: Eukaryota > Metazoa > Arthropoda > Arachnida > Ixodida > Ixodidae > Ixodes > Ixodes scapularis. The sequence continues at coordinate 135,699,269 of NW_024609857.1, forward strand.
ATTGATTGCAAAAGCACATGCGTTGGGTTGTCGTGGGTCAAGAAGAGAGTCGGGAAGAGAGAAGCTTGCAGACGATCAACTCTATGGTCATCTCACCGTAGCTCTCATTTGAAGTGCGCGGTCGCTGAACCACGCGACCGCGATGGAGCAGTTGAAAGCACTCTGTAACCTATAGACGCTTTAAACACGCACCAGATTGAGCCGCCATTGCAGACCTTCTCTTGCCTTACCGAGATGCCGAGCCACTGAAGAGGACGTTGACGAGCCTCCACAAAGGCCTATGCTGGGGGCATGGAAACAGTAGCACCTAAAGTGACAATAATCTGTCCTGCCAATGATCAAGTGAGGTCAACGGAATAAGAGGAAACAAAAACTGAATGTCGGTTACGGCGGATTCCTTTTGAAGAGTCGCTTGCCAGCGTATACAGAAGGCAATGCTCGGCTGTCAACTTCTGCCGTCCCTTCGAACTCCGTCCAAACTGCCAACAGACACCCAACCATCCTGTGGTAGCCTCAGCCAAGCAGTTGCCGCGCTGCGAGGATTGAAATATAGCAGGCACGAGGCCGCTCGCGGACCCCAGTGAAGCCGCGTCCAGCAATTTCGGCGAACGTGACACGGATATTATTTGCGCCATCCGGCCTCCACATGTGTGGCTACCTTCTCTAGACTAGCGCGTAACATTATGTGTTTCTTCTCTAGGCTAGCAGATAACGTTCTGCGTATTTCGCTAGACTAGCATTATCACATTAGTACGGCAGAGGGACGATTTTTTATGACATCTATCGAATTATACATATATGTGGCAAGCTGATATTCTCTTTCTTCAAACGTTCCGTACGAAGAAATAACTTTGGCAACATAATTAATGCAGGGTTCTCTTGAAGAACCCGTATAATTCGTTGCGAAAAATTTTATAAAATGTCTTCCATTGCAAACACGAAACAAGGAAATTTCCTTTTCGTTCCTCGTCTCGGGTTTGTAAAGAAAGTTATTCACCAGCTTGACTGTGTTTTTACACTTAGTTTGGTCAATAGAATGTATATAATACTTTTTTATGTAGCATTAGCTGTCCATAAAACAGCGTCAAAGTTCACGTGTTCTTGACCCCTACTGAATTTCACCAATTCCAGTTCGCGCGTCGGGGTCACGGTTTACTCCTTTTTTATGCGAATTTCCTTCATTTATTACTGGCGTAAACAGAGTTAAAACAATCCGCCATAAAAAAAAAAAAAATTCATTTTCGTGTCGTTGATAACATTATCAGGAGTGTGTTGTCGAACTGGTGGGCCTTTCGAGACAGCGCGTTTATATTTGTGGCGACCATATGTTATCCCGTCCAGCCAATGAATTCAGTTAAAATGCTCGAAATGGCCGCTTTTCGCTAGAAAATAGGTTCAGGGAGTTCGAATGAAATTTAGAGCAATGTTTCTTACACACGGCGGAAACAACTTGGACGACTCCGTTCAGTGTTTAACCGGAAAACACAAGCTTGAAACGAGAAACGGAAGCAATCACGTGCAAATAAATTTAAAAAAAAGTAACTCAACTTTGACAATACATATGGCGTCCCCTCACTGAGTTTCAGATCGATATACTGCGTTTCCCACCAAGCGTAGATCGCGCCTATACAATATCATCGAGGAAATGGAGCGGCACCAAAAGTACTACATTTTCATGGCTCTCGATTATAATCTGTCCGACTGATATCATCGGCTAAACCAATCCCGCACAGTTAATGCGCCGTATAATTCTGTACCGGTTACCCTCGCACCTGATCTAAAACGAGGTATGATCGAATGACTTCTCAACTTAGAAGAACCCCGCAGTTCTCTTTCGAATTTAGTTTGCGATTGCAGCGCTATTTTGTTTCTCCCTAGACAGTCGACTCGCTCCTATATACGGCGTTGCAATTGTAAACGAGAACTGCTACTGGCTTAAAGCAGATTTTTCCACAAAACGTCATTACTCTGTCAGCGTCATTAAACAAAGGGAAGTTTTCCTAGTACAAAAATATATTACCAAGTACGACTGAGAATGCCTGAATTATTTCGCTCCCACCGATTTCTCAAATTAGACACGTTTAACGTTTAACAGTTCTGTCTTGGAGTTATGTTTTTTCTTCCTTATTGTCTCTCCATTGTGTGCGGTTTGAGTAGCATCCGATTTTGTATTGAATTGCTTCTTCTACAGATCTTTACAGAGTTGAACGGCCAAGCGAATAACATTAGTTTAAACGAGCTCCTAAATCTACGTGTGTCTTTGTTTTACAGATATACATAATATACGGCGCTATAATGTGAACGACTCGTGTTACCTATTAAAGTTATGGGAAAAGCGAAGGTTCCAGTTAAATGAACAATTGCGTAATAACTTTTGATCTTGCATGATAAGAACTACGACCACTCCGACATGGACAACGGGTGATTGAGAGCCGAAATAATTTATATGTATTCTCCGCAAGCTTAAACGATCTTTACGCACACATCCTCACCCCTCACGCGGATTATGTCATGTAGATAAATAAACACGTCTTACGGGATTACCCTCTGCTGTAGTTAGCAGAGTCTTCGAAATCACTGGGCCACAGTGAGCTCCGAACATTTTAATATCTTTTTTTTTTTGCAACTAAAATTAAGACATTATCCAATCAAGGAACAAATCGGGAAGTAGAAAGCGTGGTCGTAATAAACCACGCTCCGTCGTTCTTAAGATGTCAATGACAGACTAAGAAAGTCGTTCTTTAAGACACGCCTTCTCGAGCTAAAGCGACTATATAAAATTGACATCGCACACTCAATTATGACATGGCTCTTCACCTGACCAAATGAACTATGACCAGCTTTTCGTGCATCTGTAAACACGCTCACACAGACAAAATCTTAAACTTAGTCCATGAAGCGCATAACACACGTAGCATTAATGTAAGAGCTGTGCCAACTCGCGTTTTCTACAAACAAGACTCCGTTAACCAGTTAAATTGAAACGCCAATAGTTACTACAGTGTTGCCCGCATTCCATAACATAAAAGTGTTTTATTTATTTTTTTTTTTTTTTTCAAAATATCGGCCTATACGCACGACAAACCAAAGCAAAGTTTTGGCTATTAGGCATCCGAGCCTACCGGTTTCCACATTACAAAAAAAGAATTGTTCTTACACATTACCGCGACTTTTAACCGATTCCTAGAGTCTCGTAATTTGTGGGCGATTATATACGGAAAGCCCATTGAGTTCTCGGACCAGGGAGAACTGCTTTCATTAGGCAGCGTTTGGGGAATAGAGCGAAGTCTCCATTAGCGTCGCTTTGGAACCGGCTCCCTTTCGCTCCACTCGCTTTCCTCACTTCTTATTTCGCGCGCCCCAATGCAGTCTGCTATTCCACCTTGATTTTCGTTTCAGCGAAGCCGTATCAACATGCTTTAGGTCTAAAGAGGAATCGAAAGAAAAAGTGAGGCGATCTCGTGCCCGAAAGCATTTCCCTTGCAGTTCATTAGAGGGCGAGCCGTGCGTCCATTTGGAACAAAAAAAACAAACAACGAAAATCGATAAATGGAATGTAGGAGCTTGCAGTTCAGCGCAAAGAAGAGGAAGAAGCTTAAGTTCGTTTTTTTTTTATTTTTTGAGAACTCACAAATCTTGTATTTTCTTTTATGCTTATTTATCCCTATCGATATAAAATAGCTCACGTGGCGTTACCTTTGGCGCGCGAAACGTAATGGAGCCCATTTCAGCCGTGATGTCCTAAAGCAATGGAATTTTATGTTGAGAGTGAAAATATACAGGTTCCTTTTTTTCTTTTTTTTTCCTGAGGCGTTATGTAAGTTTTTTTTGTTTTTGTTTTTTTAAGTAATTTTTTTTTCGCCGCCGGTGGTTTTCTGATTTGAACACTTGAAAACACTGTGAGAAGTCGCACAGAGTAACCAAATAGCAAATGAGAATTATCATTTTTCGAACATCCGCACAACACAGGGTTGATTTCGCAAATGGTTTCGCAAGCACTCTGGAGTAATTCTCGAAATCTTGTACGACTTGGCCAAGTGAAAAGCTCACGAACTAAATAGGTCATCACAGTTTATTCAAGGTTTCACACACTTCTCTGCAGAATGGTGCGCGTTACTTGAGAAATAAATTGGACTAGAACAACAAATCACTTAGCCCCAAATGTATAGGATTATCGTTAAGAATCACTTTCGCTGAAAAGAAAGGAATCACTTTACCCGTTGCGTTGCAGATAATTTTCACGTTACGTTTTCCTACACTTTTTCCGAAAAAAAAGATAGAAACACATAAAATAGCACAGCAAAAGACAGGAAAACGAAGTAAACAGGAAAAGCGCTATCCTTGTTTATTTCTTGTCCCTGTCTTTTATTCGCAAATTTTTTTTTGTGCGTTTAACTAAGATGAACAAACTAGCTCAGCAACGTTCCTTACTAGACAACAGAAGCAAATTTGATGTTTTCAAATATGTTCTGCAACACTAATTTCCATTTCTCATAAGCCCGCATTATGGTAGTCCTTGTAAAAAGAAAATACTTTATTTAAGAGAAAGAGTGTAGGTGCACTCCGTTCACCTGCAAGCTGACAAGGCAGCGAAAGCTGCAACCACATCCTCCGTCCCGCTAGCTTACGGCGACAGGAAATGATCCCAGGTATTCTGCTGACAAAGCTAGCAGTGCGTGCACAGTTGCTTCGCCTACCTTCGCTAGGAGATGCCTTAGATGCGGAGGTAAGGAACCGATCTACGGAATCTCCTTTTTGAAACGGGCCTTTCAAGCGTGAGCAAAACGCCTCGAAGCTTCGGTCTCGTGCCTACACTGTAAGAAATGTCTGCGCGTTCACTTATTCCCAAAACACCCGAAGAGCCAATCTCTGCGATCTACGAAATCAGCTCAGCGAACGATGAGGTGGGACGTCTGCTTAGGCCTAAAACTGAAGTCTGCGCTGTGGAATTACGCGATGCAAAGCGCCATGATTACAGCGCGTAAAGCCACAGCGGAGACTTCATTTTTAAGTATAAACGGATGTCCCGCCACATCATTCGCTGAGCTGACTTCGTAAATCACAGAGCTCTTCGAGTGTTTAGCGGGAAAGCAGACGCGCAGGCATTTGGTAGAGTGTCTGCAGAGCCAAGTTCGCCTGCTTTTCGCGGAGGGGTTGCGGTGACATCAGAACGCCGAACTCCGATTGGAGGAATAGTGGGAAGAGCGCAATGCTAGCTGCCTGGAGGAAAATCCCTGTCCTTCCAGTCAAGCCAGTCACAGCTCGGCGTTCTGGCGCCACCAGAAAAGAAGCAGACGAAAGGGACCTCCGCGTAGCTCCGGCTCACTGTCAGCTTATGCATGAGCGGAGTATAGTTGCTTGCTGTGCCTTATTTACTCGAGAAATTGCCGTACTATTTATGAACAAAGCCCTCGCGAATACTGTCCCGCAAAGCACATATGCAGCCAATCATCGCGTTGCACATAAATAACATAGCGAATAACTAGATCGAGAATACGAGTCTCCATACAAATGCAACCTTCACAGATGGTATCTTCACGCTAAGACGATATCTCTTTCCTGTAAGCGGCTGGAATCATGTTGTCGATCGCGGTGATGGGTACTCAGCGTGCTCCGTGGAAAAGCGAACCCCCCGTTATTTTCATAAACAGTGTGCTATTACTTGAGTAAATACGATACTGAAAAATGCATTGGCGCGAGTGCTCGTTTACGAGCTTCAGTCGGACGGATGGTCGCACACTCATATTAATCCAGTTGCTGTACAATATCAATATATTTTAATTTTAAAGTAACGCGTAATTGTAGTAAATCGTTACTATTATTTTGTAACTAAATTACATTACAAAAGCTGCCGCAAGAAATACCATTGCAATTGCAAAAAAAAAAATACTTGTAAGAGTAACGAATTATTTCCCAAATCTGCTTCTTCGAGAAATGATTTTTTTTTTTTTTTTATAAACGCTTTTCACAAATGTTTTAGGCACAGTGCCGAACTTTGGGCAGGACTAATTATACAAACATTGTTGAAAACAAGTTTGACATTGACGCCATATTGACACATTTAATTAAAAAACTATATTGGAATGGTAAATACTTCGTGTTGTTTGTTTATTTTGACGAGGGAAAGTTAGTTAGCCCAAATGGCAGCTTGGTGTCTGCGCCGTAAATGAAACATTTAGCCGGTGAATTACCACTGCTAGCCTGATGAGAGCTTTTACGACTATTACGCGGTAGTAATATCAGACTTCACACCAGTACGATGCTTATCTCCATCGAAACAGGAAGGGGTGGTGACTGATCTCACGATCGCCGGGTCCTGCAGCGCTCAAGCTTTCGCTCGACGTGCTCCAAGCTGTGGTAAGGCGACACACGTTTCTTAAATATGATTTATTCGAGACACGAAGTATTTGGACATTGCGTTAATAAGGAGCTACAGTAACGTTGATACAAAATATGTTTTTGTACAAATTATTTGCAACAAATGTATGCCACGCACTAACCAGCAAGTTCTGTTTACATATTTTCACTGAAGTTTTCAACTTTTTGCTCACCCCGCTTTTGGCACCAGGTATATTAAAAGAAAAACAACTTTTTAATAACTGCTTTCGTGAAGTAGGACACAATACGTTCATAAATTTAGGCTACCATGAGTGCTGCCATAATTCCTAGGGTTCTGTTTAGTCTCCCCTCAAGGCAAATATTTATAAGAATTTATTTTTACATCTTAGAACAGTCGGCGGACGTTCAGCGTGTTTTACGATTATCTCAACGCACAACATTTAGTTGTATTTTGTGTTTTTTAAATAATAAAAAGAAAATCGAAAACATGTATAGCTTTAAAATAGGCTTCATGAGTCAGGAGTATGCTGCCGATATAGACGCCTCACGTACCCAAACGACGATGTTTATTGTTTGTGTCCTAGTCGCATATTTTTCACGTAAAGGCCCCGTGGCTTCAGTACGTTCTCAATGCACTTCCTTTCATTACTCGAAATCAGCATGGCCGAAGAAGACGAAGATGGCGTAGCGAACAGCACTGTAAAAGTCGCAAATTTAATGAGGATATTCAGAGAAAAGAAACCTAATTCGCAAGCAATTGGTGATTGCGTTCATTTTATCTTTTTTTCTTTTTTTGTACGCTCTAATAGTTTCCAGCCTATCGGGGTGCGAGGCAGACAAACGGGAAATGGTGGAAGCGCCAGCTCACTGAAGTGACCCAAGCAGCTGGCGTACACTTAGACGCGCCAAGAAGCGAAAGCGCGGTGATTGGTTCGGCGTGCAGGAACGGGTGCCGGCGTCCCATCACTCAAAAGGCAGCAAACCAAAAACATAAATAGCATGCCTTACTGAAAACGCCAATATGTGTTAAAGGGATATGATAGACATTGAACACTGCTCAGGGGAAACCAGCGTCCTGCCTGCCTGCCGAAAAAAAAAAAAAAGAGAAGAAGAAAAAGTACGCGTTTTTTTTTAAATTCAAGGGCATTGCGCCAATATAACGCATGCCATCTGGGTCAAGTGTGAAAGTTTTGTAATACGCCATCTCGAAGACTATGGCCACATAATACGATATTGCCCTTTGAAGGGTCATTGCCACTCGAGTATCGCACTGTAAAAAAAAAAGAGAAAGAAAACGAAAAAGGGACACCCATCAACATAAACGAGGCATTGGACACACACTTCTGAAATTGGAAAACAGCGCGCAAAAAGACGAAGACGACGAGAGAAGAGCACAGGACAAGCGCTGACTATCAACTGAAGTTTTATTAAAAAAGGCTCAAGCAAGAAAACACCACACAGTCAACCAACGCCGAAACAACCAATGGCGTGTCGCTCACCAGTCATCTATACTGAAACACACACTGAAGCACACAAGCAGAGACCAACAAGTGGAGGTACCAACTGCAGATCATATAAGACATTGGTTTACATTTCCTAAGAGTTTTCTGAAACGTGCAGAGTGAGCTGCTACTTTGAACCAGTTGAGCTTTAATATAATGTATGTCTTGTACGTCGCGAATGAGGTATGCCTAAGGTCTTGCACGCCATAGTTTGGGAAATATAAAAAAGCGATTTTAGGATATTTTCAGTGAGATATGGCGCCGGTTATTGGAAAAAAAGCATTAGTGCGTTTTCGCGTACGTCATCTCTCCATCAAAGAAATCTGGGAGTCGCCATCAAGTTTCGAATCAATTAATAATATATAACAAAGCTTCGCCGTGTTTAATATGACTCCTAGAGAAACTTTCGTACGGAACACGAGCTTTTAGAAATGCGCCGTTTATCTAAAGGTGCGTAAAAATTAAAGACGTTTACAAATCTCTTTAACGCGAAATTAGAGCGCAGCTCTTGAGGAGGAGGAGGGGAGAGTACAAAGGGGAGGATATGCCCCTTCTTCTCCTCGGTACCCTCCTCTTTTCCTCCCCTGCCTCTCTCTCCGTCTCTCCTACTCCCCTCCCCCTCATCCTCTCCTCCTCTCCCCTTCTGCTTCGCATCCCCTCCGTACCCTCCTCCTCCTCTTGCGTACCCTCCCCTCCTCTTCCTCTGGACCCTCCCCTCCTCCTCCATACACACCCCTCCTACCCCACTTTCCCCGCTAAATTTTGCTGAAAAATTAACATACGTGACTTCAACACCAATCCAGTTTCCCCGCTAAATTTAGCGGATAAAATGACGGCACATAACTTCGTGTCATGTCACCTACGAACAAGTACAATTTCTCCGCGAGATTTAACGGGAGAACTGACGTCACGTGACTTCAACACCATTCCGATTCCCCGCTTGATTCCCCGCTTGAGTTCATGTGACGTCAGTTTTACTGCTAAATTTTTGCGGGGAAACTGACATGTGCAGAGTTCCATTATGAGAATTCACAGACCTACACACCAATTCAGTTTCTTCCCTAAATTTAGCGGGAAATTGAGTTGGTGTGTAGGTCTGTGACGTCCCATAATGCAACGCGCGCGGTTACGCCGACGCCGATGTCGTTATACGCGTAAGCAGGAGCCTAAGATCTGCGCTCTAAAAAGATTAACTCGTCTCTGACTTGGAACTTTTTTATCCTTAATAGAGCAGTTAGCTTATGAGGGGCGCAAGTTCGTCTGCTTCTTGCACAGGGCTTCCGATGATGTGAGAACGCCGAGCTCTGACTGGCTGATAGAAAACAAAAAAGTGGGTAGACCTCAAGCCATCTAGCATCGAGGTCTACCCACTATCCTTTCAATCAAAGCCAATCAGAGGTTGGCATAATTCTGACGTCACCGCAACTCCTGCGCAAGAAGCTGACGACTTGCTTTCCGAATTGTAACAAAACATTGACCGGGAATCAAATGTGCTGCTGAGCACACGCCGAGAAAATGAATATTTCGGTACATTAAAACATACTACGTTAGAGACTACCGACACTAAAGAGAAACACGTTATTACGTAAATGTCAAGAGCTTATATTTCTCGTTAAAATCGCATTAAATTGGTAGACGCTTCATCGGCCGGGAGTAAAGCTTCGACTATCTAGATTAAAAATCGTGCTCCAGTGGTAGTAAGTGCCACATGTGTCAAACAACAGAAATATTCCAGATACCTGCACTCGTCGGTTATGCGTTCAGGCGTTCTTTTATTTCGACAGACTTTTGTAATAAGAAACCGCAAATATTGATTTACTCGTCCATGACCACAGGAAAACTTCCTGGAACGCATGATACTGTTACATATGAAATGACAAGCAAGGCAAAGAGCGGCACGTTTCAGCTTCGGTCTTTTACTGGAACTGGCCGCTCCAGCTCGCGCCGGAGCGATCCCCTTAGCGTCCCTGTAAAGACGATCGTCGCCGTCTTTATCGTAATACCCCCCCGCGGTGGCGGTCGTCGCGAGCGTAGCTGCACAGTAGTGTGTTTTATGGAGCGTATGGTAACAAGTAAGGTTTCACAAGGGCGACATGAACGATGTTGGTGGAAGCGTTATGATGAAGACGATCATCGTTATCTTTATCCTGACAATATATTGATGTCGCTTGGATTCTATTCAAAACCCTTTAACAGGAAACGTTTTGGCGTCACTTAAGCTTTTTATAAAGTAGGAGGGATTGTAATATGTATGTCTTCAGCAAACAAATCCACTTAAGAAATTTTTTATGTCAATCTATGTTGAATGGCGGACAGACTGACGTGAGCATACTAACAGGAAAACTTCCAAGCATAGTACGCTTAAAATTGCCGATTTCATCCACAAAAACATATGTGTTAGCACTCTCTGGCAGGGAATCAAATGTCCACTGTGGTATATTGGGTCCATGATTTGGCATATGATAAAGCCAAAAGGGGGAATGGCTTGAGTACGTGATCCGCGTAGAAAGGCATATGCCCCTTGGGACGTTCGTGTTTCGAAAGAAGACGTAATTAAAGCAAGCTGAATCATTTGTGAAGGGCGCTGCTCACCAGTGACGTATGTTATCGGCCCTCTCTGTATTCTTCGGAGAAGTTTGCATATATACCTCTTGAGAATAGAAATTATCAAGCTATATTTTTACAAGACCGTTGTCTATGCATTAGCGAGGTTTTCCCAAACACCCCCTTTTCGCCATGCGCCAGAAGTGCCTTAATTTTAGTGCATGAAGTGTAAGACACTGATCCGGCACCTAAATGTTATTTCAAAGGTTCTTGTCCATCCACGAAATGACGGTTCAATATCTTTTAAGAAATGTTCAATGATCGCACCATTAACACTGCGTTTGGAGAAAACGGTCGATGTCAGTTTTTCTATACGAGTAATCCTATGTGACGTCGGTATGCGGCGGAACGGTGAATACATTGCAAAACGACTCTCGATGGCGACTGTACTTGATCACTCGACCTTTTCGCTGATTACCAGAGTGCTTAACGCGAAGTCGCTTTGTTCCAGATCACTCTGCTAAACAAATTTAATGTAAAAAAGCTTAATTAGGAAGCAGACACGCAACTTTCGATTGGTAGTCTTTCTCCCGTGATGAGAAAAAGGCTACGAAATCAGGTAGCGACTATGAGAACCGCCTAGCAACTCGGCACTTTTTATTATGGTTTACGTATAATTTGTGAATCATGCTCTGTGTAATTAAGAAATGCCAACAAATTGACCCTTCTTTGACCTCAGAATGCTTGACTGAATATGAATGCGCGTAAAGCGGAGCATTCATTTCAGCATAAAGAATCTTCTAGTAAACTATTTAGGAAAAACGCCGTACTTGATATGAAACCATTTTTAATATATATAATTCATCATCTGGGCAACACAATACTACATCTTCTTATTTTATTAATATCTAGATACAATAAACAAATATATCATTTGTGGCAGGTGTGCCTGTGTTCCTTATCAATTAATGTTTTTAATTTAATTGTTTAGCTCCGTCGCCAAAATAAATATCGATATGTACATGAGTCGCGTTGAATATCCGAGCTATAATATAAACGAGAACGCTGGATTCTAGCTAATCCGTGCGTCTAGGTATATCACGCAGAGCAATGACATCTATTAACGCGGTTATTACATGTATATGTGAAGTGGTATTAAGCCGAAGGAAGGGCTTTCTCAACTGCAGGGTCACTGCTACGTTCTTCCACACTGCACTCGAAAACATTCCCACGCGTGAACATTACCGCAAAACACTTGGCAAGTCAACCACAGAGATATGCGGAGAGCGCCTCGCGAATAAATCTCTTCACCGAGAAAAGAGTATAAAGCAGAAAATAATGTCTGTCGTTAGGCACTGTATATAATGTTTCCCACCTTGTGTGAAATGCTTGGTGCTGCAGCAGAGTTTATACACAAGCAGTACTTAGAGTGTGTAAGGAAGGTGACAGAAAACTGAACACTCCTACGAAGATCTCTCGATGCTAGAATAAAAATGTAGGAAATGTCGAGACGAGCGTCTACCATGCAGTCATTTCTTTCAGTCAAATCAGTGAGCCCATTCCTCTCGACTGACCGGTCAAATTCATAGTTCCGTTGCCTATTTAAACAAATAACTTAAAAATGAGTGCAAGGCAAAGAAAGAAACTTTAACAGGAATCTCCGTTGAACAGCCTCTTTTCCCGAAGCGGAGCACCGGGGCCTTCAATATGCACCAAGTAAACCATACCAAAACGAAACAATAAAGGAATCAGAGAAACGTGTACATTTTATTAAAAACATTCTTTAATTCCTACTCCCTTTGAGGCAATCTCTTTAATGCGCCGGCAAAAAACATGTGAGCTCGCAGTACACACTAGATAAATCTGAGCTTCAGCCAACATAGCAACTCACAAAAGAAGCCTAAGTTCCCAAACACGGCGTCTTCAAAAGAGAAACAGCACCCCCCCCCCCCCCCCCCCCCCCTTTTCTATACTCCATGTCCGCTTCAGCCCGTCTTCGTTTTCGTCCCCGTCAGTGTGACACAAGCATCCCGCCTTCCGAGAGCGGGCGCAGTGAAGCGTGAGGGCTCACAAAAACAACACATAAACACGGCAAACTTTCTTCCGTTCGATAAAACGGGGGTCCCTTGAAACGCCAGACATCTCATCGCTTCGCACACTCGGGCCGCAACGGCGGCGAGCGAGGACTGTCAATATTTGCCGGCAGCTCTCCTGGCCTGTCTCTCTTCTCCCGTCCGCTCTCTTCGGCACATATCCCACTCCATGCCGGTCCGTTCGATCTGTCAGAAGTCAAAGTCTCCGACGCGGCAACGGTTATTCTGTCCCCCCGTTGGGAGCACTTCATTTCACTCAGTATTGAGACCGGTCCGAGTGCAGTATCACCGTTCTGGACCATTCGAGCGTTGTCCACTCGAACTAGGATTCCTAGTGTCACTTGGCGTCGTTGTACCTTTCACACCTTCCATTTGAAGGACCTCAAACAGTGAAAAGAAGCATCCTCACGTCGACAAAGATACTGTCGTCGTTTGCGGCGCGGGAAGTTTAGACTGGTTTACCCGAGAAAAAAGGAAGCGTACCGAATCAGTCACAACTGAGGCCTCGCGAAGCATGAACGGCGCTGAGCCGAAGTGAACTGTTCACCAGTGAATAAACTTAGAGTAGGTGTAAACGTCTTTAGCAATTCTCCAAAATGTTTTTTTATTTGTTTTAGGGAGGTGAGGGGCCGATATAATAATCACGAGAAGGACCAAAAATGAACTGAGGAAACATTGCGTCTGTATTTTTCGGTTATTCATGTTTAGGCCACAACAGACGCAATAGAAGTCGGCATATAGTGAAGAAACAAAAACGTACTTAGTGCCCTTCCCCGTCCTCCCCCCTCCTCCACCCAAACATGAAAGTTCGCTTACGCTGGCTATCCATTCTTTAAGATTCCCATTAGAATTCGCTTCACTTCGGCTTTATTTTGACATCTCGAGTTCTTTTACTACAAATAATAGTGTAGAAACACAATTAGTGTTTTTCTGACTGAGTTGCAGACCGACCAGTCTGACGTATTCTATGTTGCTGTTTGGTTATCTTCGCTGGTTTCGCTTCCTTCGTGAGACCCGTTCGGGAAATGGGGGTCGTTAGGTTTTATTGCTGCCAACCAGCCCCGGCGCAAATTGCAGCGGGAAGCGGAAGAAAGTTGGGTTACTTAAGGTTACGCCAATCAAATGCACTGGGCGTTTTCTACTTGTTCTTCCCAACATATTTTGTGTTAGTTCGCCTTGCACTTTTGTTTCTCCGGTCACTTTGGACACTCTATTTAGATGAAATAAATTCAAACTGACTGATCTATGTATTGGAACTTTTCAAAACTCCTCGTTTGCGCACACGTATTTCAGCTTAAAATCTAGAGTCGCTAAGCGTAACATGCGAGTGTGGTCGAGATGAGGTGCGAATGCCTCGCGTGAAATATTGACACAATCAACTCACTTTTTTTTTTAAATATTTATATAAAATCCTAGAGTATTTCGCTGACATTATCTATGTGCACTATACCTGACGGGAAGGCCAAATGTTATAGAGAAAAAGCTTTTCTCGAATATCGACCGCTGTCTTTCGCAACAAGGATTTTTTTTTTTTTTTTTTGTAGCCGTGCTGCGGAACCCAACTACCCAATTTTATATTTTCTGCCCAGTAGTAAGGAAACATACCGGGTTGTTTTATCCAGAAAGTGTTTTTTTTCCTTGCCAATTTTTTGGGCGGATCAATAATATCTATTAACACACGTTTTTGAATGTTGGGAATGTATAAAATATATATATGCTGAATGCTGGGAACGAATGTAGAATGCTGGAAAGGCATCTACACGCGTTGAATGCGCTCGCGCTCGCCTTATCGGAATAAAAGATTCCATTAAAAAGGTAGATCCTTCGCCGAAGTAGCGTGGAAATGCCAGTGGTAACGTGGAGTATGATGTTTTAGTGTGGAGAAATTGTGAACACATGCAGAGATTGGATGGCGCCAAGCTGCACTTCGTCGTTCAAAGTATGAGCGTGAGCTCTCTGTGGATGTCTTACTTATGGGTTGCATCATCCTCGGCTGCAGAGTAAACGCGACTTTTTTAGAGCTTGTTGGAGCGTGCGGCGCAGTAGACGGAGCGTGCGGATAACATACCAACTGGAGCGCGGCAGCGTCGACCAGATCCCCGGCACCAGCTCGCGGCATAAGATAACCAAAACATCGGAACTACAACAACCCGGTGAGGCAAAGGAGTCTGTTTTCATTTTGTGCTTTTCTGCCACTCTCCTTCTTGTTCTCTTTCTCAAGGGAAGCCCCGATTTGCGCTCGTTTCGTGGAGCACGTTTGAACACGTGATGTTTTACCACCGACGGGAGTAACACGGAGGCACTCGAGGAAGTTGTTCGGCTAGCACTGATGTCCAATCAGTGAAAAGGAAAGCGCCGAGTCAGCGTTCGGCTGGCAGTCCGCTTGTTGACATCCGCTTCTAGTGTCAACCCGGATAGGGTTAGGTGCCAGCCATATAACAAATTATGCGGTGAAAATCACAATGTTAATACTGATACTAACACGTGACAAGTGACGTTTGTGTTAGGTTTTCACTTCAGAACGAAAACTGTTGCAGAGTCAGGCATGTGTAGCACGTGTAAATACGCTCGAGCTTATTCCCTGATGTTTTGGTAATTTATGGAAAAGGTTTGTTATTTTACGGGAATCGCAACGAACAGGCGAGTGCTACGTAAAAGAAATATTTTCTCCGCTGTAAAGCCGATTGATTGTAGGGCGCACCATTCCGTCGAATAAGAGCATTTTTTAAAAACCATTGTTTCAATTGAACTCTGAGGATTTTTTGCGTAATTAGAATGGCAGCCATGGAACCATAAGTTCCCGACCGTGATAAAACGGCTTACACAAGCGAATAGTATTTTTGCTTAAACGTAGTAGGTGACAACGCATAATATTTGTGAGATCTCCGGAATAATGTTTGCGTTCATGATAATAATTTCTTAAATTAATTTCTCCAGACGTATTCGACAGAAAGCGATGCAGCCTATCCAGCACACTAGGAATAGCTTCCAGTGTAGATTCAGTGTTGTGCGATGTGCTGTTTATTCTTACACGAAAAAAAAGGATAGTTTATTTAATATCCTAAGTAGTTCATTCATAACACGAGCGTAGGCTCATGTAGATTAAAACTTTTCAGTTTAAATACGGTCTTGTTTTAGATAGTGAATTTTAGTCATAAATCTGTCAATCTGAAATCTATTCGGAAGGCCGAGCGCGGTCAATTTACACTAACCAGGCGATCTCTGAAGCAAAATGATTTCATGTATTTTCGTCATTCAGAGTAATGTGGCGCAAAATTGTCTGTTGTCCTCACTGACTCAGAAACTTAAATCAGTGAGACTGTTCTACGCGTGGTTAAATCTCGGAGGTTGTCTCCGAAATGTCTACGCAAGGAAAACTTGGGGAAACGTTCAAAGAAAGTCCTTACTCTTTTCACTTCACTTTTTTTATCTTTTTTTAAATAAATATAGCGTAATGGAGGTTATGATAAATTACTAATTAGATATGATTTTTTGTCATTTAGAATTTCGCTTTGGCACACCTTTTATAATTGAGCACATCCGATGGTGTATGCAAAATAGTTTTCTTGGTCAATACGCGAAGTCGCGTTTTACCGCATACACCAGGCCGCGAGAGTGTGAGCCGGTGTTTTCCAGAACCCTTGGCTCACTTGCTGCTCGAACGAATTTGGAACTCGGTAAATATCTCATGTAAGAGCCAAACCTTCTTCGCATGTTAAATAAGTGAGTGCACCCCAAAACCATGTCGATTGCAGTATTTTAAGTATTTTTGTTTGCACTGGCTGCATATATTTTTTCTTTCAAAAGTACCACGAGGCTCAAAGAAGCAATTGGACACGAAAAGAAAAAACGGTAGAGATGTAAATCATTGTCCAACATACACAATCTATATATATATATATATATATATATATATATATATATATATATATATATAGAGAGAGAGAGAGAGAGAGAGAGAGAGAGAGAGAAAGTAATTCAAGGAAGCAGAAAAGTAAAAAAAAATCATGTTTTACATATTAAAGTTTGAACTCAGCCAATGATTCTGGAAAACACAAAATGGTATGCGCGAACTCATTCGTGTATACCATTTTTATTATAATAAATGTGTTCATCTTGCCTTTGTGGTTTTCTCAAATCATGATTTGGAGAAATGAGTTTTCAATTGCGTAGCGTTATTCTTTCTGTGGGAAGACATTTCCATAACACTCTATACTTTTGTTTTATCGTTTCTTGGATTTCTCTGTCTCTCTTAACTTTATTTTTCTCGCTTTGCTTATTTGCTGTTACTATTTAATTCCAATACCCTATTGAAAATTCCATCAAGGTACGTAATTTGGGACACTGACTGCCAGTCAGCAGCCTTGGTGGAACGTGATGGACCATCAGACGTCATCTGATGGTCCATCAGATGACGTCTGACTGCCACTGCCAAGGGAATTTCATCAACAAGGGCAGCATTTATATAAGAGTAAAGCTATACGCACTCATAAATACCGCCAAATGCCTCAATAAAACCAAATGTTCGAGAAAAAGAAAAAGAAGAAAAAAAGCAGGACCACCGTGGATCCAACCCGCGACCACTTGCGTACAAATCGGATACTCTAACCGCTATGCTACGCCGCTTCTTAGAGAACTAGATTTCACCATCCGTTTGATACGAGATTCTTCGGTTGCAAATGCAGTTAAGACTTCAGCATGCTATGCAAAGCACTCGTACATCACTCGCCGTACTTCAGTTCTACTCACCTGCCATGTAGAGCACTTTCGCGTCGTAGAACGATCCTTTTGTTCGCGCGTCACCGGCCCAGTAGACCTGGTACACCATGTCGTCTTCAACTACACCGCTAAAGTCCTTTACATCGTCGGAACTCACAACAGACTGGGTCTTGTCGAGTAGCGATTCTACTAAAACATAACACATTGTAGAGCCCGGGCAGGATCGACAGGTTGGAGCAAGCGGGCAAACAAAACGAGTCGAGAGCGATCGTTTATGAAAGCTCGGCGAAGCGAAGTGCGAAGTGCGAAGTGTCGTTTTCGGCGCTTCTGCGGGCTTCTGATCAAGGTTGTCGGTCGGTTCCGTGTAATATATCTAACGTCAGCGGTTTTATGGGCTCACGTCCCAAAATCGTTTTCTCGTGCATAGATTACTTTTCGTATTCATAGATTTGACGAAATAGTGGTATCCGAACGAACTTTACGTCCTTTGACCGTACGTCTGTCTGCACGTCAAAGCTTTCTGACGTACAGTCAGAGACAATCGATGTACAGTAAGAATCACCACCAGGACATCCTGATGGCATTTCGCGGCGGCCGATTGCCACCAGGAAACCATCACAAAGCCGACAAGCGGGGTCTGACTGGAGTTTGACTGTCGGTCAGAGTAACCTGTTGGCCAATCAGACATGCTTGAGGTACAGTCAGGCACAGTCAGCGGTCCACTAGAAAACATTGACTGCCAAACAGGGTTACATTGATGGGTTTTTCCTTCGGGTAGTCCGCATTCAACTTTAAGTTTTTAGCGTGTAAATAAACACCTCCATCTCCAACTCGGAACCAGGCGAATGTTTACCGCAGAAGTTTGTGTTTGCAAACGCTCCTATACCTACAACACAAAACAAAAAATTAAATAAAAAAATATACATATATAATTGCAGTAGCCTGTCTCGACCGTAGCAATTTATTGTGTTTCAATGTCAACTACTGACATAATATTTAAAGGTGTGAATTGAAACTCTCAAATAAATTCAAACATTCATTGAAGCTCTTTTATTTTTTTTTTATTATTGCAATTGTAGTGGTTCACTAACGGCTGAGAATAAATGAAACAATTTCACTTGAAACAAAGGATTGTTATCGTGAGGATAATGTTATAGACCGACGGTTATCATGTTACGAGTGAAAAATAATTTTTAGAAAGTAAATTACGAAAAGAAAATCAATTAGATAACATTTTAATATTCAAGTTTGGATGCAGATTGCAAATAGCTATTTGTTGCCCGTTATCATTTTGATATAGTTCCCGTTAAAATTCACATAACTAAGTTCTGCTTCTCGATATTATCTGCAAAATTTCAGCAGTCAGGAGGCTGAGATAAAGAAAAAACTGAATACAATAGAATGACCGCAGTCACAACTGGACGCAACATTAGCCTGTGAAGTGGGCGTGGGTATCGAGTCACCGCGAGTCGATCTGACAACGCAGAGCAACTTCGAGGTTAAGCGCCGTTGAAACACTTGCAACCGAGTACGACCGAGAGAGACAAGACCTGCTTGTGAGCCTGTTGGGAGGGCGGAGGATCAAATGCGCTGCTGCTGAGCAGGTATTAAGCCGTCGCAAGACGCTTAAAACCCAGTCTTGTCTCTCTCGGTCACACTTGGTTGAAAGTGTGTGAACGGAGTTTTACGCGGCCTTAATTAAGGAGCGACCTACTCTCGTGCGTTTTCGGCTGCCCAGCTTTCGGAAGCTCAGTTGTTCTTTATTTTGGAAAGGCGGACTCTATGCTCGGGGTCAATTTTCTGTGGCAATCAAAAGAAAGCGGGGAAAGTGGGGTGGGGTGGAGCGGGGGGGGGGGGGGGGGGGGGGGGAAGAAGCTAACGGAATTTTATTATTACGCCAAGTATTTCCGGTCATTTTTGGGTTCGATCTCAGTGTTGGTTTTGGGAGAGACAGACACGCATTTTCCCCAGTTAATGTCTTCGCACAAGGATCGCGTTTAAGAGTATTGAATCGCGATTGCCGGACATGCAGGCATATCCGCGCCTCTCTCACCACGTTTCACCCGTTCCTAAGCACAAGCCGACAGTTTGACTGAAGCACTGGAATAGACTTACATAGTAGGTTGCATGCAGGGTGGTTGATCTCTTCAAATAATATTTGTCTTGCGACCGATGCGCTGCGTGCGTTTAAGAAATGCCGCGAATTTCATCATCATTACAGTTTTGCGTTTATTGGTACGAACACTCTTCTGGCGCTGAAAAGTCACAGCGCGGGCCCGATAAACCAAAATAGGAACAGGCACACGCTACGGCACGAAGACAAATCCCCTTTGGATCTCGTTCAATTACCGATGACTCTAGTGGGGTCCGGTGGCGAACTACAGATCGGAACACGTATAGCGAAATCTCGCGTTGGAGTAACCAGGGATCCTGGATTCAACCCCACCCCTACTCGCTTACGCCGGTGAGCTCGCTAACGAGCCGGTATTCAAAAACAATGGCGTGTTCCACCGGTTCCATCTGTCTCATTCGTGCGTGCACGTTGCACACCACTTGCTTGGTTTTTGCACAGGTGTTGGTTGCAAAGCTTTGCGAAAATCGTACAGAGCGAACAAGGGGGCGAGCACACTGAAGGTATTGGCGATACATTATATCGACCATACGGACTGTACCGACAAACGATGCACACGATCATTGTGCGCACGAGAGAGACGCCATGTTTGTTTCGCAGGTCGCAGAAAACTAACAAACCTGCGGCGAACTTAAACCGAAGAAACCCGAAGGAGCTAAAAAATAAATGGTTAAGTTACACTAAGCAAATTCTTTTGGGCAAACTTATTCGTCTCCGCAGTGAAACGGCGTGCTTCGGCTCTATTATGGCTTTGGCTTCCTTACATACAGAAAGTTGATCCCGAGCCTAGAAACGTTAACATGGCCATTGCATAGCGTGGACGGGAGGGCGATTATGAGAGTTCTGACTGGTAAGGTAGACTTGAAATACAGGCGCCACATATCTAACTGGAACGTGAGTATAAGGCAAATATTTCAAAACAATTTGTCAGTAAAGTGCATCTAACAATATGGCCAATTATCACATTTTATTGTTGCAGTGACGTCGGCAACGGCCAACAACGTGATCCCTAATTAAGAAGTTCTTTATACTGAGGTGCCCTTCTTTCTTGAATATTCCCAGTTGTTGGTAAACTCCTGTTGATATATATATAGTGACTGCTTCGAGTGAGCATTTATTTAAGCAAAAGGAGCCAAAAAAATAAAAGGCACGTGCCACGGACCCGTGCTCTTTCGGTGTGGGGCAAAGGCACGCTATCGAGACAGAACACCAACGGTCTGGCCGGTCAACGATGCGCTGTGCTACATCAAGGGGCTTCTCGTACCTCATGTAAATATTGATGAACACCGTATATATCATGAAAATTGAGAATTAACGTATATATCTACATATATTTGTAATTAAGGACAGTACACCTGCCAAATAATCCTAGCTTCACCTCGAATGGTGGTAATGTAGGTCTACCTGCTGCGCTCGCTCACTTTATCCGTATAAAATATGCGAGCTAAACACCCAAAATAAAGAACTGACTAATGCTCGTTCAAAGCTTTTTTTTTTTTTGGGGGGGGGGGGGGGGGGGGGGCGGTGGTTCGAACAGTTACTATTGCAGATGACAGGACTTACAGCCCGTGTAACTACACTCTAAGTACAAGCCTGGTTGCTTGAGTACTTTAGCAACAGGGATATTGGCGGAACGAGTTCATGAAGACCAAAATAAAAATAGTAATTTTATTATAAAAAAAAACCCACTTCTTTTTTGCCTCACAATTTTTTTTTAGGTCGCCACTTCTGTGGCGTTTCCTTTTTTTTTTTTTTTTTTGCTGCAACGTCAATGTTATGTCATTTGATCAAAGCTGTCCGGTTGCAGCACAATTCAAAAACTGAAAGGCTTGACGTCGATTAAAAGATTTCAGAAAGAAGAAAGGGACCGAGACTTGTGCTACTGTAAAATACTGCTAAAACTCAGAAACAGAAATTTTCTTTTCAACAAAAATGAAAACCCCGTTCTTCTCTGATGGCTATGTTGGTCGTTTTCGTGTGTATCTGAATTATTCCGAGTACTTAAAAATATACATTTTCTTTACGCATTGCTTCTGATAATTTTAAAGATTGAGAAGTTCCTTTTGGCTTCATCACTCTTAATGCCTACCAGTTCTTCTTGTGTTTTTTTTTTTTTATTTGTTTTACCGCATCTTTTTAAACTGCTCACATAAGGCATGCGCGCGTGTATGTGCCGCGTTTCTACAGACCTTCTACTCCGTCACCTGTGTTTGTTTTACGAGCTCTAACGAAAAAGTGAGCCTATTAATTCGTCTGAGCTATGGACTTGTGAACGGAGGTTACAGCTAGCTTGCAAGATCAGCTGTTGTCTAAATCGCGTTTAAGCTAAACTTCGACTTTCAGCGTCTTTGCCACCAAAATGCGCATACTCTTTTTACGTTTTGAATTACTTTGGTGTGTTTAAAGTTTGACAGCCTGTTTTTACCGCCCGTGCGTAAGGCCCCAACTGGATTTGACAGGTAAAGTAGAATTCCAAGTCGTGCTCCCCTCTCTGAAGCTTTTGTTATTTCAGAGATTTTGGACAGACATGTGAAGAAACTGTTGACTATTGAAGATCTATTATATATATATTAATGATAATGGCCTTCTTTGGTATTTGGTCTTGGAACGTGCATAGCTCATATTTCAGGGGGGTGTTTCTTTCGACTTGTAGTAGTGAAGCTAGCGCCCTTACATGGGTGCTAGCTGTTTTTCCTTCGTAGCCCTATTGAACGGACTCGGTGGTCGCTAAACGGGGCAATATTTATCACGATTCATCTGCTAAGTAACTAAATTTGTCAAATAAGTTTTTTTACCTATTGTTTTTATAAATCAAGTTCCTGCTGGAGATTTTAAGTCAATAACAAGTAATGGCTAGGTCTATTTATACAATTTGCGAAGAAGCAATAGTGTTTTAGATATTCATTCACACCTTTTGGCACGTCTGTCGGCAGTTCAAAAAGTGCGGGCATAGAAGCGCGATCCATTATATTGGGCGGGGCGCCCTAAATAATCCGGAGAAGAGTGACTGGCACTTTGCCGTCATCTTGGAGGCGTCCGGTTGACGCTTCCACAAACTAAGCGCTGCAAATATAAAGGAAAGGCCACCGGCAGGGATACGTCACTCCTGTACCTTGATAATGAGGTGCGCTTCGTGCGCGCACTTTTTGAATTGGCGACAAACATTCATAAACGTATCCCTAAATATATCTAAGACTATTGTCCTTTCACAAACAGTATAATGAGGTCTAGAGCCACTAAATGAGCTGGGCTTAGAGTATCGTCACACCGTTCCCCGACATTGTTGTGGGTGCCGCCATTTTGGTGCTTCTGCAGAGCAGACGCAACTGCCGACCATCATGATTCAAACGTGCAACTTCCTCAGAATTCGATTTGGTGTTAGGGAGATCATGTAATATTTCTTTGCTTTGTCGCGAACTGTTTAAACATTTGTAAAGGATGGAAAAGCGTTTCCTGTGATTTCAGATAAAGATTTAGATAACTGGCAACCGTGATTTTAAGCCACAATGTGGCCAAGTATCGTTACTCTGAAGCGTAGCTTATTTCGTGGCACTAATGATGTCTCACCATTATTAGTGATTGGCGTTAAAACTTCAATTGGAACATGACTAATAAAAACCAATACTAAAGAGTTCGTCGAACAATATTTAGTGAATTAGCCTACGGATCGGGATGAATACTGCCCCGTTTAACTTCCGTTGAGCCCTATAAATATACATTAAAATCAGCACCCATGTAAAGATCAGACACTTTTTTGGGGGGAAATATGCTCCATGTAAACTAAACAGCTTGTGTATGAAACCAAGTGATAACTTTTAGTGCGTTAATTTACGGGTAGATCTTACAAAGGTGTAATTTAGTGACTGCCCCTGTTTGAAAGACGTTCGCTTTGCGTTGGTAGGGTCTTCCCTCCATTGACTATTTATTTATCCGTTGACGAGGTACCACATACCTTTAAGGTATTTGTAAATAGAATATTCGAGAGACGCGCTCGAAGTGTCGAAAATTCTGTGTAGTTAAAATGCCCAACAAGCGTATGCACGCACTGCGAAAATGGCCACCCATATTCTACGACAACATCTACTGAAAAAAGGTTCGAATCACTAGGCAAAAAGACACGAACAATCGTGTGCCTTCTTGATTGCATGATCCAACGTTTTTGTCTTAAACGTTCGTGCAATACTCTGCGAGCTTAGGATTTGAATAAATTAATAATCCTGCTTCGACCACAGATTTGTTTCGCCTGTTTGGAAGTTCACCTGTCAGTTGTGGTACTCTGACAGGTGAGGTTATCTGGAGCCAACAAAGGTTATTAATGTAAAATAGTTCACAACAACTAGTATTAAATGCATAGTCTTTGTAGTTCCAGCTCTTAGGATTTTCGTGTTCATGCTTATATGTATCCTCGTTAATTACGTTACTCTGATGACATTAATACGTTCAGAACAGTTGATGTTGAACGGTGGGGTTGGATTGGGGACAAGTCCTAATGAAGAAAATTCTCGAGTCATCTCCTTTTACGTCATGACGTCGCGTTACGATAAACCTTACGTGTTGTCACCGCGTGACCTGGCATCACGTTAAGTAAGGTCACGTGACAATATGCTTTCCTGATGGTCAAGTGATGTCCTGTGATACCTTGACCTCAGGGAGGACTTATAAATGCTTCACATTTGAAGGGCCTTTGCGATATACAAAAGTGACATGCAGCTTTTTTTTTCTGCCACCGGCTATTATAGATCCAATAAATGTTCACCAATGTAGTGCAGCAGCTTCTCTTGTGAGTTTTAACTTTGACCTCTTAAATCCAATGTGGCGGATCACGCCGGTCTTCTGCCGGTGCACGAGGTGCAGTTTTGGTTTGGTGAACTACCCGGTCTCCCAAATAGCGGCCAGGTTCATTAGTTCGACCGCAAAATTTGGTTTCTTAAACTATCGCCCTACGATTTTGGGCGGCGTTGCCCACAGATGGTGCATTTTCTATTTTTTTTTTTTTAATTTGCAGAGAGCGAAAATACCTGGGGGAAAAGTAAAAAAAGAAAAAGGCTTAACTTCTATGGAAATGCACCGCAGCCACCTGTTTCCAAATAATAGGGCTCCCTGTTGTTTGCAGATTGGTGTCTTCGGTGCATTTCAATAGAAGTTAAGCCTACTTCTTTTCTTTTTTTGCTTTTCCCTCGGGTAAATTCGCTCTTTGGGAATTTCACACACACAAAAAAAAAAAAAAAATTCACATCTGTGGGCCACGTTGCACAAAATCGTTCTGCGATAGTTAAGAAACCGAATTTTGCGGTCGATTTATAATGCCTGGCCGCTATTTGGGACGTTGGGTACAATCATTACACTAAATTTGAGGAAATTGGAGGCAGTTCTACTTGTTAAAGCTGAAGTGTAGGAAAAGCGTGAAGATTCTGCCTAATCTTGGGTGAAAAAATGACCTATCAAAACAAAACACGGTTCAAAATTGATACTATGATTTTTTTGTTTTACTAGTCGTTTGTTTGAAGAGTGCTACTAGTGAGGGATTTGTGAGTCTTTCACGAACGCCGTTGTCTCTATCAATCATAGCCATCTTATAAAAACAAGTAGGAGCCTGTGAACAGGCGCAGCTTGACTATATTTCACAGTTCACTCGCACGCGGCCGCGGAGCTTTCACGCGTGGCTTCGTCGGATATTGCGGCAAAAGTTGGGAAACCTCAGTTCGAGCAATTAAAGCCTCCCGGGGGTGTAAACTGGGCGCCCATCGCGAGAGAGGCTAAAGCCGAGCATGCGTGAGTAGTTTGGAATAAATTATAAAGCGCACTTCCGACAGATTTAATCCCTGTGCACGACCACTGGAATTTCTATTAGCTGCTTCATTACTTTGTTTTTCATTGGATTGTATTTCACTGCTTTGTTTGCAAACGCTCGCAGCTTTTCTGCGAGTGGTGGAGACATGGAATGCCAAAGAAGGATTACAGCCCCGGGACCAGAAAGGGAATCCAGAAACTTGAAATGTCAACAAAAATATTTTTGTTTTATTTTTGCAATTTTCGAACAAAATTTTGTTGGCACCGTGTACTGGTCTCTTATAACCAAGCTCGTTGCTGCCGCGAGTCAACCGTTTCGAAATGTGAAAACGGAAGCAGGTGTGAAGGGTCGGTGCAGCGGAGCTTGTTCACGTCAACTGATGCGGACGCGCTGTCGACTGTTCGCTCGAAAAAGGGAATTTACCGAAACCCACAAGCTGAGCACTTGTGAATTTGGAAGACGCTTCTCGCTACTCAGGACTTCCGATAGCCATTATAGGTTTGACGACCTGGGTTATCATTCGCCTATTGTATCGCTTTGCCCGGGTTGCAGGTGGTATATGATAGCTGAACTTGTGGAGAAATACTTATTCTGTGTGCTTGTATAGAGATTTAGGATAGCTTGGTTCAGGTTACATCGCCCGTAACTACGTATCACCCCCTCCCCCCTATTTTCAGCAGATATCCTAAAACATCAATGATACCTCTCTTTAAAGTGTGGGGCGCAAGTTCGTCTGCTTGTTTTGTAGGTGACGTCAGAACGCTGAGCTCTGATCGGCTCTAATTGAAAGATAGTGGGTAGACCTCAAAGCAAGCTGCCTTGAGGTCTACCCACAATTCTTCAATTAGACCCAATCATAGCTTGGCGTCGTTGTGACGTCACCACAACCCGTGCTAAACAGGTAGACAAACTTGCGCTCCGCGTAGTCACCGACAGCTCAAGAAATGCGGGGTTCGGGTCGAACATCTCATTATCGCTCAACAGCCAATCAGATGGCGGTATTAGTCGATAAGACAACCGAAGGACGAATCACAAGGCAAGAAGCGTGAACATGAGCCACGCCCTCGGTAAGCTTTCAGTACCTGCACTATAGTGTGAGCTTGCTGTTACTGCCGTCTTGCACAATCTTATTATCTTACCTAACAGCAGCGTTCAGAATATATTTTTATATTGATGAACTCTTTTCGCGATACCCATTCGGAATCACAACTACAGCAATTATGTATTGAAGAGTTTCTTACATGGAACCGGTACTGCACCGATTCTTTGTGTATTTATATTACCTTCTTAGTCTTCGAATATACATACACGTAATCGACATTAGCAATGAGTATGTTTTTGTGCTAGATGTGTTACTACAATTAAAGGTTTTTTTTTATTTTTATAAATGTACTGTACCCTTGCTTTACTTTGTAATTTTACGCAAAATACAAGTTCGAGTCGTATTGTTGTTTGGTGAATTCATTTTCTTTTTTTACAAATCCAATATATGTTGGAAGATGTGCCGATATGTATAATGTGAGGCAAGAAGACCTCCTGCCGTAAAACGAGCAGGAAACATCGCGGCCTACACATAGCAAGCTCACTTTCACTGAATGTACACTGAGCAGATCAGTGTTACAGTGTGAAATTTCAAGGTGCAGTTCTCTTCCTATAAAAAGGGAGAACAACAAACCTGCCTACGTCCGCGCATGGCCGGGCTAGAATGAAAAGGCGCGCTTTCTTGGGGCCTTCACAATGGTAGGAGTTTCTCTCCGCCGCCGCAGCTCGGTGGGGTCGCTGCGACCTCACCCCCCCCCCCCCCCGCCCCCCTAACAACGGTTTCAAGACACCCTAATCTCGCCGTGTTGGCCTCTTGGCTCAGCGGTTTAATTGGAGAAATTTCCAGACCAGTTAGAGCTGCAGGTCTTGAGGCCGCTTGCTTGGAGGGACTTCCGCAGAAGACTACTTCTTCGTATTCTCAAAACAACAAACAAATTTGCATAAACAAGGGTTCACTTATCGTAAGCCGAACGTATTTCAGTCAGCGCACTCCAGTTATTTTCTATGTGTACATTGGCGCTCAGTTTCAATCACGGTGATCGAAACTGTTCTTCATGGTGGTCCAGGCAGTACTATGAGGGGTGGCGTTGCCGCGCCCTCAAGCGGTAAAGTAACTCCAACTGCTTTTACATTGAAAGTAAAGGCCGAGGGAATTTCGCTGTCTAGCTCGGCCGTGGTCTCCGTTAGGCTTGTTCGTGGACGATTGAGTTAGCGACGCTATTAACTTGTAGCGCCATCTCCCGTTAGGCGCAGCGAGCAGTCGACATACTTAGTTGTCTGTTCGCTGCACTTATCGGGAGAGGGCGCCACAACTTAAAAGCGTCTGTAACTGGCTTGTCTGTGAATGCGCGTAACTTGAACTTTGAAAAAGATTTTCTCTAATTGTTTTTTTTTTTTTTTGTTTCTTTTGCAGAAATAGATCTACGTTTAAAGATTTCGCAGGGTAATGTGATCTGCTCAGTGCACACTTCGTACAAGTTTGAGCTTTCACTGCGCAGGTGCCCATTTTTCCAACTTGTTTTACAGCGGACATTATACTTCGGAGAACCTATATAAATCCGGTTATAACATTCGGGGTCGTCGTAGAATATATTACATTACTCCTAAAGTTACTAAAAGAGTCCATTCATCTATGTGGGAATTTAGATGTTTTATTAGAGGTCATAACATCTGTATTGATGTCTAGTACGTATAATTTACTGTACCTCTGATAGTTATACCCTTCCTATTTATTTAAGACAAACGTTATTGAGAAACACAACAACCTCTTTGGGTTTTAGTAAATTAGTTTTGACAATCTAATGACCAGTGCGGAACACTAACAGTTAAAAACCTCGGTGGAATATTTACATATTTATTTTAACTGACTTTGTTTGATTGTTGGGTATAAGTAAGGAGCGAACATTCCTCTACATCATTACGAAACAGATCTTATATTTAGGAGCACAATCAATACTTGAATTATTATGAATGTAATTTATACGTACATGTTTAACGGAATAATATGTTCCGCTGGCTTGTAGCTTGCGTTTGTGTGATTAAGTTCATTATATTAATATTTAAAATATATTATTTACAGTTCAAACCATACTTTACATTCAAGAAAAAAAGAAGGTCATAAAATTAAAAAAATATATATGGTAACGCTGTATAGCGAAACTGCTAGATTCCAGTGTATAGATTGTAAGATTGTCACGAATGACAGAAGCAAAAGCGGCGAAGCTCTTGTTTCAAAATGAAAGTTAAAAAAAAAAAAAAAAAACTTGTGCAAAACAAAAAGAACAAGCGTTGAGACAGCAAAAAAGCGGGCGGAGATTGGGCGGCGCAACAACAAGCAAGAGCGAGACTGGCTCGACAAGGTCATGCGCAGCTCCTTATCTGTTGTGAGGGGGCATCTCGAACATTTGGCCCATGGTTCCAGCGTCGAGCGTTCCGGGCGAGAATGAACAGGCGCTTTCGAGAACAAGAAAGTAGGACGAAGTGATAAAAGTTAGTTCCAGGGTAAGAATAAACACGAATCTTTTAAACATCCGTGGCCGAGCGTTGCTTGCTCGGCCCCACGCGCGGAAATATCACAGCAAAAAATGTTTCCACTGGAAGAAAGTCACGTTGGAAAAAAGTAACATTGCTTTTTCCGCGTTTTTTTTTTTTTTTTTTAAGTATGCCTCTATAAGTACCGGGTCTCACAACTAAAGAAAGGCCAGCTAATACTGGGGATGTGTTACAGCCAAGCTCTATATCCGCGTTTCTTACGATTGCAAAATGATGAGCCCTTATTACATTTCCACGTAATGCGTAGATACTTTCTATGAAATAAAAATTAATTAATCATGAAATAAAACTTGCAATGGCCACCCTGCTATTACAACTGCTGGATGATTGTTTGCCGATATAGAATGGCAATTACCTATTCAACAAGTCGGCCTGAAATTCGGGAACAACAAACACAAATTAAAAAGAAACAGTTTCTCGATATTTCTGCTTTGAATAATTAATAAACGTTTCATTAATTAATCTTCCCCCCTTATAGGTGTGAAAAACTATGTTTTAATGGCTTTCTTTTAAGTTGGATTACAAGGCTTCCGTTCATGTCTTCACCGGGGGCCCTGTAGTTTTTAACAAGCCAGTTTGGATATCAAAATAAGACATAAGCTCGAGAAGCTTTCTTAATTAAGAGCGTGCGAAAACCTCGTTGAAGTCTTTGAAACTCTCCTTATACTCGCATGAGCATGTCCATGCACACGGTATATGTATTAAAACGCCGTATATTAAAATCGATTGCCACTAAAAAAGTTGTCCGATTATAAATTTGAACGATCATCCCCTTACCATGCAAGAATGGTAATATTGCACGTCCTTAATTTTTATAAAAAAACAAAACCTTTCTCGGGAACATCATTTCATCACTTTATGCCTTTTTTTTTCAGCTGCATCGTAGGATTAAAAAAGAAGCAAACATCTGAAGTAAGGGTCTCCAGTCTCCGACAATCAAGGCTTAATTAGCACACGCAAGAAGCTTAAAAGTTTTTGTCCTGTGTCTTTTTTTCGGCTTGGCAAGGATGTTCCCCTTTCTCTTTCGTCTCATCTATTCTTGAGCCGGAAAAACTTGACACAGTTTGGCCACCTTGTAATACATACGAAAACGAGCGTGTGTAGAAAACTTGAACATACAAAATTTTGGATAGTGCTGCTATATCAGTAATAGGCCAACCAAATCTTGAGAAAGAGTCAATGCCCTAGCCAAACCGCAAAAAAGGGCAACCAGGGTACACGTGTATCCTGGTTTTTTCAGCGTACACTAATCGTCATCCATGAAGAAGGAGACAAGTCGACCCCGAAACGTTGGGAACTCTTTGTTTCTAAACTTTTGGTTTGAGTTTTCTTTTTTTCGATCTAATCCAGGGCCTTCGTGAATTGAGGGAGCTCAACCCGAAATTCAGTGTTAAGGATGAAAACGAACAACAAATACATAACCTACGATTTTAGATTGAACCTTCTTTGAGCCATTGGTTTGAATAAATGATATTCGGTCAACGTGTTTTCTTTGGATGCTGATGTTTATAATCTACAGAATATACCTGAAGTCATACCACTTCGAGCAGAAGCTTCGCATCTTATGAACTCTAATAGGTCAAATTGCCATGCGAGGATTGGTACCTGTTCTGACATTAATATTATTGCGCCTCGATACCGTAATACTCCTCCAAACAGTTGATTCTTAACTAGGATTTTTCTTTGTTTTGATGTGTTCGTTACAACGCATGCTGTATATATGAGATATTTTCGCTTCGGCTTGTTTTGCAGAACTCGACCATTGGAGAAGCTCCCTGTGCCACACCCTACGCTTTTCTCTCTGCATGTTACGAGATATCCAGGCATGTATTCCAAATACTCTACTCATCTTCCCCTGGGAAAGCCAAGTTGGCATCTCATGGCCACATAACAAAACGTTATACAAAATTTTGAAAAGCAGAGGGATCATCAGCACAGAAACCTTAAAACCCAGAAAGTATTGGCGAACGGACTATCCTAGGGTGGATATTGCTGCCATCTGAAATTCTCTAACGACATAGAAAGGTTTCGTTCATTATGCTTGCTTGAGCTTTCAACTTTCAATGATGGGCTGTCGTTTTATGAACATCAGAATTCGTCTCGCAGTAAATACACCTTAATTAGCATCACGGACTTCACCAGTGGATAACTCAAATTGTTATTGTTTTTGTGTGTTTGGAACCGTTTAGTTAAAACATTGCTACTTTAACAAAAGAATGATGTCATATTTTGAGCCCACGAGGACTTACACACATAAAGTGATTACAAGGGACAACATAGTTATGCATACCTTAAACTTCAATCCTAGATATCTGAAGCAAATTGATAAGAATTGGTTGCATCATTTCCCTGTAGTGCCTATGTTGTAAAACAGATAATAACTTATCGCAACATGTGTCAACGAGGTGCGTTATATTGGGTCGCACAATCATAGAGCGTGACGCCAGCGTTGTACACGTTCCTCAAAAAAAAAGAACAAAAGTCCGTTCCTCGTTCCTTCTGATTTATGGAACGCGTTCCCGTTACAAGTTCCAGATGCGGAAAAGGAACTCGTTCCCGTTACAGTTAAAAAAAAATCGAACGTATCATTACATATACGTTACATTTGTATTTTGATGATTATCATATTTAGTTAATAAAAAAAAGTTTTCTTTCTATTTATATCTATCCCATCAAATGGGAACGTATGAATTTATATCTCGTGATGGAAGGGCACCAGGAGAAGAAAATGACCACGAATCAAGGTTTTATTTGTTGATATATTCAAGTTTGCAAATTTCATTTTTTAACCATATTCAGGATTCAGAGGAGCCAAATATACAATTACCCCACATTGCACGACCGTTTTACAGCAACCTCACACGTTTTAATCTGACAAATTTCCTTTTTCGAATTTAGCAACAGTTGCTCCTCCATGTTGCTGTCCACAATACGAGCAAGTGAAGGAGGGGGTATGCTTTTGGAAGGTCAGTCTTGAAAACTGCAAGTAGTTCTTTGTGAAGATTGGATTCGTTGTTCAGTTTGAAGGTGGGGGGCAAGGGTGCGTTCGATATTGCAGTTTAATTTTTGTGTATCGTTTAACTGCCGAATGTTCGGGATACAAGGGTGCGTTCGATATTTGGTAACCTGTGATTTTGTTGTAACTGTAGGTCTCTTTATGAAAGTTTAGAAATGGCTGTAGTCGGCCTTAGATTTCTGTGTGTATGAGGATTCGTACAAGCAAAGAAAGTAGCTGGGTTTGAAACGCCCCTCTTTGTGTCTTTTCGTGCGACCAAAAGTTTTGCTTTTGTAGCGCAGTCTCGGGCACTCAATAAAGAATCATTGATGTCCACTAGCTCTCCTGCACCCGACTATTACCAAACGAAGACCACACAATATAAATCCTAAGATAAGTAACCGAAAAATTAACGAGTTAAAAACAATAATTTCGTAAAGATATAGTTTTATGCTTTTAAGGTTTCCCTCGTAGAAATAGAATAAAAATTACCCCATTGAACGAAAAAAGGAACGCCGTTACTCTTTCCGGTCGAGTAAAAATGTAACAAGTTTACGTTCCAGTTCCATCGATGTAAAATTGTACGGCGGCGTTCCCCCGTTCCTCCTAAAAGGAACACGTTCCAGGAACACCGTTCATTGCAACGCCGTTCCGTGCAACACTGCGTTAATGTATGAAATCAACACAGCTATTGCAGATTTCCGAGCTCATTGGGATTTCGGGATGTCATATAAACAATCTCTAGTATAGGGCAAGCTTGGACTTAAGATAGAAAAAAAAGATGAAAGTACAGAGGCGGGAAAAAAGACAGAGATATCCCTTCGATATACCGGTCTCTTTTTCTATCTCTGTACTTTTACCTGTTTCCTTTCTTAATTTCAAGCTGACACTATCTTAATACCATATACCAACTAGCTGAACTTAGGCCCGTTAGTCAGTTTACATCATATCCAATGCTGACAGAAGCAGACATAATCCTAGCACTTATTTGTTTTTATTGTTTTCGTGTTTCTCCGACAAAGCTCAGTATCTTCACCACAATGCAATATTTCTTTGCGAGATTATACTCGGTGTCAGTTTAATAGTTCAAGGGAAGCTCCTCCTGTCTCCAGTCCAGTGTTCGCTCTGCTCAAGTTAAAATAGGTTGGAGGAGCTTCTTCTGAACTCTTAACTTGTCACAGCGAATAGTAGAGGAAACAAAAGTTAAGATTCACAAATCAGCCTCTACACTTCAGATTTCGATGGAGCATGCATGCACAACCTGCACCACGTGATTCTCCGCAGCCCCTCCCTTTCTCTGCCGTAACACAGCTCGGTCTTTCTTTTGCTCCCTCATTATTCTATTACCCTCTCTCTCCTACATTTGTTGCCCGTTCCGAATTTCCATCTGAAGCTGCATTTCCACCATCCGCATAAGACAATCTGCACTAGTCTTCTATTGTGCGTGTCTTCTTGGTAATTAAAGTAATCGACGCTGACGATACACCCGAGGGCGGAGCGCATGATATTTTCTTGTAAAGCGCAGTTCAATCACAAAAATACTTACTTGATCTCATGGATGCATAACAAGCGTCCTGCGTAATGTGAAGGGACTGCAGTGGTTAAAATAATCTCAGTTGTGTTTTTCTAAAGCTTACTGTAAGGACAAAGGGTCGCGCTTAGTCTGCCACATCACGAAACTGCAAGTGCAGACACCGCAGCCTAAATCATTACGCGGGTTCTCGAGATCTCCAGTCCAATAATTGCTGCTATATTGATATTTTCATGAATGCTTTGGACCTAAATTAAAGCAGAAAGGGGTATTTAATGTTTCGGACTATGACGGTGATTTTGAAGGTATTGGATTCTCGTTTCCCAATTTAAACCTTACCATAATATTAAGAAAAACTAAAAAAAAAACATCAAGCTTATCAATACTTCGATGAAGTGACTCGGCGTGAAACAATAAGCACCACAAATCGTAAACATTTTAGGAACCGCAAAGCTTTGTATTATGTAAAAATAATTTCTCGTCAGATGTAGAAACTATAACTTACTCATTCCAAACAGCCCTGGACAAAGGAAGCATTAAGGATTAGACAAAAATTGTCAAAGGCAGGCACAAGTTAGGAGGAATCATATAATGACCTTATACATTTCATGTATAAACCTGTCTTCTTGGAGTATATGACCCAACGCGCACGACAGGAGATTGCCAACGAGAGATCGCGCGAATTGAGGTCAACGAGAGATCGCGCGAGATGAGGACGTCAAGGCGTGCTTGGGAGTTATAAGGAACTGCATCACGTGACGTGACGTCACGTGACGCAATGTTGCCACCTGAAGGGGAGCCATGATTGCTAGAAACCCTGGGAGGAGTGATGTGCGTCTGGCGAGGAAAAGGGGGCCTCGACAAACGTTTGAAGAGGGCGTTAATATTTCCGAAGCAATGCGCTAAGAATGACAAGATGCAAAAGAAGAGAATGGTGCGAGCGGAGAATAACGCCGGGATTCGCTGAATCCTGTGGAAGAATTGGAACAAAAACGGCGCCGCACTGACACAGAGAAACTTAGCAGGCAAAGTAATAAACAACCCAGCGTGTTAATGGTCACAAAAGCTACCAAGTGACATCTCATTTAACAGCAAACAAAAAATATCTTTTTTTTGTTTGTTTTTATTGTGATCTAGGAAGAATTTGTGCCTAAAATAGTCGTTGTAGGACCTACAGAAAACATATCATGACTTTAAAATTCAAAACCGAAAAAATAATAGCTACAGACCGACGCTTTCTAATATTTAAGCCACCTTAATACTCAGTAGCCCAAAGAAAAACACAAATAAAAAATACACGCATGTCTTCAGCTTGAACATTATACAAAATTTGAGTAGTGAAGTGCTTAGAAATTTAACAAAAGGAAAGCAGTAACCATGCGTTTGCTGGCAAAACATTGGGACAGAAACAACGACAGGAAGTGGAAATTATCGCTTATAATAAAAAATTGAGGTGTAGAAGGTTTTGATGAATTGTTGAGGTAAACGTAATATTAAAAGTGGTTGAGTGTAAATAGTTGTTGATATATTGTAGCTTTGTGCAGTGACACCTTGCTGAGTGCTCTGACGATGTTCCACAAGGAAACACAAGTTTAACGCACTTTATAGCATTTTCCTTTAGGAAACCGAATGAGATTTAGTGTCAAATATGGGTCACATAATCCCAACTTTCGATTTTGATATATTGCAGTCATTCCCGGAAGTTGATTATCTAGCACTACGAAATTATTTATCATTAGAAAAAATTTATAATAGATAAAACAACATATTTTGATTTAAAATAGGTATCTGTCGATGACAAAATATGCGCTGCAGACGCCTTATACTATAGTTATCAATCACAGCAATAACTATATTATATCAAATCTAACGCATGTGGAAATATGTCGCTTCTTCAGTGAAAGCTTACGGGGAGTGTGGTGAAGGAAGAAGAATTTTGCACACAAAAATAAAATAATAAATAAAAACAAATTTGTTGACCCGTCGTTAGAGAAGTCCTTAACGAAGGCTGGAAACACCGTTCCTCCAACTTCTTTTTAAACTTCGTGTCGGTCAGTCACTTCCTTACAAAAGAACTACCCGAACAGAAAATCCTCCAAGGTTGTCTGGGCAAGAACACTGTCGTACCGTATGTTTCACATTCGAACCCAGAAAAGGAGGCACTTCTTGAAAGCCAATTTAGAAAACGAGTCGTGCGCCGCTTAAAGGAAAGAGAAAGACGATAGGCAGGGGAAGAAGAGGAAAGAACAGATAAACTGGGTGGACAGTAGCTGGGGACACAACCTCTAGGAAGCCCATAGACGCCGTGATCGACCCTCGAAGATCGAGGGGTCGCCATCGAGGGAGCAGCTAGAGCCGCATCCTTCCCCAAGACTGAAGAGAACATCCTTCCCGACAACGGCATTGAAACTCAAGGACGGCGGACAGCGAGTGGTGCAGACTTCAGTGAAATTAGGTTAACCGACTCTGAGTCGGGTAGTGTACGGACTACACTGTTAATCTTACCTGGTGTAAATAGCTTTCCCTCTTAATTTTTCTTAAATGGCTAAACTATGTATTACGTTTTCATTATTTTTATTCTCATTTTTTAAATAAATTATTCATATTCACAAGGTTTCCAATTTGAAATCACCCTCTATGATGCACATACATATAAGTAGGTTTTGTGACAGCTATGAGCGTCACAAGATATTAATCCGGAGCATTTTGTCCCTCCCTGTACTTCCTTTTTCAGTTCATGAATTTCGCCAAAAAAAAATTTCAAACGTTATGCACTCTTAATATCTCGATATTTTTATGCCTGTCTGCTCCTCTGAGCAGTTTGATGCCAGGTCGACAGAAAAATGCAAGGAAACTTTTCAATTCATTTCACGTATGCCTATATTCTTGACTCTCTCGGATTGGATAGTCTCTGTCCCCCGGGAGGCGCAGCGAAATTCGTTCAAACACAAAACTTGTAAAAAAACTAATTACAATCTACATCTTATTTGGGATCACATTTAGGCCAACATGTTTATTTGGATGGAGCGGGTTAAGCAAGAATATTTAATAATATAAACATAGTGCTCGTTGCTTTGAGGGAGTTAGTTACTTCGTGCAAATATAATTGTTTCAGACTGCCCACGAGAAACAAAACATTGCTTACCATCCTGCCATCTTTGTACTGCGGCCAAGTTACTAACAAGCATCAACAATATGTCTTCGCGAGCTCCAGCCTTTCGCGTTGATAAAATTACACATGCATCGGAAGGGTAATTAACATTTTCATTCCAGCCATCACGCGGTCATGTGTCGCTTTGGAAACTACACCAAAAGGCGCTATGTAAAAAAAAAATTGTTGCTTCCATTTGATATTTGAACATAAGTTATATTTTTTAAAGAATTACTTCCTTTGACTGAGTTCGAAAATTCTAAAACCAACAGTGTCACGATCTGCCTTCTATATATGAAGTATTTTGTTATATCATCCGTGTTGTTTGTACATGCCAAGCGTGGCTCATTTGCTTGGCAACAGGCTGGCTGAATAGTGCACCTACCAATTTGAAGGGACAAAGTTGAATGTCGGTTTACGAAATGTTTATCTTACTAAAATTCAGAGTTAAAGTCGACGTTTTCCCCAATAAGCAAAATGCTTTATTCGGAGCCCCACTTCGTCTTGGCACATAGTTGGCAGCTCCACTAGCGGCCATATGCTCGTTACGTCGCATACTAAAGCGCTTCCCTCCAATTTCCTCTCTTTCTGTAGCCTTCCCCGTGTCCTGATCACGTCTGCGCCTTCACGCTTGCGCGGCCTTGTTTTTGTATCTGACTCCGGAGTAGAGGTTTTGCACCTTCAGATTCGCTAACCTGTCCGCGTCTTTCACGTCAGTCGACCCCCAGGAGTTATTCAGAGCTCAAATTCAATCGTGTTCTTCGCAATTGTAAGTGAAGACAACGGCTAAACACAGCAGTGTTTTTCGCTATCCACGAAGCGACTGTGTGTTCGTCGGTTCGGAAATCGATACGGGACGACATTTACCGGTGCCAGTGATTGATAAAATCTACGTGAGCAGTATTTTACGGTCCTTCTCTTAGAGCGCAGTTCTTAGGCGCCCGTTTCCGGCTTGAGCGGCGTCGGCGTCGCCGTCGCCGTCGGCGTAACCGCGCGGCGCATGATGGGAAATATAGAATCATGAACCTCGCGGGACACTCGTGACGGCAGTCATGACGTCACCCGTGACGTCACAAGGGTCTCGCGTGGGGCATTATGGGACATTTCTCAGAATGCACCGCGCGAGCTAGAGGAAG
The DNA here is from genome assembly GCF_016920785.2 of Ixodes scapularis. NCBI lineage: Eukaryota > Metazoa > Arthropoda > Arachnida > Ixodida > Ixodidae > Ixodes > Ixodes scapularis. The sequence goes on from NW_024609857.1 coordinate 135,736,795, forward strand.
AGGGGGAGGAGGGCGAGGGGGAGGGGGCCGAGGGTGAGGGGGAGGATGGGAAGGAGGAGGAGAGAGGATAAAGAAAGAGAGAGGGAGGAGGAAGAGGGGAGGAGGAGGAGGAGGAAGAGGGGGATGGGGCAAGGGGCCCGGGAAGAGTAGATGAGGAGGAAGGAGAAGAGGGATGGATGAGGAGGAGGGGCATACCGTCCGCTCTATGCCCTTCCCTCCTCCTCCTCAAGAGCTGCGCTCTAATTCGTCATTACAGGGAGTTGTAAACGTCTTATTTTTTTTTACAGATTGCTCTTCGATCGCTGGCGGATCGAGTAGGCGTACTACAGCGGTTGTTCTAGCCATGAAGGGGGGTTGTAAAATATCTTGCAAGAGATCAACGATCACGACAAGAAGAAGAAGACGACGGTGTAAGAAAAGAGAGCTAAAAAAAAAGGTACCGGCTTGATTTTTTTTTCTCGCTTGTTTTCTTTACCATCAGCAGGCTGACATTAAAAACAGTCTCAATCGCAACGGCTCCTCGGCTTCCTCGTCGAAACATAGTGCCGTGACCAGGATACCGCTTCGCCAACAAAATAACGTGGACGGAAGAAGTCAGCGAAGGAGCGGCTGATGAGGACCTGGGCAAAACAGGAGGAAAAGCGAAGGAGTAGTAGGCGGGGACCGGACACCAGTGATGAGCAGTTGTAAGCTTTTTGAAAGTTTTACCGTGAGCATGGACGTTTAACTAGAAAGAGAAGGGCTCTAAGGACGCAAACAACGCACCTAATAACGGACGCCGACAAAACTATTCAAGAAAATGCTGACAAGAACGACCTCTTGGTATCGGTTAATCTGATTAAAGGAGTCGCAGAAACGCTCAGAGACGAACATTCGAATGGAGCAATTTCTGACGGCCGAGAGCGCAGATGTAGATTATGAGAGGGTGATCAAATACAATCTCATCGTAATAACTGCCATCTCCAACTAAGAAGTTAGTAATTAAAACACAACGCAAGGTATGTAGAGAGGAGAACAAGGTGGCCAAGTTTCAGCGTTAAGAGAAACCGCACCACGTGAGAAGAATGAACTGGTGAAGCTGCCAAACTTGAACTCGGGAAGTTGGATGGAAAAAAATTGACGTGGCAACAATTCTGGCATCAATTTGAAACGCCAACTCATTTGAGATCTGGGATGTCAAATGGACATAAGTTATATTACCTTATGACGGCGCTCACGAGAAACCCGCCTTCGACATTCAGCGGCTGCAGCTTTCCGAAAGACAGAATCAACAGGCGATAAAACTATTAAAAGGCAACATTGGGGGTGAAGACAACTTGATTGAGGTACATATGAATGCTCTCATCATCCTTGATTGAGTTAAATTCTGCAGAGACCATAATGGTCTAGCTACGATGTACCAGAAGATACAGGTGCACAAAAGTGGGCTTTAAGCATTGGGGATACCTATTGGGTCATATGCTCCAATGCTGTTTTCAATATTGTAGAAAAAAGTACTAACAGACATGCTGGTAGACTTAAAAGTGACGGAACAATCAAGATCACGCGATCCAGTAGCATCCACGTTACAACAAGCGGACGAGACCCCAGGAAGAACAAATGAGAAAATGCTGAAGAGCTTTATCGACTACATGAAACATCATGTAGTCGATGCGACTACATGAAATAATAACGCGACAGCGCCATCGCCACCCGCAAGAAATTCTGGACGGGCGTCATCATTCCAGAGTACAGCAGCGCGTAAAAGATTCTTCTGTGATCAGATTGGTTACATTGCTGAAAACCGCACAAAAACACAAGCATACGAGGACAGGAAGTCAAAACTGTGCGTCGACAGGAGGTGTGTTTTTGTACAACAAAAACCACACAGCTAGGTTCTGCAAAGCCAGGATAACCTCCAAGGCTTGCAAACAGAAGCATGAAACATCAATGTGTCGCCGTAACGAGCAGGGTCAAGGAGTCAGTCTAAGTACGTGCACTCAATGCATGACAATAAACACAACTGATCAAGGTGCACGCACAAGTAGTGCAACTTTGGACCAAGATCAAGAGGTGCATAGGGAGAGGGCACGCAATTTCGAAGCCTCACAAGAGATCCGCCGTAACAGCACGTGCGTCTTACTACAAACAGCGGTCGCTTGGACAGAAGGAAGTTTACCATCATATTATTGTCGAGTGATGCTGGATAGCAGAAGCCAGCGGTCTTTTATAACCGCAAGCTTGTCCAAGAAACTGGGATGCCAAATGCTCAAAAAAGAAACACTCATTACTGCATCATTTGGGGAAAAAGAGGTGGAGCGAATACTCAGTGTCGTGGAGGTGAAGCTGAAAAAAAAACAATGACCGAAGAATTTTGATAGAAGCCTTAGGAGTGGAAGTCTTCTTAAAAAAGACGCAGCCAAGGTCAGACATCAATATTCAAAGGAACCTGAAAAGGATGAACATACCACTCGCTGACGACCTAGAAAACGTAATCAGCAACGAAGCTACGAGCATTCTGATTGGTTCGGATCATTACTGGGAGATGTGCACAGGACGAATGTAAAAGCTAGACAACAAAATCACTGCCATGGAAACAGTGCTAGGATGGACAATCCAAGGACCAATGAGAGTTCATTCAGAATCGACGACTTCTTGCACAGTCATGGTCTTGAAAGTAACTGCAACAGTCGAGGATGTCAACGACGCCTTGAAGCTATTTTGGGAACTGGAAGCAGCAGGCATCGAGGATAGTCCAATACAAAACGGCCATGACGACGAGATACTAGCCACGTTTGAAGATACAGTAACTTTCCAGGAGTGCAGGTACCACGTCCGACTGCCAGGGAAGCCAACTGTAAGCTTAGGTAACAACAGGGGACTCGCTATAAAAAGGCTGGACCAACTAATAAGAAGGCTACGGAAGAATCCGGAACTACTTGAAAACTATGAAATAGCGATACGGGAATATTTAATCACCGGTGTTGCAGAAAAGGTGAAAGATGAGAACGCAAACGGGCGACTCTGCTACTACATGCCACATCAAGCTGTAATGCGAGATTGCAAAGCTACGATGAAAATCCGCATAGTATTCGATGCCTCATCAAGTGGTTCTTCCGGACCTTCGTTAGACAACAATCTGCAAGTTGGTGTAAATTTAAACAAAGATATCGTGGCTTTACTGATCAACTTCCGTCATCATCGTATCGCAATGATCGCGGATATGAAAAAGGCGTTTTTACAGATTGCCATACACGAGGAAGGCAGAGATACGCTCTGCTTGTACTGGTGGAAAGAAGCCGAGCATTTCACAGCAGTAGCTGAAAATGGCAGTATGGAGGATGAAGAGAGTGCCATTTGGCACTGCACCAAACACCTTTCTCCTCGCGGCTACCCTTCGGTATTACATGAAACCGGTGGAGGACGAGTTTATGGAAACAGTTGCCCGATTAAAAAATGATATTTATTTTCACGACGTGTTACTTGGAGCAGACACCGCAGAGGAGGCTACAAAAACGTAACGTAAAGCCCGATGTATCTTCTCCTTGTTGAAAAAACCCCGAGAGTGCCGGTAAACGACACAACACTAGAAAGTATCTAACACAGCTGAAATTTTTATTTTCCGAAATCTGTTTATATAGGCACTTCGATACAAAAGAAAAAAAAGGGAAAAGGGTGAGAACCCCAAAGAATGCTACTTTCCACCAATGTAACCAATGTAACATCTTCTCCAGAGCAAAAATGACCTTGCGAGAATGGGTATCGAGTAATCAGGAAGTGCAAAATGAATTTTCGCATGATAATGAGGGCAACGCCAAGGTGGCCACAGTTAAAGAAAACGGAGTATTGGTACTGATATGAAAAAATTCATCGGACGAGCTCCGTTTTCCAATCGAAAAGTGGATGGTTAGGTCCATGAGAGCAACCCTTACCAAGCGGAAAGTGCTTGAAATAACAGCAAGACTGTTTGACCCTTTGGGAATGCTAACGCTATTATCAGTGAGAGCTAAGAGAGAATTTTAACAACTTTGGAAGAAAGGAATCACATGGAACGATCCACTGCCACAGAAGGAAACCACTGGAGGACTTAAAGCAAGTGCAGAAAACCAACATACATATCTTTTCAGGTGCACGTCCATTTGCGTAAGACGCAGCGGCGTATATAGTGGCCACTTACAAAGATGGATACAAAGAAGATCGAACTGCTCCACTGAAATCAATCTCATAAGCACGGTTATAACCTTTAGCCGCTACCATGGCAGCAAGGCTGAATGAGTAAGTCACTAAATATTTAGTCCGGAGTATCACTGTATCAGCCAATCTTGTTTTTGGACAGAGTGGACTATCGTGCTACAACGGATCAAAGGAAGTGACATGAATCAAAGGAAATAAAAGAAGGGAAACGTTTGTGGGAAACAGGTTGAAGGAAATAATTCAGAGGTCAGAGCAAGAAACGTGGAACTACGTACGAAGTGAAGAAAATCCCCCCGATGTACTAACGAGAGGAGTAAAAGCTTGCCAACTTGTGGCCTCACGTTTATGATGGAAAGGCCCAGAATGTCTAGTCGACTGCCAAACACGACCCCCGTATGAGTGTAAAATAAGGAAAGAAGGATGCGGACCAGTGAAGACAGAACTGTGCGTGGTAATCCTAACGCTTAACAACATAATTGACATTTGAAGGTTCAGCTAGTACTTGAGGCTCTTGAGAGTGACAGCTTGAGTGTTCAGGTACATAAAAAGGACAAGAGGAAGCAGTATAAGGGCCTCCTGACAGCTGAACAACTGGAGGCCGCTGAGCGGTATCTTATCAAACAAGAGCAAAAGATATCACTACTAAACCAGGAAGTCAAAACAAAGGTGAGAAAAGGAAAAGACGGAGTGCTGCTACATGGAGCGAAAGTCTTCAGGAATGAAGATGGGGTGCTCAGGCTAGAAGGTCGTCTTCAGGATAGCCAGGTCGGTTTTGAAGAGTGACATCCAGCGATATTGCCGAAGAACAGTCACTTCACTGAGTTTCTGGGGCGGCATGTGCACCATCTCTCCTTGCATGGAGGACAAAGAGACGCTGGCGCGCTTGAGGACGAAGTTCTGGCTGTTCCAAGGACGACACTTAAAACGATTTTAAGCAAATGCATTGAGTGCAAAAAATACAACATAAGAGCGCTGGCACGGGAGATGGCTCCCTTACCAACTGACAGAGTCACGCAGAGCCCTCTATTTAGTGCTGTAGGTATATACCTCGCTGGTCCACTTTACGGAATATCATCTGGAGGAGTAACGAAGATGTGCATCGCAATATTCATTTGCGCGGTAACCAGAGCGGTACACCTGGAAGTCTTGCCCAGCACATCGACAAGCAGCTTCATACAGGCGTTTAGAAGATTTATTGCACGAAGAGGAATCCGGTCTGTGGTGTACAGCAATAACGCTAGAACATTCAAGAGAACGCACAAGGATATTAGTGACGTGATAAACAATATACACGGCCCACAGTTTAAAGATTTTATAGCGGCACACCAGATCAAGTGGAAATACATTACCGAGCAAGCACCATGGTGGAGTGGATTTTACGAGCGGACGTTAAGGAACATGAAAACGTCAACGAGGAAGGTAATTGGACGGAAGTTGCTCAGCAGTGAGGAAGTATTTACACTCACCGCGGAAGTAGAAGACGCAAGGAACAACCACCCACTGACATACACATACAACGAAGCTCAGGAACCGATTGCACTCACACCTGCAGATATAGTTGGCGGAAAAAAGCGCCTCCCCAGTTCTATCACAAATTGGTACGCTGATATTGGAGAGGCCTGGTGAACCAGACAAAACTTATCGAAAAACTGGTGCGAAGATGGCATCAGGAGTACCTGAAGGAAATAAGAGGCGCGCTTCTGAAAGCGGACGTTAGGGGCAGCCAGATAAAAGAGGAACAGTTGGTTTTGATAGAAGACAAGAAGCATCGAGCGTTCTTGAAAATGTGTGAGGCCGAAAAAAACGTACCCTGGTCGTGACGGGCTTGTACGCCCATGCCTTCTCGAGGACCAGCAAAGAATATTTTGAGAAGGCCGATTCAACTCGTAATCTCGCTTGAGGATTGTTTTCATTTGAAGACATCTGAGTGGGTGGGAGATGTAAAATATTTTGCAAGAGATAAAGGATCACGACGAGAAGAGGACGACAGCGTAAAAGAAGAGAGCTAAAAGAAAGACGAGGTACCGGCTTGTCAATTTTTTTTCGCTTGTTTTCTTTACCATCAGCAGGCCGACATTAAAAACGGTCTCAATCGCAACGGCTCCTTAGATTACTCGCCGAAACAGAGGTATCTCTTCTCAATATTCCTATGGTGTGTTAACTACTTAGTGTTGATTGCGGTCCAAAATGTTTTTGTTTATACCCTTATGAGTAGGTAAGCTGATCAGGTCATAAGATACGCTCGCCTGCTACACACAATGTCTGTGCTGGATACTTCTTCTAGGAACCGATAGGCCGCGCACCTGTCTTTTGCACGCTTTCCTTATGTTAGGCTAAACAACTAAATTTAGTAATAATAAATTGTGTGTGGTATTCAATAAAATTAGGGCTATCAGGAAAGAAACAAAATGTAACATAAACCTATTTTCTGGAAAAAACTAGTATCCTACGTAACAGCGTGGTGGTCGTAAAAAAGAATGTGCAGAAATCCAGATGTCTTCATCTGAAGTATTACAGATGTTTTCATCTCAAGTTCACTTTCTAGAATCATTGAAATGCAAAAGTACTAAGGAATATTACTCATCCACATAAATTCTTTGGAGTACGTAAGTACATAGAGTGGCGCGAGGATTCAGGCAGATAAGAGACCTAAAGCTATAATCCATATCTCCATTCAGGCACTCGCAGAGTTCAAATTCAACGTCAATGAAAGAGAACAACGGAAGAATTATGAAAAGGCAGAGCGGAGGAGAAAATCGCTCTTTAAGTGCATTGCTTCAGAGGAAAAGATTAACGACTGCTATTCAAAGCGCTGACCGCGTTACAGATCGTTTTCTATATATGCTTAAATTTGTCTGGGAGCCCACGGTTCAGGCAACTTCCGACAACAGCTGCGCCAGAGTTCCGACCTTAAACGTTGGTATTTGTTTAGATTATTGTATGATTCGGTGTTTTATGGAGCGAAGCTATGACGCATCGAAAATTTCGCGATTCGGGCTGTCGCTTCTTGCCCACAATATGCTTGCCACTTTACAAATTCAGGCCGTCCATTTTATTATTTTATACTGCAGCACGCCGTTGAGCCTGGGAAAATAAAAATTATAACATTCAAATCCACCACAATGTTTGGGGATACATTGGGATATAACGACCATATTCCGTAGGCTCGATATTGCATAATGTATCTGGAAACTTCTATTCTGTTATGTTGTTCAATTCCGTTGTGTGCAAATCTTTAAAAAAAACAACAACAACAAGATCACCCTATTTAGTTTTACTTTTGAACGTACTGCCCAGATTCTCCCTAAATGTTCAGTCGAAATTAGGCTATAAAAGCGTTCTTTACAGTTTCCATGGTTTTCGAACACTCAAATATTTACAAAGGGTCCGAGTTTCATACCGAGTAGAAGCGTTCTTCCCTATCCTGTTTTCGTGTAAACTCTGTAAAATCCTCCTCGTTTACGACCAAGAATTCGCGTGCCGCATGGCGAATCAATAGGTCCAGAACAGCTCGCTCAGTTCCCATAAACAAAAAACATGAATACCCTGGACGTTTGTAGATTTGCATACGAAATGTAAAGGGGGCGGACGGTTAGGTGGAGGCATGAACGAAGCAGCCAAAGCAACGTGATGTTTACCATAAACGTTCGAATCGTAAAATGTATTCCTTTCTCGCAGATTCGAAATTTTAGGCAGGAATGACTCAAGACGGATAGCCGTCCTCGTCCTCGCTTGTCTCTGGAGAGTAGATGTCTCGGGCTTCTGGACATTCCGGATGTACTAATATTCTCTTTACTTTCCAGATCTCCAAGGAGGCATCCAAAGAGCATTAGTGTGTCAGAAAAGATATCCGGTTCCGTCTAATACTTGTTCCCTTTTTGATAACCCGCGTGGCCCAGAAAATGGAGATTTAACTATGACAATTTCGCAAACTATCGCTCTACCGCATATTTTTTTGTTTAACTGAAACCCGTTTTGGAGTGATTTGCATTCTTGGAAAAAAGATATAGCATGCAGTTAAATTTCCGGTGTTTTCTTGTACGCCTAGAGCAGCTTCCCGTACTTGCATTTAATTTCGTTCACGTCATGTGGTAACCCAGTGGTCACCATTTTCTCCGTGGGTCTAACTACGTCTTTCGTGATTTTTTTAAAGTTTTTGACAAAACAAATTGGGTGACTACAAATGTGGCGAAACTCAAGAAGCATTCAAAACCGAGGCGTTTAATTTTCATTATTGAATAATAAAATAACACTTATTACAAAAAAGCCTACACACACTTCAGAATAAAAGAAACGAAGCTCCCGCACGTACTTATATTAATAGCTGTATAAGGGGTCCCTGTAATACATATAATGACAAACGCACACTTGCATTATAAGAGTGACGTTCTCAAGTAGTGTGCCGGATGCAATTAAATAACACTTATATACAGTACATGGTATGAAATAAAAACGTGTCTACTATACTAATTGTACACGCTGTCGTACATTCATTAGTAAACATTAGATACGTATACGACATGATAAAAAGCGCGCAGAACACCGAGGAAAAGAAAACGACGAGTAGAACGACAGAAGGAAACTGCGCTCTTCCGTTCTACCTGTCTTTTTCTCTTTCTCCGTGCTCTGTGCGCTGTTTTATCATGTAAAAGTACCAACACAATCGAGCAATTTGTTGAAGAAGGATGGCACATAATGAGAGCGAACTCTTTCAGCATAGCGATTTACACAACGGGGAAGGACAAAACGGGACGTGTTACGGAAATTCTTGCTACGAGCGAAGGTGCGTTTAAAATCGTTATTCCAAAAGTGGCGTGTGGAATAACGACACTTTTGGAATAACGCAAAAAAGTGGCGTATAAGAATCAATCAATCAATCAATCAATGTTTATTAGGGTGTCCAGGAAGAACCTCGCGGTTTTGGTGCTGGCGCACTTATGACTGCAAATTAACGAAAACACAAGAAACACAATTTTATACAAGACCCAACAAATGCAGAAGACAAAGATGGGGATTCTGCTGGTGAGAATCATCTGTCCGAAGGAAAGTTAAAGCGGGCAAAGTTAATGCGAAGCAGCGAGACATCTGCAACGCAAACATTGGAAAAACAATAAATTTCACACAGTCGGACATTCAGCACTTTTCAGTCCTGCCCAAGCATGAACACGTTAATAATAAATTGATTGAAAGCCGAATAGCACAAGTCAAATATATCAAGTACTTCCGAGTGATGATTATAACATTCAGTCAACCTGAGGATTGGGACTAGCTGATTAAAAGCCCGAGAGGTATAAAAAGATGATTGAAGACGTGTACGTACGCGTGGAACTCTAAGACTAACTTGAGACAAGAGGTACGGTGAAGCAATTAGGCCGTGCGTCACCTTAAACAGAAACAACAAATCAGCATTTTCCCGACGCCGGTGCAGGCTAAGAAATTTAAAAAGTTTTAGCGCATCTTCATAATTCTTACCAGGTACATCCTCTTTATGATAGCGATGCTTCATAATAGAAATAAACTTCTTTTGAACTCGCTCAATCCCCCCAGAATTGGTTTGGGAAATAATAATAATCAAGAATCAAGAATCAAGAATAGTTTTTATTTGTGCCCAGGAACAACCTTGCGGTTTTGGTGCTGGCGCACGTAAAAAAGAACAAAAACACACACACACAAAAAAAGGAAAAAGAAAAAAAAAACACGGAAGGCAGTTTTACATAAAATTCTACAAAAAAGAAGACGCGAGAACTGTGTACACAAAATTGTACAGAAAAACAAAACAAAAAGTGCACAAACATTGCACAGAGAAATGAAGACACGAAAAAAATTGTTCCAATACATATGGATGCTTCACTTGGACGCAAACAGACGCGAACGTCTGAACACTACACATACAGCTTCGTACAAATAGAAACAAGAAATCAACAAGTCATAGAAATACATATGGAAACCCGGCAGTTGATTCAGGAAGTTCATCGAAAGTCACAAAAGAGCTTCCGCACAGATTTAACAAAATCGGAGAAGTTGTCAAGAAATATATCGAGATTAAGAGAAGAGTTATTATAAAGGAGTTCCGAACGAGATACTGGATCAAGTGTATTAACTCTAGATGCCAGATAGAAGGTTGACGTTTTTCTTGTCGTCACTCGCGGTACGTGCAGAGAAACCTGATGCAGGATGTCGGAGCTATCTATTTGACCATGTATACATTTATAAAGAAAGAGCAGCTCCGCAGTGTTTCGGCGTCCCTGCAAGTCTTGCAGTCGAAAGGGTGAACTATGCACGTCATCAACTGCTTTTGCAAAGTTGAAACGGTGTTTAAAAATAGATACGAATTTCGCTTGTACACGAGAAATCCTCAATAGATTAGAGTGGCACGTCCCACCCCACACAACAGATGCATACTCAAGGTGAGAACGACACAGGGAACAATATAAGGTTAAAAATGTTTTAGGGTCACGAAATTCTCGTGATACACGACACACAAGACCCAGGGTGCGCAGCGCAGACTTCACAATATGCATAACATGACCCTGGAAACGCAAAGCAGAGTCAAATACAACACCAAGATCTCTGATTTCGCCAACGCGGGATAGTTGATTAGTGTTAATTGTGTAGTTAAATGGTACTGTGGCAGTTTTTCTAGAGTAGGTCATGACTTTTGTTTTGGACTCGTTGATCTTCAGGTGATTACGTGAGCACCAGCCAACAAACGAGGTTATATCAGACTGTAAATCCATGCAGTCAGGTTCGCCGCCTATTTCTCTAAATATTTTTATATCGTCTGCATATAGCAAGAAAGAAGACGTGGTGATGGCGCTTGCGACGTCATTCACAAAAACAGAAAATAGCAACGGGCCCAGTGCGGAACCCTGTGGTACACCCGAAGTTGCGTTATACGTGGAGGAGCAAGACCCGTTCGCACGCACATAACAAACCCTTTCCCTTAGGTAGTCCTCCAGAAGACAGTAAATCGGACCGCAAAGACCAACTGCAGAGAGCTTAGATAAAAGTATACTGTGGTTTACAATGTCGAAGGCCTTGCTACAATCAAAGTATATAACGTCAAGTTGACCTCTGTCGCACACAACCTTAGACGCAGCAGCCGCGAATGCCACCAGATTTGTCGTCGTTGAACGACCAGCGAAAAAACCGTGCTGGTTGGTACTTATCGTGCTTTGAAGTGAAAAAGACAGAGACCTGTGGATGACCTTCTCAAAGAGCTTAGAAAACGAGCAGAGTAAAGAAATAGGTCTGTAGTTAGAAGCGTCAGTCCGCTTGCCCGCCTTAAAAATCGGGACCACAACAGCAATTTTCCAAATACTCGGGAAAATGCCCGACTTCAGACAATTAATAAAGATAGCGCAAAGGACTGGTGTTAAAATGCAGCCGTAAGACTTGAGTATAGCTTGGGGGATGCCGTCATGACCGGCAGATAGCGTCGGACGCATTGCTTTTATACAAGTTTCTACAGTAACCTCGTCTATCGCAATATTACTAACTGATAAAGTGTTCGTGCATGGAAGGGTCTCATTAGGAAGTGCGCCAGTATCAACAGTGTAAACCGAACCAAAGACACCAGCGAAAACATTACACACATCAGTTGTAGAGCCTCCGTTCTCTTCTATGACAATAGCATTTTCTCCTGCGCGATCGCCCCTGCGCGATTTAACTCCTCTCCAAAATCTTTTAGGGTTTCGCTGTAGATCTGACTCTACTGCTTCGGTATCTGCCTGCTTATCACGCTTAAGCAATGCCCTGCAACGACTTCTCACCTCCTGAAATTTAGACTCGAATTCAGGACGGCCTGTTTTCTTAAATTTTCTATGCAAAAACGACTTTCTCTTCAAAGCCAAATAATAATAATAATAATAATAATAATAATACATTTATTGTGTGGAGCAAAGCAATGTTTGCGTGACGGGCGCATCAAAGCCAAAACAAGGCTTGTGGGATGCTACCTTAAAATTAACACTTTAAACATTGCTACCCGGTATACAAAAAGGAAGTAAGACAGATTGACATACACACGCCCTTAGAATGTCCCAAGGTCATAGTCGGCAGTTGGGTGCATGCAACATACAGAATCACACCTCCAAATACTAATGCAAGTACATAGATAAGGTTCAAAAGAACTTAATATAAAAAATAACGATAATCACAAAGACCAAAGTGTCGCGCCTGATGAGGAAAAGAAAAAGAAAAAATAGTCAGGCGAACAAAGAAATTGCAGTACACGGCGTCCAACGAGCGATTGTCCAGGACGTCCAGGCTGCACATGTGCAACCCACACTGGGAAGCACTAAACAAAGTAAAGCAGAGATCATCAAACACACATACTTCTAAATGATTTCTTAAGTTTACGGAGCGAGGTAAGGCCTAGAAGCTCGGGCGGCAGCTGTGAGAAAAGCTTTGGAACGTAATATGCTCGCGTACTTTCACCGTATCGGGTATGCGCAAGGGGTATTTGGAAAGGCTGCACGTGTCGGAGGGTACGAGATGATGAGCTTAAAGCTCTGAATTCGGAGCTCCAGAAATGTCGCAAAATAACTTTATGAACATAGAGGGTGTGAAAGTCAGGCAGTTGAAGAATGTCGAAAAGGGTGGTGTCCTCAGGTAGTTGCATGTTATAGGAGACACCCCTATAACATGCATAAATAATAATAATAATAGCAATAATAATAATAATAATAATGCACAAGAATTCAGGAACCACTCTAAAGTTTTTGGTGCTGGTACACCGAAACTTCCGAGCAATACACATTATGCAAAAACTGAACACACCAGGAACGTAGCCAGGATTTTGTTTCGTGGGGGGCCCACCCATGACAAATTGCTATATGAGGGGGAGGGGGAGAGGAGGCCCCAGCAAAATTGACGATTTCGGGGGGGGGGGGGGGGGCGGGCCCCATTGCCCCCCCCCCTTTCTACGTGCCGGAAACACACCAATACAAAAACACAACGAACGTCTTTCCAATATATACATTTACGCTATCGCTCACCGGGTAAAAACGCAGTCAGAAGTGCACAACATCAATATAAGAAAATAATCTTCTATAACAATCTAACACTAGTTAATTTAAGGCATTTACAACATAGTACGAAAGTCCAAGACATGGAGTAGGGGACTTCAAGAGAGGAAATGATAGTGTTGATTTCTGTGCCTTTCAGCACAGATATCATATAGATATCAAAGCGAAAAAAACTTAACAGGCGAGTGTCGCTTGTGCAGTTATTTGAGGCTATCAGCTCGAGGGCATCAGTTGATTTAATTCGTTTTACTTAGCTCCACACCGACTCTAAGGCGAGTTCAGTCTGTGTATTGAACTTCTGACCGCAGCAGTTAAAAATTTCCAGTTTTTCTTTGTAACAGTTATAACACGCTGACAGTCTAAATGTTAAGTTGAGCTGACTAAGATTTCTAGCAGCATGAAATATAGATTTGAGCCGTTGAGACACTCGCGGCACCCTACTACACACTTCAGACAAGAGATCTAAAGAATTAATCAAACCACGCATAGTTTTGAAAAGGAACTAAAAGTACATTTTCCCGACGCTGGTGTAGGTTAAATAAGTTCGCGCTTCCCAGCACAGCCTCCTAGCTCAGGTTATTGCCATTTTAATTAAAATAACGATATATAAAAAGGGAGATGCATTTTCTTTGTGGACGTTCTGTTTTCAACGAGTTAGTCGTGCAGATGCCATTCCGCGGAACTTACGCGTATCCCAACTGGGAATGACTGAATTAACAATTGAGTACCAGAGAAGCAGATGGGTTCTCAGGGCTTGTAAAGACGTTAGAGAAATGAGAGTAAAGACGTGGGCGAGTTGGTGACGAATCATAGTATAAAAACGCAGAGATAAGGAACTAAAAGGACAAGAACAACACCGTCTCAGAACCAGCACAACAATGATTTAATTCGATACAGTCTTCCTTCTTCTCTTCGCATCCCCTGGACATCGGAAGGCACTACATTTGAAGGTCTCAAACAAAGGAAACGTGCTCGACTGCTGTCTTAAGCGTCCGGTGGGTACATCAACAAACAAAGAACACGTGCACTACTGCAGTCTTAAGCGTTTGGTGAATACATCAACAAACCAGAGACACGTGCACGACTGCTGTCTTATACATCGTGCACGTGTCCTTTGTTTGAGACCTTCAAATGTGGTGCCTGCGGATGTCCCGGGGATGTGAAGAGAAGAAGGAAGACTGTGTCAAATTAAATCATTATTGGGCTGGTTCTGAGACGGCGTTGTTCTTGTCCTTTTAGCTTCTTGTGTCTGGGCTTTTCTACTATGATTGTAAAGACGCTCTATTTTATTTACGTGGTCATCAAATCGTAGGCTTCATTCAAATGTAACATTTAGATATGTAATGCAACTCACGCGAGACACTAAGTCTTCACAAAGACGTCCTGAGCTTTTAGAGACAACGTTATACTACAGTTTTCAACGATTTAAAGAAAGCTTGTTTACTATAGACCCATCATTGAATAAACTCATGTCGTCCAGGAGCCTCATGCAGTCATCGAGTTTTCATATTTCTTGATATATTTTAGTAACATGAGCTTACTGTAAGAAAGATAAATTATCGATTGCAAGAAAGACATCGTTGAAAAATATATAAAATCGGGTGGCACCTAAAGCGTCCTTGAGACACGCCTGAGTTTATTTTGTATGCAGCGAAATTTTTATGGTTCACTCGAACGGAACCTCCCCTGTGTAGCAGGCAGCTCATGAAGCATTCGGGCACTAGACCTCAGACACCACTGGGAAGAAGCTTGTATGTTAATATTTTATGGTCGACCAGTTTAAATGCCTTGTTAAAGTCACAAAAAAGACAACATCGAATTTACCTTAGTGAAATAAAGTACGATAGCCATTTGATTTAAAAGTGACCAGATGAGTGGTTTTCGACCTGCCATAAACAAAGCCGGTTTGGTGAGGAGTAATTAGGCTTATGAATAGTTGCGAACAACCATTTCGAATGAGAGAGATGGATGCCTCAGGCCTCTTCCTGATTTATGAATTAGAGCAATCACCGCAAGTTTTTCGGTTCCTGGCAATACACCTTCCTTAACTGAGTTATTAAATATTTCACATAATATGTAAATCAATATTTCCTGGTAGGTATTTTATTTATCGCCGATGGTATTCGGTCATGTCCAGTTGACAGTTTCGGCTTCGTTTCGTAATAAACTTGAAAATGGCGTCCTCGTCAATTTGGATCGGGTTCAGCATATTGCCAAGCCCAGTGCGGTATTTATTCAGGTTCGCATCACATTTTACGATTTCTACGTCCATCAAAATTCTCTACCTCTGCGTGCTCCTCAGAATTTTCTATTTCTCTGTTCATATCACAATTCAAGGATCTTCGATTGAATATCATCTGCAAAAATTCCAAGCCGCCGCGCGAGAAGCGGTCAACCAATTACGAGATCGTGCTGTATCTCCTCCTTACGCCCGCAGCATCAACAATCTGATACCAAAGAGAGAGTGAGAGAGAGAGAGAGAGAATTACTAGCGCAGAAGCACGCCTTCCTTCCTCCTCTTGCCTGCGTATACCTCCAAGGTAGCCGTCGTCTGCTACAGCAAGTTCTATGCAGCCAATTCCTCGGTATTTCTTTCGGAATTTCGGACGGCCTTGCATGATTTGGAATGTATCTATTAAATTAACCGCATCTTACATAGATGAAGAGTTTTTACTGAAAAAATATACTCCTTCGGCTAACTTTGAAAATGAATCTTAAAGAATCAAATTAATTTTATTCTCAAAATTCCATACGTTGTTAAGTCTTCTAGATTACAGTGACTAATGACGTCGATTTCAGGCAAACTACCCTTGCAAAACAAGTGTGACATTACCCAACTGTAGTAGATTGCTCAAATAATTATTAAGAGCCTGCAGCGCACCTAGAAAGCTATACGAGTAAATAAGGGCTCTCTGTGTGCACTATCAGCGATAAGATTGACGTCACCCCTTTTTTGCATTTACTGGCCTCCTAACACGGACACGCGTTTTTCTTCGTTAATAGGTGCAGAGCAAGCCGCATCCCCAGGTATTCAATATGCAATTAAAAGTCCTAATTGGCTCCAATAAGTTCATGACACTCCACGTTATTGACCAAGATCAAACAATGTATGTTGATTACTTGCATCAGATATGCCATGAGTGATCGAACGAAGAACACGTCCCATATACTAACAATGACATAGTTGCCAGGCAGCGATAAGGTATTAAGCTTGCAAACGGCTCCCTTCAGAAACCAGTCTTGTCCTACATGATAAACTCTTGAATGTAGCAGTGACTAACATAAATAACAAGAAACGATAACCGCTCTTGTTTAAGCAGGATCACCTAGATCATATTGAACTTTTAATGTAACGAATGTGTCAGGTATGATTCGTGCAACTGCTTACAAATGCATCATATATTACAAAACTGTTGTATAAATCTCTTCGGACCAAACAGTTGCATTTAGCTTGGCTTGGTGATGAAGATCGAGACTCAAAAAAGCAGCACAGTCGTATACTGCTTTTTCAGGTACTCTACGTTTCTCGTCAACTACAACATAATAAAATTATATTGAGCGGCCTTTCTTTGCCAGACTGGGTGGTCATGTGACTCTTTGCCTCATCAATTGCGTATGAAAATATATCTAACCGGTAGGTTTTGCGTTTCACTTGATATACTGCGTAAAGCTTGCTGTTTAAAATGGAAGAAAATGGTGAGCGGTAAATAGAAAATAACAGGGTAATTATTATTTTAGTATCATATAAAACAGTGTTACCATAAAGTACAGAACTATTTACACGCAAAAACGTTACTATTCCCAGATTTGTATAGATGTTATACTGTTTATATTATTTCTGACAACAAGCAACTCCTCTGCAGATTTATAAGAAACACCCAACATCTATCTATGAGTGGTACACACACAGTTCACACGTGCAATATTGTCACTATTACCGTTTTTTAAATGCTGCAGTGAGGTATATTCTCACAGAACAGGTAAATGCATGCCACCTAAGAAGAAAAGCTCTAAAACTCGTTGCGGCGTTTTAGATTTACTTGTCATGTATTGGACTTGAAAGAGACTATACGCAGGAGCCTAAAAATTACTTTTCCAAAAAAGAAGACTTCTAGGGCAACGTGTTCACGCTGAAAATACACAAACAAAAACACACTAACATTAAGGCCCCTTGCCTTAAAAAAACATGAAAAATTGAACGGCATAAAAATACAACGGGAAAAAAAAATACTTCGTCGTTACTTTAAAGCTCCCAGGGCTTACGCAATATAGGGAAGCCAAACGGTCTCGCCCCGACGCAATTTTGAGACTCCAAACTTTTTACGCACTTATCTGAAAATAATATAAATTCAATGGATACAAAATTCAATACAAAAAAAAATTTACACGCGCAAGAGAAACTGGTTTCGAACCAAAAAAATTACGCGTGAAAAAAAAAAAAAAAAGCTTTCTCTGATTTTTTTTTTTTTTTTTCGCGAGATTTAAAGCAGTGCTTTTTAGTGTGACCTTCTCTTCTTCCATTGCTCTTCTGAGTACGCGCCCAATCACAATGGCCGGAGAGGAAAGATCGATTCCAAAAATAGAATCGTTTAGGCAGGCGCCCTTGCGAGTGCAAAACTAAACAAAAAATATATGCTCGCTTCTTGGCAATAAATGAGAGCTGCCACAGCTTACAAATAAAAGAAAGCTCGAGTGAAATCATCCGAACACACGCAGGGGCAAGCGAATATTGCGCTAAAAAGTAAGGAAGGAATACTCTACATATAAAACTAAACCCTTCTGGCACCAACCAAACTAAAAGATTCGATGAAAAAAAAAAGACAACAATTTCTTGCGGTTTACGAAATCTTTTGGAATCGCAGCTTTGTTGATGGTTAGTACAAATCGTAGAATTCGTGTTGAAGCATCTGATGACCAGGTAGTTTAATCTTTGATTAACAAGAAACGAGGATTTGTTCGCAATAAAATACCGTTTAAATAAATCTTGGGAAGATCATATGATCGGGTGACCGGCGGCTACATACGTATTTCCGCCAAGCAATGCTTTCATTGAATGGAAAGAAATTAGTGTAAAATAGTAGATGTGCGCGAATGGTGAATTTGGAACTGGAATTGAATTAGAATCGAATAGTGCCTAGCGGTGGCCAAAAAGTGGAATGACTAATCGAAAACCAATGGCTTAACTTTTCCAAATGTTGACAAGAAAAAAAAACGTTCAAGATTTTAAAAAGAAAAGCATTTAATCCCGTACAGTGCCAACGAAACGAAGAGAGGCTCGCAGAAATGATAATGGTGTTTTCGATCGCACTTAATCAACAAACATAGGAAACAACTACCAGATTTGTCCAGTCATCCACCTGTGGATTACACTGTGTGCCGGATAAGCAGACGCCATAGCTGAACCGTTTGAATCCGGTGATATCTTGCCACACTTAATCCTGGTACCTCGCTAGACACCGCGGTGATTTACGGGTTAGCGGTGGAGACCGGTTCAATTAGCGCTATTATTAAATTTTGATTAAACTTTGTCATATTATGACCCAAACAGTCAAGAAAAGGTTTGTAGAAAACAGAGTTGACTGCAATATGACCCAAGCGTTTCAATCCAAGGTAGTGTCGAGACCGTTTTACGAGTTTTCGTCGAGCGAATATAAGAAGCTGGGAGTAAGACTACTTCTGTCGAAGTCAGCTAGAAGAAAATCTTTATTCTCAAGAAATAATTTCATAGACTAGTCTTTTCAATGAAGGCTTGATCTGATCCAAACAGGCTAGTGAGATATAATTCATCTTGTAAAGAACGTTCCTGAACAAATTATTTGTTTTTGCCGGCAGTGATTATATTCGATGTATCCAAATATTTGGAAACTTGAATAATGGGAATCTGAAAGTAAAATTATTCGAACCATCAATATTCGATTATAATTCAAAACTGGACAATTCGTACGCCCCGATTTTATGTAAGTGCACATATTGCTAATTGTTGTATGCTCTGGACACTGACACGTCTAACCAGGTTCAGCGACCAATGCCGGAACTAGGATTTAAAGCATACCAATATCTTGCTTTGCCACAAAGTACGTGTGGAGAATATTATTAAAATTATTTTAAATTAAAAAAAACTTGCTTTGAGATTATGATTATATTTTGTAAATGTTTATTTTTGCATGATGGATTTAATTATATTTTATTGAAATGGTCTTAGCGTGTGGTTGATTGCTGGGATTCGTCTATTGATTGCGTTTTCACTTATTTATGGTGCACGTCAGAAAATGGGGGACGCGTTTATTTTTTCTAGCATAAAAGACGTATTGTTTTTCAAGCCGACAAAAAACAAAGAAATATTTGCATTTTGCAGGCCAGTCTAATAGCTACACAAGACTCTATGGTAGTTTATTGGTCTGTACCTTGATAAGCTTTATTTTTATATCGGAGCTGCACGTAGCACATACTGTGACATTTTTTTGTAATTAAGATAATTCGTACCTAATTGGCGTTACACTGTCTTTTGATGAAGTAATCCGTAAAAAAACTAACAAGTTCAATTTTCTAGAATAATTGGTAAGTCTCCTGTTAACCTAAGCGGCAATCGATAAGATTTTAGTGAAGTTTCTTTGAAGTCTTTTTTAATTATGGCAGGCTTTGAAGTGCCTCGTTTATCATCGAAGAGAAGGTGTGTGCGTCCTTCGTCTTGTCTTCTTCTTATTTTTGTCTTATGTTTCGCCTTATTAAACAAAACAAACTGTCGCGCGTAAAAACATTTTTTCGAGCGTCAAATCCTTTGTTTTTATTTGATTGAAAGAGATCGCTGTTGTTTTGTTTTGTACCGAAACGTAAGCTTTTAATCATTCAGGTGTAAATATTATGGACATAGGGAGAGTCTAAGGAAGATTTGTTTTTTAGGCTCTGATTATCCAGTAAGAAAGGGATTAATGTTAGAATGAAAGACACGAAAAGAAGAGTCTCATAAAATCTGAACACTGGTACTACATAAAGGTATCTTTCTGGATGTTACTTTTACAATCTTTATTTTCGTCCCATGGTTTCTTATCCCTCAAAGAATGCTGCAGGTCAGAGCATCTTCGAAGTCTGCAATCCGGCCAAATAAGATGATTGAGACGGCCCTACAAAATCAAAGTGAAACAAAAACAAAAAGTCGATCCCTTGGTACATGAAATACGGCAATCAATTTCTTAGGATTAAAGCTCCAAAGTCTCTTTGAGAAAGATAAGCCACGAACACCGAATCAGCTTGCCTCCGCGACGCCGCTGTCCTCGCGGAAATAGAAACATTTCTACACGGGGCCACCGAGTCAATACACACGCCGGAAAACAAGCACGCGTACTCCAATTTCGGCAGATTTCACTAGTTATTTTAAATATGATATATATTCACATTTATGACAAACCCCAAATAAGAACCGTGCAGCATTAAAGTTATTTTCCAATTAATTATTTACAAGCCTTCTTTAATAAATATTTATAATCCGCTCTTCTTGTTTATACTCAGCGCGAATTCAGAGCTCAAAATAAAGAAATGAATGAAAACACAAACATGATATATTAAAAAATATAGATCGGCGGACACGCCTACTAATATTATCAAGGAGAAGACGAAGAGGTGATAAATAATGATTTGAAAAGAAAGGTTTAATCGGCGAACTTGTGCCAGACAAAATAAAGAACGAGAGTCAGAAGAGCAGAAAAGCGGGCTGCGATTTGGCGGCGTAACTGGAAGTGAGAGGGAGACTGACTCGGACAAGGTAGAGAGAGCTCCTTATCTAGTTTACGTTCGCATCGCGAAAATTCGGCCCAGAAGGTTCGAGCATCGAGCGTTCGCGGTGAGAATGAACAGGCACTTTCCAGAACAAAAAACTAAAGTGATATGATAAAAGTTACGCCCCGAGCACGGTGTAGCCCCGAGTAAGAATGAACGCGAATCTTCTAGAATACCGTGACCGGTTGCTCTCCTTGCTCGGCCCTGCGCGCGGCTATATATCTTTAAATACGTTGCTCTGCTTCTTTAAGATCTTTGATTTTGTGTGTTTCTTTCGTTCCTTACTCCGTCCTTACTTATTTTATTGCATTTCAATACCTTGCATGGTCCTTTTTCTTCGTCTCTTGAACCGAGACACACTTATGTAGTTCTACATCAAGTCTTTAATATGTTAATATTCAATCGAGCTTCACAGCAGTGTTGCGGAATGGGCACCCCCATTCCATTCCAATTCCATTCCGGGAATTAGAGTTTTCAATAATTCAATCCCTTTCAACTCCTAGGAATGGGGACACTGGGCCCATTCCCACTCCTGGAATGGCTGAATCGTTCCATTCCTTTCCCCTAATTCCTAAACGTAAAAATTGGCACTTGACAGCTACATTGTGCAATGTTTCCGCCATAAGCAGCATAAAGCTGACATTGTCAAACGCATATAGACAATTGCAAAAAAAAAAAAAATGCTGAATGCCTCAAAAAAGCACTGATCTTACTAAGCTAACGGTGCTGGATTGCCTGGGGTGACTCGAAGCGTCCGCAGCGGTCCATCGGAAGGTGAAACAGGGTATGCAGAGACTAAAGTCAAAGGAAATAAGCGGGCATTGGCTAGCTTGCTTGTAACCCTAACCCGCTTGAGTATAAAACATATAACACAGAAAACAAGCATCGGAACCAAGACCAAGTAGAAGGCAAACTTACACGTAAAAATGCAGTATAAAAAAAACAAGCGTCGGAGCAAAGCGCCACAGGAGAAGAGAGAAGTGAATATCGCTTTGTTTTAATGCCGAAGCAAACCGAGATTTTGCGCTTGAGAGGAGTGCGCGCGCGAATCAACCTGGAAGGCAGCAGGGTTGGCCACCTGCTAAAAAACGCTCCTCGAACAAAAAGAAAACAATAACTGCTCATCTTTCGCCGGCGGCGTGCGAGTCAACGAGTTATCAGAGCTCTCCGAGTTATGATTCGCCTCCCGCTCCCAGATCTCAGTCTGTGCGCAAGCGTGCATTCTCCATGCCGTCGTAACAAAAAAAAAAAAAAAAAGCAGGATGAGGAGTTGTGCGTGGCGGTTCCTTTCTTTGCCGCTTCCTTCGTTTCTTTTGCTTGGTGCTTGGTTTCTTGTTTCGCTCTCGTGTAACACCAGTGAAGCCCGTCGTCTGCGCGTCCGTGAAAGGCACCACCGCCACTCCTCCCCCCCCCCCCCCTCCCTCCTCCCTTTGGTCTTCGCTCTGCCGCTTGTCTCTTGTATTGCTAACAGTTTCCCGCGCATTTTTTTTTTCTGAGCAACTGACTCGCTGATTGGCTCCGTTTAGCTAAACGTACCCCCCCCCCCCCACACACACACATAGACACACGAAATAGATAAATAAACATATAAATAAATAAATAAAACAAAGAACTGGGCCCATTCCATTCCCATTCCATTCCGGGCAAAATTCATCTAATTCCATTCCCATTCCATTCCCCTCTACGTTGCCGACATTCCATTCCCATTCCATTCCGGGGTCGCGAAAATGCGGAATGATTCCGGGAATCATTCCAACTCCAGAGTGGCAACTCCGCAACACTGTTTTCTTTAAGTAGAGCTAAAATAAATCACGTGGCGTGCTGGTTAGGCAGAACAGAATAATTAGATGTAGGATATGCTTTATTGACGATGTCTCATCCCTTTGATCTTTTAGTTTTTGATTGCACTGGGTGTATTTTTTTTATATTTAGTCGAATGTCCGGTGTTTTGCGTGTAATGTACTTTTTTTAACGTTATTAGTGCGGACGAACTGATATTAGCGGTCAAATATTGCTATGTGAACAGATGTAATTTGATTCGGTGTTATTTCTTATTTTCAAACCAGGGGATGCACTGCCGGGTTCCGCAAAACAACAGTACTAGAGTTAATCCGGCCAACGGTTTCGTAGGTCGATTTGCATCCTTGGTGGGTCTTATTCCTATCCTTAAGTGTCAAGCTGTGTACATCACAAAGGGCATATCATATAAACAAGAAATATTTTGAGTCGCATCTGCCATTTCGAAAACTGTTTTGAATCAGCTTGGCAAAGTGGCGCATTTGAAGGGGTGATGAAACTGTATCGTGTTGGAATTCTCATGACTTTACAGAGGCGTGCTGGTCCTAGTCTGGCCCAAGTATGCCTGCACGGACCGGACCGCCACCAATTCGGAGGCTTCTTAGTTGCAGTGAAATTGCCAGGATAAAAGGTGACTATTTCTTTCACTCTTTCGTTCGCCAAGCTTGTTGACGTAATTGAGGGATCGAAACCACCCATCTGACGACAGTCCAGCGCGGCTCATGGATTGTACACTAGAACAGCGTGAGCACTCGACTTCGGCTCGCAACAATCAATGCATTGGCACTCAGTTAGTGGCTCGTGTCCAACCACAGCGGTGATGAAAAGAACTGAACTCTAACATTTCCTGGAGCTCAGTACGCGTTTTCTGCTTTGCCGACACCAACTTGTGACTATGATTAACGTTAGCGGCATAGGATAGGCACCAGGCCACGTGGCCCCTTCTTTCTCCGAGTCAAGGGGATGAACGATGCTCATATTTCGCGAATTGGTTTTTGCGTCTGCGATTGCATGGAAAGAAAAGCCAAGGCAAGTTTATTCAGTTATTTTCGTTAGGAATTGGTTCTGGGTGCTATTTAGCGAAAGGAGACGAATCGTTGCATGGCTCCTTTAAACAAAAAACGAGCAAATCGTTCGAAATATAATGACGCCAATGTTAATGCCTACGATTATTTATCACCTTCAACGACATTCCTAATATATATATAGTGGCACTTTTTATACCTTACTAACCTCTCTAATACCACACGTAATAGGCACACTGCTCAAATACAAACTTACTTATCCTCAGATTCAGTTCATTCGTCTTCACAACACTAAAAACTGAAAATTTGAAGACCGCTGGATTAGTTGTCATAATAAACAAAAGTCAATGTTCATTGGACCAGCTGAAACTAGACTTTTATCAGCGTAGTTTAATTGAAAACAAGACATTGCTTGCTGGCATGCGTCATTCACCAGAAATATCATATAACGAATACAAAGTGAACCGTGCTTACTTGAAGGACTTGACAGCAGTGAGCCCTGAGGAAACGCGCTCACTAACCACGGCTCTTAGGAACTGACTATGACGTGCTCAAAACCCGCGTCTCGGGCAATCATCCGACGCCTTGTATTCGGTAACATAGAACAGAGCACTTCCCTTAAACAGAGGAAGCAACCAAGCACGCTTGTGCACTTTAATTAGAATATGTACCATACGCGTATCGGAACTATATTGAAACTGAAAGTGTCTGGTCAATTTGTGTAAAAAGCAAAATATGATAACTACGTTTTGTTTGCTATATTTACAAGACATGCCAAGGGCGAAAAGAACTTCACGATATTTTCATATTTCGATATGGTTTTATGTTCTACATGTTTCAAAGCTCCAAAAGTGCCGAAACACTGGCGTTATATATATCGCCAAAATATTATATCTGCCTTGATGAACTATCAGTTCCTCAGTAAAACTTGTTTTAATTCTGTCTTTTCCTTTAAATAACTGGACATTTAGTGTCTGAGAGTGGCCTGTGAACAACATTCTGGAGAATGTTTAAAGCACAAAATATTAAGGTGTTTGATTTTTGTTTTATAGAGCGTTAACATAATTTTACTGTAAAGCGTTTAAATGGCATAACATTCGGCAGCTCGCTTAGGCTCTATGAAGCTAAAATGTTGAAAAGAAAATGCACGTATTAACTCGTGGCGCTTTTAATATGAGGAACGGTTGTTTTATTTGGGGTGTAGCTGATTCATTGCTAGAGGAGAATAGCAAAAATATAAATATATCTTATTCGATGCGTCTGGTAAATGGAAGAAGGAGGTTATGAACATAAGGCAGCGTTCTCTAATTGAAGATTAAAGATTAAAACAGCGCAAGGACACGGACAAGAACAAGAAGGTAGACAAACAGGGCGCTGACTTACAACTGAAGTTTATTCGTTCTAACAGCGATTATAAATACTGTATTGTCACAACAAACAAACATGAATAAAAAGCTTGACCTGGATGCCACGTGCTCACTAGCCATCGCTATGCACTGTCACTGTTTGTCTAAATAGGAACGTTCCTTATCTGATAAAGATAGTGACGGAATGCTGACACAGTTTTGTCCCAATCTTCCAATTTCCCGCGCCTCAATGATTTCCCGAGTGAGTTTGTCTTTATTTTTCCTAATCACTTCACATTTGTCAAAGACGGGAGCGCAGCAACAATCTCGGCAGTGCAGGCCAAGGTGACCTGACACAACTCTAAACACGTTATACTTGTGCTCCCGCAGCCGATCATTGAGGCATCGCCCCGTTTGCCCGACGTATCTTCTGCCACACGAGAGGGGAATAGAGTACACTACTCCCTCCACACAGTCTACGAATTGGTCCTGGTGTTTTTTGGCGCAGCCCTGTTTTTCTTTAGAACAGGGGTTCACTTTTCTGCACAGCCCAGATAGCTTCTCTGGAGCCGAAAAAAACCACATCAACTCCAACCCTACGGCCAACTTTCTTAAGATTGTGAGATATCTTATGGAGGTATGGTAAAACAGTTACTTTTTTGTTAACCCTACGAGCCTGCTGGGTAGTTTCCTCACGTCCTTTCTTAAGTAAGCTCTCAGCAACTGTCGTCAACAGGTAAGACGGATATCCCGCATGTCTGAGCCTTGCCGCTTGTGTGTCGAAGCTTTCTTTCACCCTGTGGGGGCAGGACTTAAACAGGGCATTTCTAAAAAAGAGGTTAACAATTCCTCTTTTCACAAGTTTGGAATGCGCTGACGAAAAAGGCAAGATGGGTTTCTTTGCTCTTGGCTCATATATCCAGCACACATGGCCATGACCAAGTTGCAGGCTCAGGTCCAGAAACCTAATGGCCCCATTTACGGGTACTTCATGCGTCAGCACCAGCGGTTTCAGACACTCTTTGAACGTTGACAGGACAAACGACACAGCCGAATCAATTTCCTCATTGTCACAATCTAGGAGCACCAAATAGTCGTCTACGAATCTAAAAATTTTCCCCACCAAGGTGGGGAAAAGTGGGGAAAATTTTTAGATTCGTAGACGACTATTTGGTGCTCCTAGATTGTGACAATGAGGAAATTGATTCGGCTGTGTCGTTTGTCCTGTCAACGTTCAAAGAGTGTCTGAAACCGCTGGTGCTGACGCATGAAGTACCCGTAAATGGGGCCATTAGGTTTCTGGACCTGAGCCTGCAACTTGGTCATGGCCATGTGTGCTGGATATATGAGCCAAGAGCAAAGAAACCCATCTTGCCTTTTTCGTCAGCGCATTCCAAACTTGTGAAAAGAGGAATTGTTAACCTCTTTTTTAGAAATGCCCTGTTTAAGTCCTGCCCCCACAGGGTGAAAGAAAGCTTCGACACACAAGCGGCAAGGCTCAGACATGCGGGATATCCGTCTTACCTGTTGACGACAGTTGCTGAGAGCTTACTTAAGAAAGGACGTGAGGAAACTACCCAGCAGGCTCGTAGGGTTAACAAAAAAGTAACTGTTTTACCATACCTCCATAAGATATCTCACAATCTTAAGAAAGTTGGCCGTAGGGTTGGAGTTGATGTAGTTTTTTCGGCTCCAGAGAAGCTATCTGGGCTGTGCAGAAAAGTGAACCCCTGTTCTAAAGAAAAACAGGGCTGCGCCAAAAAACACCAGGACCAATTCGTAGACTGTGTGGAGGGAGTAGTGTACTCTATTCCCCTCTCGTGTGGCAGAAGATACGTCGGGCAAACGGGGCGATGCCTCAATGATCGGCTGCGGGAGCACAAGTATAACGTGTTTAGAGTTGTGTCAGGTCACCTTGGCCTGCACTGCCGAGATTGTTGCTGCGCTCCCGTCTTTGACAAATGTGAAGTGATTAGGAAAAATAAAGACAAACTCACTCGGGAAATCATTGAGGCGCGGGAAATTGGAAGATTGGGACAAAACTGTGTCAGCATTCCGTCACTATCTTTATCAGATAATGGAACGTTCCTATTTAGACAAACAGTGACAGTGCATAGCGATGGCTAGTGAGCACGTGGCATCCAGGTCAAGCTTTTTATTCATGTTTGTTTGTTGTGACAATACAGTATTTATACTCGCTGTTAGAACGAATAAACTTCAGTTGTAAGTCAGCGCCCTGTTTGTCTACCTTCTTGTTCTTGTCCGTGTCCTTGCGCTGTTTTAATCGTTAATCATGAAATACCAACTAGGGCCCAAACTTCAACTTTAATCTAATTGAAGAATCTGTTAGACGTGAACATCAGCACATACTGAACTAGCAAATGTAGAAGGCTATTTCAACAATCCACATAGGGAATGATAGTACATGGCGGTGCATCCGAGCCAGGAGCGCGCGGAAGTTTTTAGCCGACTCATTTTTTTTTTTTTTTGGTGCGGGTACAAACGTAAGCTGTTTTAATTCTAGGGCAAGCAAACGGTTAAAAAATCCTTAAACTGCATTTCGTGCATTCGGTGCTTGCATTGCCATCCAGGAAATCAGTAATTTTTAAATCGTTTGTTACTGTTGATGGTATAAATATTTGTTAAGAAAAAGAGAGGAACTATCTTCTTTTCTAATTATTAAAAATTAACAAACTTTTTTTTAATTAAAAAGCTTTTGCGACCATATGCGCACATTAATATGTATCTATATAAACGCATGGAGATACTTTCTAACCGGAGTACTATTGAGCGCGCATTTGGGAACTCTTCGTAAGGGCAATTCAAAATTGCATACGCCAAATGTTTTTAAATTCTTGTCATTACCGTCATCAGGTAAGAGGTAACTGCTGTATAATCTTTCAGAGTACTACTGGGTAAGAATGCCTTCAGTAGAAAGCATGACTTGTGTTCTTGTGTTATTTGTACAACCAGTTAGATAAGATATATATAATAAAAGATTTACGGGCAGAGTTTTTAAATAGTTTGAAAATAATAGTGTTTTGTATTGACTCGAAACATAGGTCACCAAGCTAAAAGGTTTTGGGTTCTCCCTAGGACCTAGGTCGCTCGGCCTACCCGTCCGTGATAGCGACTCCGGAGGAAACACAGTGGAGACCAAAAGGGGCTTACGTCTCTTTACTCCGACCGCCAAACCACGACTCCCCCAATCTCTAGCCGGCCTCCCCCTACTCGAAGGGCTGGCGCCACCGTCGGCGTCTCTACCCGGCCTCCTGGTGGTGGCCGCCGGAGGCCACCGCCACAAAGCTGAAACTCGTATTAACATTTTTTTTGTTATAAATGTGCTTTATCTGGATGCTACACATCAGTTTATGGTCCCTTAAACAAGGAATATTTTACTCTATGCAGCAACTTTCCTTCTAAAATGTTATCGACGTTGAAAGTTGTTGGATTCTAGAAATTATTTTTTCCTTGACACTAAACACATGTAGAGGAAGTGACGTTTTGGCCTACCAACATCGTTCACGCTCGAATTACGATTGTAGTACAAGGCAGACCGGTTCATGCTGATCCAATATACGGTTGAAAAATATAAATGTAGTACTATTAGTACATATTATTTTTATAGGCAAGTTTCTGTGAAACAAATGAATCAGAACTGTTGGCAAAAATATAATATCCCTCAAAAATAAATTTATAATTCGGGGTAAGGCACTGGGAGAGAGCAATATATTCGATGTGATAAAACCGGAGTAACACCAAATCACCAAGCTCATGGAAAATGATTGAAACACCTTGGAAAACTCATAAAGGCCCCGAAGAATTTCACTTCATGTTTTATTTTAAATTTGGTGCCCCAATATTTCTAAAGATGCTAGGTTTTCCAGGGTGACATCATATGTTTTTATGAGGCAAACCACGTCTTGTCAAATCTTCCAATTTTAGGTAGAAACAGGGGCCGCTATGCAGAATAAGGGAGACTTCAATAGCCCTAGTGTGAGCGACAAATAGAATAGCTAGATTTTTTTTTATTAAACTTATTTTTGCAGTGGGAAAAAAATGCGGTTCCTTGCCGTGTCTTGCAGATGTACTGTGTCGAGGCACGTCATACTCTGCTGCGCACAGCTCCTACACTGCAGTGTTTATATTTAGCGGTTGGTGTTAATGTGACAAAAGGACGTCAAGCGATACCACGACGCCTGGTCGCACTGTGACGTCACATGACATGACGTCGCGTGACACATGATGTCACATTGCCATCATAAAGTTTCTCGACATTTTGACGTCACATGACGTGATCATGTTACACACTGTCTTCGCGGGACACCCAACTCGTGACACATAGAAAACGAAACTTAAAATAGCAGTGTTGCGTAACACTAATACACAGCGTTACATAATGCTGGGATTCCTCGCTAACTTCCGCGGAGAAATTCACCGCTGAATATGTCCGTCCACGACGTGCACAGAAACACACCCCGGCATCCGTCGCGAGGCCTAACCAACGACAGTTATCGCCGTCACTGGCGATAACCATCATATGTTCTCGTCAAGGGAGAGTGATGTTGCTTTATATGTGCCAGAGATTTTCGGAACGCGCCTCACGTCTTTGAAAACCCTGGAGGAAAGTTGGATCACGCTAAAAGCAACTTTTGAAAGAGACACACACAAACAAACCAAAAGTATGAAACAATCCTCCCAATCTCAGAAGAAAGTCGTCGTCTGAAAAATGAAAGAAGATGGAAAGCAAGCTCAATTTCCGCGTTAAATTCGCGGAAGTCGACGCATTTTGTTCTATTTTTTTCGACCGGGGTAAAAGGACGCGTTCACGGCCAGTCAGGAAATTCGTTTTCGGTTTGATCGGATTTTAGGCGTCCTTTCTGAACGAGATCAAAAGTTTCAAGATTACGTTCGCTCCAGTTGACAAAGTGCCAGTGGCAAACTGAACTCTACATCAATTGGTGTGAAACCAGGGGTGTATGTCCATCGACATTGAGAACACAAGAATCAGAAAAGTAGAACACTAAGAAAATAACAAAAACGCCTAAAAAACAAGATTTCATAAGCTTAAATTGTGACAGCAGTACTTTACTTCCTTCACCAGACTCCTTCCCGCGGTTAGGGTTTCCTGGAGCACCAGTCACAGTGGCATAGAATTGCTCTGGGTTAGGCGTTGCAATGATTTTACTTTTTAAAACTTCTTGGGTACTTTAACTCAAATCAGGGTGCTTGCAAGGAAAAATTATGTTATCGGGAAATGCAGTAATAAAACGTTACAAGACACCACAGGTAAACATGAGGCAAAGAGAAGAAAAAGGGCGCGGGCTAACTAACCTAAACAAATAAAAAAAAATAAAAAAATTAAACCTCTTGCAACCCGAAAGACGGTTAAAGTCGAGGTTCTGTTTTTGGATTTTATTACTCTCAAGTTAGTTTTTTAGACGGCGAAGTTTTTATGTTCGTATCAACTAAGAACAGATGGTATCTTTAAATAAGAACTATCGAATTCAAACATTTAAAGAAGATAGAAAGTGGCAAGAACCGTTGAATGGAGATTCTGAAAAAACCGAAACAATCTTGTTAAAATAAACTAGTTTTTTTTAATAACCATTATGATCCTTTAAAACAAACTGGCAACAGCTCTGAATGGTCTGGGTTGACAAGGAAACGCTTTCTCTTTTCCTGAGAAAAAATGTTTCGCGAACATTTACTTCATTAGACCGTCTAAACAGAGTATGAGGGAAGGAACAATGATGATGAAAGCGACTTTGGCGGTTGAGGTTATGGTAACATAAAAGCATACAGAAACAAAACACCATGACAAATTAAATATACAATGAAACATTGAGTGTATTGCAACGTCCGCAACGTTTCCACAAAACTCCGGATGCTGATATGAATCAAAATAACATCTTAAAAGCGAGCATTATTTTGTTACTTCAAAAAAAAGGAAACAGTCATATGTTAAAAGGAACTAAACGTTACCACCTATACTGAGAAGATATGACAACGGGAGCATACTATTTAAATAATAGCAATTTCCCATGAATTTACATTGTCATAACTCTCGATCTATAAGTATAACTTGAGTGCATTCAGTATTAATATGAAGATGTAACAGGTTACACCGACTGTCAACGGCCAGCAGACATCAGAATTTTGCACACACCATAGTAAAAAGTTAAAAAAATCTCGCCATGAATTTCAATCCGTATTATTAATATCGCTTGTGGTACGGGTCACATTAACGCGCGCCAAATGTTTACGGGTAAAAAGATAAATTTTACTTCATGTTCTGAATTTTAGGGACTTTCGGGTCTCCAGATGGGAGCCACAAATCAAATTAGGACTGACGAGATGGTATGGGATAGTGATGAGGATGCGAGACCTAAGCCAAATATTGTCCGCCGACATCTTCTTTTTATAACATCACTTCAGACTGGGAGCGAACAATAATGGGACCGGACGTGCCGTCGCAACACACGGCTCTTACAGTCCGCCTGCCAGTCCTCCAACAGAAAGGACGACGAGAGTAGTGAGAACCCAATGAATGACATCCAATTCGAACGGTCCGAGCGGCAGCAGTGAGTGCGGACGCCACACTTCGGATTCCGTTGACCGCGTTTGCTTGTTTGCACACCCCTATCATCTCGCCAAAGAAATTGCTTCTGCCTATGGGTTCCCAGCTCTTGGCGAGAGGTATCAAAATAAAACACAGTGGACTTCGGGCTACGGGACACCCGAATCCTACGCCATCGAATGGAAGCCATTCGGGCATTTTGATTACGCTGGACCGAGCCAATATCAGCGGAGTCCGGCTAGATGGACGGCAGTGCAAACACGAAGAGCCACGGATGGGATGCGGGTTAGCTTCGACGAATCATCGGTCCTCGATTGGTCTCATTGCTTCTCTCTGCAATGGCTGGAAATGACCCCGAGAGACTGGTTAAGCGTATGCCAGTGAGTGTGAGGTCCAATTTCACACGCCGGAGATTGAATGTGCCGTAAATGTTGCTGTTTTTTTAATCCGCGTCATGTTTGTGTGCAGTAGACTCAGGGTTTCAAGGGTACGAACCCGAGAAATGACCTTCGTATGATATATTTTGTGCGACCCCTTAGCGTAATCTTTTCGTTTTGCCTTTCTTTTTTTGCCTACCCTTCTCTGGACCTTAGGGTTTATCATTTTTATATGATCATGCCTTACCTAGAATCATTTTTACGTACAGGTTTTCAAACAGAGATGACTTTTTTGTGTGATCAAGAGGGGCATGTTTAAATAGTTTTTACCCCTCTTCACGGTATCGGGTCAAGCCTATTACAAAGGGAGAGAATAAAACTTCACAATTTTTTTGGCTCTGGTTTTGTTTGAAATGCACGTAGAGGAAGCAAGACAATCAAAGTGATCGCGACTTTGTATATTTTTATTCAATTTTTTTTACTTGAAAACATATATATCAAAAAGCTCTACTCTTTTAGTTGCGAACCATTCTAAGTATAACTGAATAAATTTAAGCTTATCCAGTTCTCAGCTTGTGACGTTCTTGCGCTTCCGTGCTTGATGAAACAGCAAGAATTCTGCTGTCTTCTAAATACTTCACAATAATATTAGATTACTCGACTTAGGCAGAAACGTATTTTGTGAGCCAGAGACGGTGCCTCACATTCTTTTTCTCTACCTTCTTACTTTTATTGTGAATCAGGTTTACAGATGCTTAAGGTACACCCGCCCACCACTAAGCTAATTTTTTCAATCTTGTGGCTCGTCTTTTGTCAAGTCGAAACAATTTATTTAAAATGCAATGGTTCATCCGCATGCTTAACAGCATAAAACGTACCTATTGAAGGTAAACAATAAACTGGGCTTCAACACAAACTACACATTCAATTCAACGGGATTTCACGCCAGACTTTTCCAAGCGAACCTACAGGCCGTGAGAGTAGGTGTGTTGGTGGATGCGAAAAACTTATCATCATTGGAACAACGAGCAATGTCTTCTACTGACCATAAAACAGAAGCTGCTGTAGTCGCACCAGGCAGATGATTTTGGAATGTTATCTGCTGAATTAGCCTAATTCAAGCGAAATCTACTGCCATTGGTGGGAATAAAGGGCGTTCTATGGGGTCTTGAGTACCAAATGGTCTTGAGAATTAAAGTATGGCAATTGTTTACTTTGTCCTTTCCAGGGATGCATTGTTATTGCATTATTTGTTATAATCAATTCGAAACAAGCGCTCTCTTCACGCTGAACACTAGAAAAGACGAGGTAACACACTTCGTATGAATAATTCTAGAAGTGAAAGCGCCGACAAAACGTTACAGCCACATCCCCTTAGAAATGGTCC
This sequence comes from Ixodes scapularis, assembly GCF_016920785.2. Classification (NCBI taxonomy): domain Eukaryota; kingdom Metazoa; phylum Arthropoda; class Arachnida; order Ixodida; family Ixodidae; genus Ixodes; species Ixodes scapularis. The sequence continues at coordinate 135,770,282 of NW_024609857.1, forward strand.
TCCCAAAGAAAGCAGAAGTTTCTCGATCTTGATAATACGGGTGTCCAGCACCTAGGCAGTAAATGTTTTCTTGCATACTTCGCATAAAAGTTATTCGTTTGCTTTATGTCAGTGAAATTCAAATTATCTCAACCGTTCACTTCCTCGAATTTAAATAGTTGGCAGTAAGACGCCTTAACATTAAATAGACGTAGCAACAATACGTTGTGGTTGACCCACCTACAGTTTTCAGTGTTAAAACAATATATTTATTACTTACTCTAAGTTGGTTATAAGCATTTTCTCAAATGTTATTTAGTATCCATCAACCATTTCGTCGTTTACCCTGAGACTGGGTTTTTTTTTTTTTTTTTGAAGAGCAGAAGTAACAGAAAAAACACACCTGTATGCTTTTTTCTGTTACTTCTGCTCTTCAAAAAAAACCCAGTCTCAGGGTAAACGACGAAATGGTTGACTTCCACCAGCTAGCCTGTACTTTGACTTTTTTCTCGTTAGTATCCATCGTTTTTTGTTTTTTTCACATTCGCATTTGAGGATCACTAAAAAACGCTAACTCTAAGGAGACCCGAGTGCCCCTACCCCTTCCCATTCAAAATAAAGAAAAGCTTCGGAAAGTAGCGTTCCCGGCAAAGCGACCAACACAACAGCGACCCCTGCGTGAGTCTCCGTGCGTGCGGGCGCCCGCGGACGTTCCAATTCCCCACAGAGACGGAAGTGCGGGTCTTGCGGAGTTCCCATAATGGCAGCCACTCTGAGCGCAGAACCGCGTCGCCCGTCCACCAGCGGCCATCTCCAAACAAAAAAAGAAGGTCGAAAGCGCCGTACGAAAAAGAAAAAAAAAAAAATGAATGGGAAGAGGTCCCGCCGATGGCGGCCAGTAAATGACAACGCCCCCTTCACATTTTTTACCCAGTTCTGAAAGCTGACAGGGACCGGACATGCGCCGGAGCACTATGCAGCCGGGTCGACTCGCTTTCCAACTTGGCTCGAAAGAAGACGTGCTCCAAGCATGAAGCGAGGACCATATACAAAAATGCAGTTTGGCTATTTTAAGGGTAGTCATCTTTGACATTTCAATGTTCGAAGTATACATGCATATGAAAGTGAAACGATTTGTAAAAGATTCAAAATTTTAGGGGGTGGGGAGGTAGGCGGACTGTTCCCTATTTTAGGTCACCCCTTCTCTGTTCCACATTCAACAGAAAAAAATGCCTCATCAATTTTTTGAATGAAGTTTCATTGGAAAGGGTATTGAGGCACTCGGCGAAGTATCTGAGTACTCACTATGTCGCGTGTGCGGCCAAGTTGTTGAAGCACGCCGCACACACGCGGGTGCAACCGGCTCAAATCCGGCTAGTCTAGATTTCATTTTTATTGTTTTTTGCTTAATTGAAAAGTTCGAGCGCAATTTGGAAAGTTATTGTGCGTTCCGGTATAGAAACTTAAGTCTAGAGCGTGTATAAAAGCAGTAGTAGCACGCTGTATTGCATCAGTCTTTAGCCCGCGCGCGATCCTGCTGATACGCGGACGTCGACCCCCGCGACACCAGGCATAATGATTTGTTTTGGAAAAAATCCACCATATATTAAACCCTGAGTTTTCCTAGCATTTTATTTCTTTTCACCTCTAACTCGGGACAATATATAGTAGAATAGCTGTCCTACAAACCTATAAAAAGTAGCAACTCGCGTCAAACAAGTAAATATTCTCCTTCAATGCGGTCTTAATTTTCTCTTTCCATACTTTCGTCAGGAGAGTCGAGTAGAAAATTATTTTCACGTCCTTAAAATCGTCTGGAAAATCCAAGTGGCAATTGGTTTATGGTGTAATATAAAGTGAGAGACGCAAAGACAGACTTGGGAAACGCTTACGATTCGCATTTAAGAGTGGGACGCGATGGCCTTATCGGGCACCGCTCGCGAAGCCTTCTCATTAAACCCACGCTCGTTTCCAAGCCGTGCTAGCGTGTGTGCGTGCTCTAGTCGGTAGCGTCACGTCTCACGCGACGCCACACGACGTCACTTTTTTAATTTTAATTTTGCCCGCCTAACTTGGCTTCCGCTAAATTTTGGTTAAAATGCTATGCTAAATCTGGCGGGAAAGGTTTCCGCTGAATTTCGCTGAAAATATTTAAATGAAAGCCGTTTACAATTCCCTGTAACACAGGTTAGAGCGCAGCTCTTGAGGAGAAGGATGGAAGCGTACTGAGGGATAGGTGACTCATTGAGGTCGCGTGGCATCAGGGGGAGGGTCGTGTGACGTCAGGGGGTCACGTGACCTCGGGGGTCACGTGACCTTAGGGGTGTCACGTGACCTCAGGGGGTCACGTGGGCCCAGAGGGTCGCGTGACCTTTGGGGGGTCACGTGACCTCGCGGTTACGCTGACGGCGACGGCGACGCCGCTCAAGCCGGAAACGGGCCCCGGAGCTGCGCTCTAAAATGATTCCGCTAAATGTGGCGGAAAACCTTTCCGCTAAATTATGCGAAAAAACTTCCCACCAAATTTAGCGGAAAATATTCCCGCCAAATTTAGCGGGTCATTATGGCCATGACGTCTCAGCGCCGTGTGACGTCACACGTGGCTGCGCGTCGCATTATAGGATTTTTTAGTCCCACCGACGACGACGCCGACGCCCGATTTTTCGCGACACGAGTTCCTAAGCGCTATCGCGTTAAAAGGCGACTCGCTCATGTATCTTGGAAATGACATTCACTAGAATACCGAGTGAGAAATATTGCAACGAAGACGACAAGGACGCTGTAGCGGTGGCGTGTTCGACCATCGCGCGCGCCAGAACCTTGTGCGCACCACCTCGCAGCCATAAAACTTATTTTATCTTGTGTGCATGTGTGTGCTTGTCAATTTCTGCCGACCACAAATATTCATAGCAATAACATTAAATTGATTCTACAATCACTTGGCAGTGGAAGTCACCCAATGAAAAGGCACACCACATGCCAACAACTGCCGCTTGCCAGGAAGAAACAGCTCTTGCAAGAAAAAAGAATGATTATGATGTGACCAACATTGAACATCCTGTTCCCCTTTGCTGTTTTCTACTCTGCAAGCCAGGTTTCTAAAAATAACGTTTACTAACTGCACAGAAAATATAGCGCTTATACAGAATTTTAACACGCCCAGGAAACCATGTCTACGCTATTGAAAGTGAAAATGACACTGCATTTGTGCTTTCAGGCAAGTGCACTGAACTGAAAGCAAAAAATATAATTGATCCCTTTTATTCTACACTTCATCTAATCTTTAGTAGCAAAGCTATCCTCAGTGCACGTCGGCAATCATTACCAGGGATTTTCTAGGATAACAAGAGGGCTTGAAGCTTTCTCAAATGAGTAGTCATACCAGACTGCAAGCCGCAAAATACTCCGTCTTATAAACATCTGCAGTGAAGTCAAGGGTATGAGCAGGATCACTGGGCTTTAGAAAGTGCCTCGTATACGGGAGTGCTCGTACTAACGAAAGTAAAACACTGAGCTAGGCGCACACGCATATGTGTTCGTCTCAACAGCATACACTTGTGAGGTGGAGCCGTGTGTACTTTGACAGGAGTGAAGCCACTGCACATTCCCAGATCATTGAAAGTTTTCCAACAGAACTCGCCAAAAAGAATGCGGCGCCACCAACTTTGCCTCAATAGGGCTCGGTCTGAGTAATCTCAGACCAAAGAAAAAATGGTCGCGGTTATCTCGCATGCATATCGTTATCGGCCTTACATTCGAGTTGATCAATATTGACTGGCCGGGAATGAACATGCAATCTTCACACGAGGTATTTCGGACGACTATGTCAACAGTTGCCAATCTATCGTCTCAAGGACTGTGATACCATCACATGAATTCACGATATTGTAATAATTAATACTGTGAGAAAACGAATTCTTTCTTTCAATTCGTGTATTATTTCCGCAAACTATCTTAATTGCCCCCCCCCTCCTTCCCATCATTGTTAGATTTATGATATTATCTTTTCCTAGAGATTTACGGTGCTTGATATTACAAAAGAAATAGGGTTCCTGACCGTGCAGCCTGCGAACTTGGGTTGGATAATAAGCTGGCATTCAATAGAACGGTTTCGTTCAGGCAAGCGCCAATTCATTAGAGACGTCTGTACACTCATCAATATCTTAGCTTGGGTTGGTTAAGATGCAAAGGGGGAAATATGCAAATAAATATAACTATAAACTTTACACGCAAAACTGAACTGCCAGTGATACAGCTCTAATGGTAAACTTCTATACTGTTTTATTCTCAAAATAGTTTAGGCGAGTCTCCATTCGTCAGAGATATCTTTAAGAGAGGAGCGAAGCTTGGAGGAAATAGTTTCGAACGATAAACTGTAAAACTCATCGCAGGGAAAGCAATTGAGAGTTTTCTATAAACGGTTAGAAAGGCCGATAAGAAAAGTGCTAGCAACTCTTCCCCGGCGGTAAGTTTTATCTTCAGCGAAAAATAGCTTCGGGTATCGCCTTGTGGACCGGAAGTACAATAAGGTTTTTTTTTATATATCTAATATATATATATATATATATATATATATACACATTTTTTTAATGTCTCGTTTATAGCTACATCACATCTACTGGTGGAGCTTGTGACGCAGAGTTTGCGCGCTGATCTTGTTCCACACTTTTACTAGGGAGTAAACTTATGAATCGCTATACTTTATACAAGTAGTTTTGGTGGGTTCTGCACCTCTGTGTTTATAAGCTCCTAAAACCCATTTAATAGTGTTCAATATATGTAGGGTTGTTCGTTTTCGGGTAAAACCCGATTTTACCCGATTTTTGCACCCCGAACATGTTTCAGGAAAATCGGGTTAAACCCGATTTCTCCCCGAATTTCAAAACCAAATAACCAACCTCTTTATTTTTACGCCGCACGGAGTTTGTCGTGCACACACGCTATCTACCCTACTTTGGGACAACAGTGACCTGTAGTTCATTTCGCAAGCTGCGTGCAGCACTGTGGACGCTACACGGCTCTCAACCAACCGCCCGACGAGGGCGCCTAACTCACCGTGGCATTCTACAAAGGCCGGCTGAGGAAAAGCGACAATAGGCGTTGGGCCCTCGGAGGGACATTTCCGTCCCCCCGCTGTGCAGGTGGAACCGCCTCGGCATGCCACGTAGCTTCGGCCCTGCTGCACGCAGATTGTGAAATGCACTATCAATCTCCCTTCGATCGCTCAGGTGTCGACGCCCAACAGGGTCTCTCGGGCAGCATGGCCATCGCGCTGACGTCCAACCTTTCTCACGAACAACGTTCGAGCCAGTCAGTCGCGTAAACAGACCGGGGAAACTTAACAAGTTTATTTCATAGCGAAATATCTGATCGAAGACGACCGTCCCTCGAACGGTCGGGATTTTTGTTGGCACCTGAGAGAGGAGGATTCCTTGGGCGGTACTTCCCTTGAAGCGACCGACGGCAGTCGAAGCTGGAAAACCCTGATGCCCCCCCACCCCCAGTTACCAGCTTGAAACACACCCTTAAGTTTAACGCGTTAGCAATAAACAGCTCGTAATACCCTTCAATAACAAAAAAAAAAAAAGAAACGAATGTATTATTTAGTACATTCGTGTATTTAACCCGAAAAAAAAAAACGAATTTTCGAATGTTTCCTCAAAAAAACCGATTTCTCCCCGATCATCAGCCTGAAAAATAGCGCCCGATTTGTACCCCCCGAATTTAGAAAAATATAAAACCCGAAAACGAACAACCGTAAATATATGTCACCCATCCTAAAAACCACTTTATAGGTTTATTACTTGTTTAAGCGTAAATTTTATTATTATCCAAAACTACTAATGTGCAGAAACAGCATAGAAATCAGGTATTTGCGCAATCTGACTCACGTTTTATAAACATGCACATAGCAATATTGCTACATAACATCTACCGTACTCACGACCTTTGATAATACCTTGTGCGGATTTAAAGTTTGTACCGCCTGTAAGTAGTCCCAATCTAAACGAAGAATCAGCGACTGAGCAGCGACTTGGCCTGTTTGTATGTACGAGCGCAGAGTAAGCGGGCGATTATCGAGCCAAGAGTAGTAAGAGAAAATGATGTATGTAGTAGATATGTCACGAATAAGCGTAATCAAATACTTCCCTATAAGTGGGGATCATAACATGTAAAACAAATTATTTAGCTATCAATTAGAAAAAAAAATAGCCTGGTTGTATAAGACAAAGTTTTACGAACAAAAACAGAAAAACACGCAAGGGTTCTATCACAGAAGCCGCAATGCGAGTGACAGAAAAGAAACAGTAAACCACCCGTAAATGGGGGCTCCCTCGTTGTCCAGCGATCTGCTATGATCGTTTCAGCTGCAGCTTATTCCTAAACGTCTCAATTCTCACAGTGTTTGCTGCCACAATTCATTGTCAATATGCCCACTGGCGTATTTAAGTCAGTAAGTGTCTAGTTCACACGCGTCAGCAGTAGTGATGGGAGTCGGCTATGGTGCTGAGCATCTTGAAGAGCGTAAGATACTCTTTCAGGGAGGATACGCAGCACAGTGAACGCCTCGATGCGATCGACCCTATAAATTCCTATAGGCGCGCGCCCGAGTACCCTAGAGTCACTGCATGGGTTCCCAGAGTTACGAAACTCCGAAGGTTCGTTCTAGAACCGCGGCGTGGCGCTGAAATTTAAACCATGGCGCCGCCATCTTGGCTCCACGCGTCGACAGGGGTATGACGGCAATTGTGACATGCATTGGAGCGTGTTGAAGGAGCTGGTTCACACTGCTGTAATCGGCACTCATTTCACAAAGCTGAACCAGCTGATGAGCCCAGAGATAAACCCGCTGTAATCGGCACTCATTTCACAAAGCTTGCTTGTTGCAGTGGGCTCCAAATCTTTCCGTTCTACTATGGCCAGCCAAGCTTTCTTCCTCCGTCTTGCAGTTGCATTCTTTCCGAACTGGATCCCGGAGAGTCTCTTTCCATCCCCGGACCTGCTGCTGCATTAAAAAGCGCAACAAGCAGGCACTGTGCCACTAAGTACACAACCTCCTTGCTTTTGACGTCACATGCAAAAGACGGCGCGTAAAAGCGCGTTTGATGAGCAGCAGAGCGGGCGTGTGTGCAGTTGCTTGCTGGACCCAAGATGGTGGCGATTAGCTCCGCTTGAAGCGCTGATGGAGGTGAGTCTAGCGGTTCTTGTGTGACGTGATCGCTACCGTTCAATGATGCTCACCAAGCCAAACATGATCGGCTAAAGTAAATATCTTTTCAACAAAACGCAAAAAAAAAAATGCGCTGGCATAGCTTGACTATGCCAGGATATACGTAGCGTGAGCTTATGCGCACAAAATGAGAGGCGCTATCAAGCGGCTCCGGTGCAGCGTCAGACTTTGCTACTGCGCAACGGAGGCGCACAGCTGGGAACGCGGCGGCGACAGTGCGTCTGCAGCGGCTATGACGTCCCTTCTCTGGAATGCGCAGACCGGCCAGGCGCGCTCGGCGGCGGCCGAGCGCGCGGCGGCGGTGGCTCCGGCGCGCCAGCTGTGCGCAGTGTGAGGTCACTGCTCCTCGCGCCTGCGCAGCACGGCTCTTTGGGAGCCACGCGAAACTGCTCAACCTCGGTCAGTGTAGCTCACGCTACAAAAAGGAATACGTTACTCTGGGAACCCATACAGTGACTCTTGAGTAGCCTATGCCGACAGCGCCTCCGTCGGGCAAACGGCACAACTGAGGAAAGAAGCCACCAAAAACGCAAAAGTGACAAGTTGCTGTGGCATACGGGCGCGCGCGCTTTCCGCTCGCTGCGTCTGCTCTGACCTCGACGGTCGCTGGCGTCAGCATCACGCCATATATATATCCGCTTGAACGCTTTCATAACTTATAGTTAATGGGGAGATTTAGCAGATTGTTCACAAAGGTCCGCTGCCACTACGGGCGCGCGCTTCAGAGCATGTATCGGAGTGGCAGCACGAGCTCCCTCTACAAATAGCGTTGCCTGAAAACACGATATACTAAACCTCTGTATTATAATGTACGCTAGAGATTCAGCTGGCGCTAGTGTGTGTGTTTGTGTGTGTTTTGATTGAACTATACAGCCACTAGTCGAACATTGACTTCTGGCATTGCATTCCGATAGGGTAGAGGTGCTACATTGTGTCTCCGCGCTTGATTATGAAAGCAAATACTATGTATAACGATGACGTAGTAAATAGCTAAGAACTTTTCTGTATTAAGTAAGTTAGAATATTGGTTGTAGTTTTTCGTTTTCGAATTTACGTTGTTAATCACAGTGCTAAAACAGATGCGTACATGCATTTATGTGCACTGTCAGGCACTGTTGACACGAACGCGGTGTTGGCGCTTCTCTGCATAGGGGATTAACGTGCCAAGCGGACGAAGGACATCTTGAAAACAGACACTGAAAGAACTATGCAGTAACACTGAATCAGTAACTTCCTGTGCATGTAAACGTAAAAAATAAAGTTAAGTCCAAAGAATTACAACCTAATACTCTAACCCCCCCCCCCCCCCCCCGCTCACACACACAAACACAATTTGCTTTATTTTCTTTGCGTGTGCCTATGTGCGAAGATAATTGTTCTATGTTCAAAACGTCACCTGCGCGCCAGAAATCCTTGAAAATAGGGAGAAGCCAGAAAACAGACGCCCGATAAAAGCTGCCCCGCATAGAAAACGCTTATAATCTGTAGAAACAAACATAATTCCAATAAAAAAAAAGAAGAAAAAACAATTGCGGAGCATTTAAAAAAAAACACTAAATCAGCAAAATGTAAGGCACGACAAGAAAAAAATGAAACGCTAAACTTCGACTTTTTTTTTTAGGTGTCGGTTTCAAATCGGAGCGCATATTTGCACCACAAGTCCTGCCCCCCTCTCCCGTGGCCGAGGCGCGCAACACTCCTGCGCCGCTGCCTCGCCCACATGGCTTACTTGTCGCAATACGCGTCGTAATACGTATCGGTTTGGACCGCGCATTAAGCTTGATCCATACCGGCATGCATTACGCTTACGCGTGCCGGAATACGATAAAAAAATAAGCGTTCCTGCGAAAGCCTATGGAGCGAAATTGTACGTTTTGCTTCGGACTACCATCCCAAAGACAAGAACGAACACAAACTATTCTTGAAAGAGTGAGAGCATACGCAGCGCGGCGGAAGTACTTCGACCACAGTGTAATGCGCCCACTACAAATGCCTCCGGGATCGAGAAAATAGGGCGTCTTCTGCTCCGCGGCATGGCAACATTGGCAACGCCGATCAGAACTTCCATGCGTGAACGGAGGGCGCGAAACTCGGCGTCGATCGAGCGGAACTGCATCTTCGTGAGGCAACAGAAGTACCTGCGCTAGCTTCGTGACGTACGAGAAGAGGGACGTCAACGTTTCTACTGTTTTGTCGCAAAGAGCGGCGGTAGGGCACGATTGTAACTTTGTTCCGCGACGCTTCCATTTTTGACGGTGGTAGGACGAAACACTCATTGCTTACCTGATTTACCGTATACGTGATCGACAACTATGAGCCTTGGCATTGACACCACGTTTCACAGATGAATAAACCCTGCTTCGAAGGCGCAATTTAAGTACGCGTCCTTCATTTAACAAAGCCAGCAGAGGAGTAGACGAAGTCCGTTAAGGCAGCCGGGTGGTGGCGTCCCTCGAGTATATGACGCAGCATAGAGCACTGATAGCGGTGGGCACAAAATGTTTCCGCCGCCCAGCAGAAACCACCGCGATGGAAGCTCACATTCCTGCGCGTTTGCGACGCGACTTTTCATCAGCCTCCCGCAAACGAACAAAGAGAAGCGGAGAAGGCAAATTTTGCTGCTGTCTCGACTGGCACTTCGTCTACACGCTCGACGAAGCGCTGGGACGTTGAACACCCCTCGTCGGTATCATAATATTCAAATTCTCATCTAATCATCCCATAAAAACTTCGGCGCATGGAAAGCGGATTCCGAAATGAATTTGTGACAAAAGTGACGCAGCCCGGGAAAGTAATGCACGGAAAAATCACTGAACCCGGCAGCACGCGGCCAACCCCGCCCTCGGCGACCCTAGAGCCGTAGACACCGTTCGCTAGCGAAGCTTGCGAAACTTGTGTGATCAGCGGCGGTGATACGTCCTTTATGGGGTCGCAGACGTCTCAATACGGGCGCCGGAAAAGTTAAAAATAGTGAACTTCGGATACGGAGTTCGTAACACATAAAATGGATCTGTGTCGTCATAGGTGGCCGCGGGAGTCTTCACGTGTTCCACCACACGTAAGCCATATACGCGTCGGTAATGACCGAGTTTAAGTGTAACAAGGAAAGCGAACAAACGCTACTATCTCTGCATAGCTAGCAGAATCGTAAGACTGTATCCATACGGATTTATTCATATATGTTTATACAGTTATCGTTTCACTGTGGGATATATGACACGGTAAAACATTCCGAAATATTTTTTTCACCTTGTTATTCACACTAACATGATGGCTGGACATAGTGTTGAAAAAAAAACAGCGTGACCAGGACAAGGACAAAAAGATGAAGAGAACACAAATCAAGCGCAGACTAACAACTGGTTTGTTATTACAGTTGTTAGTCAGCGCTTGTCTTGTGTTCATTTTGTCTTCTTGTACTTTTCCCGGTCGCGTTGTTTTTTCAACATAAACTCTTACCTACATGTGTAATTATCTATCCTAATCGGTTAGAACAAAATTAATTACGGGAATCATTTCCAAGCCGAATGACCAAGCCACAAAAGTACGTAAAAAGCTCGGTATCGAAGGGTGGCTTATAAATACCGACGTATAACGATTGCATCGCATGTTTTTTAAGTTGAATGAAGAAAATGGGTACTCTTTTAAAAAAACGGGAAACTATAGTTACTGGCAGCCGAAGAGAAGTGGGGTCTAATGAGTTACGAGAAACTTCATATCACTGTTCGACCAGTGATAGTGCTGCATTGGACAATCAGAACACCGATGAACCAATCACAAGGTAAGAAGTGAGAACGTCAAATCTTAAGTTCTTACTGACTGTACATAGCATGATAGCCGCGCACACTTCAAAAGTCTAACTTATGGAAATTTTGTTTTTTTCCTTGAAAACCACTCAAATAGTGTTTCGTGAGAAATAGTACTCATTTTCAGTACGAAAATATCATTCGTGTTCCTTGTGGTGTTTTCTTTTTGTTTATTTTTTGCTCGTGAATTATGATCTTTGCTGTTTAAAAAAGGATTCTATGTCTTAAAATTAAAACGTTGAAAATAGAGGCTTTTCTAAACATTGAACGCAACCCTCACTCTGATCTGCATAGCAGGAACGATTCAAGATATAAACGAGTAAAATAGGTAGATATTTTAGAATCGAGCATAACGATACTAGTGTGACCCTACGATCGACGCTTGCCCGCAATAATCTTTTGTCCCGACCAGGATAGGCAAATCTGATATTCTTATGAATTTTTATAACTGAAACAGTCAGAAAAAAACTTAAACTCATAAATAAACCATACTTTGGGTGCATGATGGAAACAAACTTACTAGTTGGAATATATTTCCTTTAGATTTTCAGAATATCGCTCGTGACGGGGTAGTTGCCTGGGGGCTCAATCGCTAGAGATTTTCAAACAAGTTTTGGAAATTTCCCGTAAAAAAGTATTCCGAACCCCTCGCTTGATAATTAAGAGGACGTTTCAAGAAATAGAGGATTGCTTGAATATATAAACATAGGTACCCCAGAAAGGTGTCTAAGTCCTTGTAATGTATTGCCCCCAAGCACATCCCAAAGCAAGATGAAAGTGACCGAAGGATTCTTTAGTTTTTATTAATGAGTTAGATATCAATAATAAAGTTCAAGTGGGAAAGAGCAAGCACTATGCAGTATTTACGCTTTTTGTTTCTACCGTTCTTGCAATGTTCAGGGAAAATAAAATATGCAAGGCGACATATCTGACGACAAGTTCGTGCATAAGAATTTATGCGTAAGCACCCAACTAAGTCCGAAATCCCCCCAAAAAATATGAAAGAGGGGAGAAATAAAAATATCCTAAAAGCTGCGTTTTTAATTCATTAAACGCGGAAACGACAATTCTATCGAGAGCCAGATTATCATTGAGCATAAAATGCTGCGCAATAACTCGTCAGCGAAGTTTTGTCTCGTAAGGATGGGGGTTTGTACCAAGATGAACTCAGATTGCTGGGACGAAAACCAAGAAATAATTTATTATTGTTCAAAAGGCGCACCAGATTAATTTAATTTTTTTTTTTTGCTGGGACCAAAACCAAAACATAATTTATTATTGTTCAAAAGGCGCACCAGATTAATTTTAAAGATAATTTTTTCACTACAAATACCAATTAGCTAAAGGTCGACATATATGTCACCTTCTAGACAGACTAACCCAGGAACCAAGTGTCCTTACACCACTTATGTGGCAGCCTCTCCATGCTCTGCTGGAATCACTTTTTAGGGGTGCCTCACATCTACGCCTGGACGAAAGCTTTCATCTTATCAATGACCACAAAACACGTCCTCGCATGTTTCTTTTTTTTTTTTTATGTCACTCAACAGATGATAACCAGTGGAGGCCCGGTCCGGCCATATCGTCGTGCGACCAAACGTCCCACCGGTTCTACCACATTTCAGAAAGACATTAGAAAACCTCATCCGGCGCCACTCGACCCCTGCGTCCTGCGTATTCATCTGAGGCCGTGATTGATTGCCAGTGTCTGATTGGGTTCAGCCGTCATTTGGGCACGTTGTACGACAAATAGGCTGTTTGGGTGCGCATGGCTATTGCCTGGCCGGGCAATAGCCATGCCCTTAATATAGGTCTGCTATCTGCCCAGTGGTCAGGATAGCTGGCCTAAAGCAGCGGCGTTATAGCGTAAGCTCTCTCAAAGTGCAAGTCAGAGCGTGTTTACTTTTATTTTTTAATGTTATCCTTTGAAATGTATACAGGCTTTACTCATATTATTTTCGCTACATCATTAGAAAATATATGTGCATTTATCTTTTGTATACTGTATAAGGCTGCTGGAATAATTATTTCTTACCTTATACACATATAAATATGCTGATTACTCTCAAGCTCGTGATTTCATTGAACGAAGTGCCGGATCCACTTGCATATATCTTTCTTAACAACCGCCTCTAGCAATTCACTGCGACTTAAATGGGCAGAATATGATGGATATATAAAAGCGGTACTGATTCATAACTATAATGTTGACGCAGTTTTACATTAGCGGTTACAAATGCATAGAAAAAGAAATGAGGATAAGGGAAAAGAGAAACGTGTCCCTGCTTAAGATGTGGGCAAATATTATCGCAGATAAAATTGTTAACTAATTATCTTGTCTGAGAGCCAAGCTCCGTTTGGCAAATATTTTTCGTAGCGAGATTGCACCTTAACATTTGTGTGATCGCACGTCATCGCAAATAAAAAAAAACATTCACAACCTGTACCAATGAATTTACATATCTTTATCATGCTTTCTAAAATTGCTTTTTGTTCCAAGTAGACGAAGAAAAAGCCCTCTAAACTCGTTATGCTGTTGACTTTGCAGGAAGAAAAACACGACATATTCGATTTGCACGCGAAGCCATCTGGGGACGTTTTTTTCGGTAGAGAGCAGTTCAAAATAGGCGCTTGAAAGTTTAAAGTATGCGGAACGCAAACACAGACAACTGGGACCGCTTTCTTTTTATTGTAAGTTTATTCCCAGTTCAAGCTACCTATTCGACGGCAGATCAATAATACCCGGGCCGAACATTTCTCAAGCGGAAATAACGCACTTTCGAAAGTACAACATCCCTACTTCTTAAAGATATGGCGATACAGGTATTCCAGAATTTCACTCAGTTTTTATCCATATGTGAATTCCTGGCAGGCAGCTTTTAAATGTGGTATCGGGGTGTTCCCCTTTCTCTGTCGTGGTGGTCTTAGGAACACACTTTAAGTTGAAGCGTAAAATGGGTCATACGAAGAATCAAGAGAAACCAACTTGGCGGATATGATAGGAGTGGGATTGTTGCGATAAAAGCTTGTCGAGAAAATACAATTTTCTCGGTTTCAATTCAAAAGTTTAAAATTGTGTTCGGAAAAGGGCGCCTTGCAAAAAAAAAATAAAATAAAATAAAGTGCATTATGTTTACCAACATTCAAAGCCTGCTAGGATTAATCGATTGTTCACTATGTTTCTCCTATTTTGATACTGAGTAGGTAGAGTACATTATCCTGAGATAAATATTGAAAGCATCAGGTCCCATATATTGCGCGCATGTTCCTCAAACGTTTTGACAATAAAGCATTTTTTATCGGACAGTCTTTTTAATGAAATTATCCCGTTTCACTTAACGGTTCTAGTTAACCTTGTAAGTATTATTAACGCTTGACATAACTAAATTACCCTGGTCTTAATCCATATAATGATGAGCATCTTAGAAAAAATACTAATTATTAAAGATTTTTCCTCTGCATTGATAATGTATTGTATACGTCAAATCTTACTTGGGAGGACAAGATAAAAAAATATTACGTATAGCTATCACCTTAGTAAATCATGAATAAATTGCAGCTTTTAGGCTTCACATTCCTGTTTCAAAATTGAAGTCAGTAATTGCTACGAATAAATTGTTAGCCATCTATTTGTGAAAATGCCATTTTGTTTAAGATAACTATTATATCACATTCATCCCTTCATTATGCCACCTGATATTCTAGCTCAACGCGAAAACACCCCTACGCGCTCTGTCGACAATTAAGCGCAGACGGTGAAATATCCGTTGCTAAATGCCGCCAACAATAAGAGTCAGCGGCTACAATCAAGATGCAATAACAGTGAAACCTTATAGCAGACAATTTGAACCGGAGACGATGGGCGAGAAAAAGAGTAAAACACGTTTCAATTTATATGATTGAAGGTACCTTGATATGTCTCTGTGTTGTCCCCATTTTTGTGTCGGTTATTTCCGGTTTAAATTTCTTGTAACTGCAACTAGGTCGTGCTGTCTAACCTTCAAATGTCATAGCGTTCGTTTTCCTCTGCCTGATTGTTACATGTGCCAACCTCTCTAGGCTCATGTGAGGATACATCAAAAGCAAGAATACACTCCTCAGAAAAAGAAAAAAAAAAGAAGTAGATATACTCAATCCGTGTATCCTAGTTTAAAAGTGCACATTTCCTTCACTTTTAGAAATATTCGTTTAAGGGCCCAGTTATTAGAACGTTGCTTAAGGACTGTGAGAAATGAAAACTGTCACTCTCTTATTTATATACTCGTACAGATATATTGTGTTTGAGTTTTGTATAACTTGTCAAGGACCGCAATTCGCGGATAGAACTGGGAAAATAATTAAACTCCAAGTTGTGTCATTGAGCATTACTATACTTGCGTGGCTATAATTTTCGGGTGCAATGAATAACTCGTTTAGTGTACAGCAATTTCAAACGCTCGAGGCTAAGGAACCCGGGTGCTATCTTGGATTACTTTTATTAAGGGGACTTTTTTTTACGGACATGAAGTTACTCACGTGCACTAACATCTACTTAGAGTCTTTAAGCAACCATACTACGTAGTTTATTGTATGTACGTTTGGACAGCGACAAGTTATTATGCCGCAATGGTTACCTAATGTGGCCCAAAACATTATCTCAGGACAGGAAAATATTCCTACTTGCGTCGCTGTGTTTTAGGTGTACCCTGAGTAAACATATTTCAGGCAGTTTATAAATATCCTATCCGATATTTAACGAATCTTTCAACTTCCCACCCAGTCACGTCGTATCGACAATTTTAATAAACTTTTTCATATATTTTATTTTCAACGAAGTCTATAGAGTACAGATGATAGAAATGCTAAATAATTTCTATCACCACATCTCAATGAACTTTCCGTTACCAAATTAATATAGACTATAATTGTTCAAATATTAAGATGCAGTGCGGAGAAGAAATATCGCACTTAGCTTGAGCCTTATTGTGGAGGCTGCTTTTTTTGACTGTGAAATAATTATCGCCTGTTGCAATGATTTATAGTCGGAGAGGCAATTCACCAGCTATTATAAACCGCATTTTGTAAAAAAAACATGTGCAAGAAAAAAAAATACGTTTTAGTATTTTTAGCTTCTGGGATGGTCCTCCTTCAAGTGATTGCCTTTCGAGTCAAGGGTATATATAGAGGTGGAGCAGTTAGCACTATTCAATTACTACTGTTATCAGTGCTCCGTGGCATGTGTATTTGTATTGTCTGCGTATGCGCAGACGGCAAGCTGCGAGTGAATGTTTCCATGGTTGTATCGTGACAAACCTAAAACTATTATTTTAAGTTGTTTTCACGAAAAACCTACCTATTATTTCTATCAAGAGGATAGAAACGTTTTTTTTTAAATCTCTAACTGTTTTCTCTATCAAGTCTCTATACACTATTTTTATAGAATTTCTGTAGAAAGGGGATACATATTTCTGTATAGGTATACACGAGTACACCACATGCAACGACGAAGATCCACCTTCATGTAAAATGCGAACACTTTCAGACAATGTGGGATTCTTTTTGGATTGGGGAGAACCAGAAGAGCAGAACGGAATACACAAATCATAATAGGCGGAGGGCAAAGCTGTTTTCAGTAGGAGGCTACGTACGAGTGAAGCTTCCTACATATCGTCCAAAGGGAACACCATCGTTTGTGTGTTGTCCCCTTCTTCGTCCGTCGTCTCCGGTTTTCAAAAATGTGTAACATCAACCAGCTCGCCTGCCTACTTACTTTATCTTCAACCATCGTTTGGTTTTCGAGTTCGAAGAAGAGTCGGACCAAGGCACCTTCATCACAACAGGAGGAAACCGCACGGATTTATCCAGACTGCCTCGAGTTCATATTCTATCAAGTCAGTTGTTGCAAGCGTACAACAAAGATCCTGGAGAATTATCCACAGCTATCTAACAGTATTTCCCAGTTCTGGAAAGGTCCACCAGAAGCAAATAAGCTTCCGGAGGGGCTTGCCACCTGAAGAACCTTTCTTGCAGTATGGAGGTTGTTGTGTCCACGAGCGGCTTCTCGCCGAGGGAAGAAGATTCTGACGAACGACAGTGAACGACGAATCCCGTACAAGGATGGAAGCAGTTTGCGCTCCGCTCCGCTCACCATTGCTTACGCTCTCTCGTTCAAATACAAAGATACGCGTACATTGTCATTCTGAACGCACTAACAAAAGGTCGCTCCCTAATTCCTGGGGGAAAGCAAGGGAATATATATATATATATATATATAGGGCATGGTCGCGTAGGGTTGGCCGAAGGCGTGGAGTACACAAAGTTGAAAATCCATAGTCAGAGAAACAGGCCATTCCTGACGAAGTCAAGACTCTTGCCGAAACGTTGAAATAAACCTTCCGTGTTTTTATTTCTCTGACTTGGGATTTTCAACGTTGTATATATATATATATATATATATCTATATATATATATATATTATTTGCATTAGAAGAGTACGAATAAAATTAAAAGGGTTGAAAACAGAAACATTTGTTCGCTGACAAATCTAATCAGAATGCATTTGACGGCTAGATTATACCACATACGCAAGGAATAACCGTGGAGACGCCCTTTTAGTAATATACATAAAAAAGATTACTGTCTAAATAAAAGTCAATCGTAGGCTCTCACGCTAAAACACCGACAACAATATAGAGAAAATAAATGGCGGTTGCGGTGAGCTTGCCAACATATACAATGTTTGCGAACGTAAAACGTGGGCAAATGTTGACCTAATATACAGATCTAATAAACAACCTAAATATGACTGTGATTAAACTAGAAAAATGTGCACGCTACTCGCGTAGATTAAAGACACTTCAGCCCACGTCCTTATCAAAACACTATTAATTCGGTACTTCACCCTTCACTATTTTTGATTGTGTGTTTTGTTTTTACTGCTGTAGCATAAGATCTGGTTTCATCGTGACTGATAACAAATATTTTCTTCGCATTTCAGTTACACTGTATCTTGTGTAATGTACTTTAAATTTCGACAGTACTGATCTGGATACTATTCGCTCAACCAAGAAGGCTTTATAGAACTCTCTCCTTCGTTTCACTTGTGTGCAGGCGCAGCCGACGCTACGAATTGGTGGAATCAATCAGACAGCGTCGAAATCGTACAATCATGGCGTTCGTCATGTTTCTTTACGTGTTCTATCACCGTTGAACGAATCATAAACACTTTTAACGCTGCTCGGTGGGTCGAATTAACTCGTAGCGTCGTCTGTGTCTGGTCTTCAGCTGAAACGAATTATGAAATGAACGAATTAACATTAGGTTTCACCTTATTTCAAATTAGACTACGTTGACGTCGACGTTACACGACAATTTCGATACTGATAATATTCGCTTAGTCTAAAGGCATTCAGAGGCTTTTATATTAGGCGAATTCTCTTTACATTGAATCTCGATTCTGTATGAATATAAGCTGCATTGCATCTCCTTACTTTTCGGTCATTTTCATCTCGATGCTACTCGCTCAATCTATATACCTGATAGGCATCTAGATTGAGCGAATTGAAGGATATTAGATGGCGCAAAGAAACAAGCCGGTCGTTTTTTTATAACTTTTCTTATCGCCCTGGCCTCTATCGGCCGAAGGGGCGCAACAAAGTTAAGTTGGCAATCAGTCAACTTCCACGATCCGCCGCGATAGCCTTCCGCAACGCCAGTGTAGAGCGCGAGCAAAAATAGCCGCCTTACCCTTCCGTCCTGCCTTGAAAGATCAAAAGCCAATATAAACCCAGTTTAAAAACGAGCAGGCGGCTAAAAAGGACCATGTGCGTCGCTCAAAGCGGCACGCCGATGGAGGAACCCCGCTCGATGAACACTCCCATAAGGCTGCTTTACGTGCGTGCGGGGTGCTCGAGATCGAAAGAGGCAGGTTAGCTGTCATTTCAGATTGGCCTGACGGTGCGCGTTTGAGAACGAGATACGGCTAACACGCCGAGGGGAAGATCGGCCAGAGCGTCCCGGGGAGAAGTGTTTCCTTTGCGCCGCCACACCGAAATAGATCCGCTCCAGAGACCCACGCGCGGGAAGGCTTGGACGACAGGCCCAAACACCTTCCAGAATGAATGCGGAGAGCTCCGACCTCTCCCTTCATATCGCTTTTCCCGCCGCAGACTCCGTTCTGTTTCAAACAAGAACTAAAGATAGTAATATTAAAATGTGGTTCACATGTGAGAATTCCCAGGCAGACTCCGAAGGCATTGCATATTCAAGGACGCATATTCTACACCGTGAGTGAAAGGGGCCGTTGACTGCTTGGAGGGACCGATGAATGCGAATTAAGTGAATGTGCATTAACTATATAAAATTGTCGCACAACAAACTTGAAAGAGCACAAATTTAAAAATCGAAAACTTGAAATCGACACCCACGGTGTCCGTTTGCTAACGAAAGGCGTCTGATTAGTGCAAAAGCCGACAGATGTCGGCAGTCCTATCCGCGTTGACAGGTTTGGGGTCGGCGGCGAAGGCACCGAGGTCCGCATTTTTAGTGACAGCTTCGGTGATGACACCACCGTTGACGGTGGCATGTTTTGTAGGTTCCGGTCCTCGTTGAGGCGACTCACCCAGCGTGGGATGATCGGGAGGCCCGGACGTCACCGCCGAAACTCCATTCGAAAAACGTCGGAGAACCTATTTTGTCCTCTGGCATTCCCCGTATCAAAGAACAACATTCACTCACTCATTGAGAGTTAAGCGTGTCAAGAAGATGCTTACAGCCAAAACTATGCTTACAGCCCAAAACTGCGCGGAGGAAAGTTGCAGACGCGGTAACAAGCAGGGAATGCAGAGCAGACGACAAAATCTGACCGGAAATAATGGTCGAAAAACAGGACAACGCCTCGGCTTTGGTTTTCTGATTTTGTGTTCATATTTCATGCTGTACTTTTAAAAATAAAAAGAATCATGTATTAACAGTTGACAAAGAAAAATAACGCATCGCTTCTG
The DNA here is from genome assembly GCF_016920785.2 of Ixodes scapularis. Classification (NCBI taxonomy): domain Eukaryota; kingdom Metazoa; phylum Arthropoda; class Arachnida; order Ixodida; family Ixodidae; genus Ixodes; species Ixodes scapularis. The sequence continues at coordinate 135,790,279 of NW_024609857.1, forward strand.
GCTCACAAACGTCGCCTGCTTTGCTGAGACTGAGGGGAGCGCCCGTTGTGATAATGATGAAGGAAACGTTGTTTATGGAATCGTTTACTTACACCAAAAGGGGTGCACTTGGTTCTCTTGGGTAAAGTCATCCGAGGGGAAGGGGGGGGGGAGGGGGCGGAATAACTGAAAATATAAAAATATGGCAGGCGCTCATTGTGGCTGCCTGCCATATTGCATGCTGCCATCTGTCGGCCGTTGCGGCAACCAGACGCCTTTTGTTAGCAGACAAACACCGCATATAGAATCTCAAGACTATTTTATTTTTTTACTTTTTACTTGAATAAGCTTGTTCAAAGAGATCTTGATCACCTAATTTGCGGTCTTCGGCCACCACTGTACAAAACTTGAGCTTGATACCTTCTGTACACGTAGCAGAGCGCGTTGAAGAACTACAGAACGCAGGAAGAATAAAACACGTAAAGGAAAAACATTGAAAGAACTGCGTGTGTCTGTGTTTGTCCGTTACCTGTTTTCTTCTTTCTGTGTATTCTGATATCTTCTGACACCGATTTAAAAGATCCCTTTAAAAAGCCAACGATCCCTTTCACTAACCTTGTATTTGATAAAAATAAAATCTCAGAAACTGTTTGTGTTAATTGCTCGAACGCAATGGTTAACTCGCGGTGGGTGCTTATAAATATTTCAAACCGCTGTCATACGAACAAAAAAAAAACAAAAAAAAAAAACACTTAGCATCGGAATTAAGGAGTATGCTTTACAATTTGTTCAGACACCTAGCAATCTGTTGGGAATGATCTTTTGTTGTGACTGGCTTGGACATCCAAAGCTGGCTTATGAGACAGGCTTTCAGCCAGGATATATTGACGCTTCCCTATGAAAACCCACCGGGCGACATACCCTACGCCAAAAGAAAAAAACAAAAAAAGCACGTTTTTCGTTAAAAAAAAGAAAAAGCAACAATGCCTTTTTTATATTTAGTTTTATCTTTTGTGAGTAACATTTGGATTGCTAGTCCGCTCAGGCAGTCCTAAGGACGGCTGGACAAGACTCGGGATGTCACAGGCAACACCCTTCGTTGGGCTTGTTAGCGAAGCGTGTGGACAGAGAAGGTCGAGGTGCCCAGCTCGGTCATAAGGTCCCTTTTTGCTTGGTATTTACTATTTGGACATGCTTGGATCCTCTTTCCGAGTCTGGAACCGTACAAGTCACGACGGATCGTCTTGACGTGTCATTACGCCCCAGCGCAGACCCAAATCTGCCGCCTGTATCCCGATGAAGTATTTTTTGTTTTTAGTGGAGGGATGGAATGATAGGAAGATGAATACAAACCTGAAAGGCACCCGATGTTCCATAGTAGGGTTTCAAAGGTTCATGTTGTCGGTATACCCATTTTGGCGTGTCTTGACTTCAAATTGTTTATATATTATATTTGTCAAGAACAAACCATCATAGTGCGTCTGTTAGGACAAGGGCGGATATTTGTTTGGAGCAAGGTGAGACGGGGCACCCACACAAACGTTTCCGCATAAGTAGAGGTCTTCACACGCGTGCAAATGATTAACGAAGTTCAAGGATTAGGGCAACATACGCTGGAGTGTAACGCTGTAGTAGAGTAGACAGTTGGGCGAGTTGGTGGGTATTGAACATAGTTACAGTTGCGCACACAGGGACAAGGACAGAGAACGTGTTCCCCTTCTCTACGTTTTCCTCTCCTCTACGTGTTCTACGTGTTCCTCTTCTCTGTCCTTGTCCCTGTGCGCGCAACTGTATTTATGTTCAGTGTAACTCTATTTGGGAGTTTTATCTTGCTTTGAGAAAGAATAAGTAGCCCAAGTACAGATATATAACTTTGAATGCTAGACATGCAGCCTCAGCAACTTTCTTCAATTTCAGTGGCGAATATTTTGTAGTATGATATCCATGTGACTGACTCGAGAAAAAAATGGGATAGGCGGTGCTTTAAATGTTAAAACAATTTGGTGGGTTTATGCTTCAATTTGTTGTTTATGCGTAACCTCGAAACTGACATTACAGCACAAATACGTAAAGAAAATATTAAATAAATTTCTTCAACGCGTGTTTTTTTCTTGCTCTTTAGCAAGCCACGAAGACACTTCTTGTTCACGCGCACGTTTGCTGCAATTTTGCAGGAGCTGCTTTTAATTAATATATTTTGTGTCGTAACGCCTAACATATTGAAGGTACATTCCGGCCTATTTGATGAAGTCCACTTCTCGACTTTGTTTTTTACTCCACCAATGCATTACGGGATTTTTACAAGCAAAAGTGCGCTATTTTAGTTTATTTTTGTTTTCGCTTTTACAATCTAAAGACGTTTGTCACGGTGTTAAATGAGTAACATATACATCGTGATAATGTGGATGCTTGGGCTAGTTGGTAATTCATGCTTGGGTGAAACAGCGCTGCGAGTTTGTTTCCTTCTTGTGTGCCTGTGAGTGTGACTGCATATCCGCGCTGTTTCATCCTAACACATACAGAGACGTGGTATTTTCGATAAAAATCAGTTAACAAACGCAAGTTCATTTTGTGATGTAATAACAATTTAGGGCTTCATCTTATTAATTAGGCCCAATTCTGCGAAAAAGACGAAGGTGCTCGATCACAAAAAGTTTTACGTATGTCATTTTCATACTGTGATAGTGTGCCGTGAACGCCCGAGTTAACGGTAATAACACAATGGCAATATATATATTATGTGAAGAGAGGTGTTTGACTTTCTTCGAGGAAAATTAATATCTAGATGCCTCTGATACATTGCAAGAAATTTTACCTTGACGGCGCAAACAATTGGAGCAAAACGAGGAAGTTTTTCCGTCCGTTTCAGATGTATAAAACAATCATAGCACCAGGAATCCGAAACGAGGACGGTTTCATCTAGATTCACACTTCGGGAAGAATACATGGCGCGAAATTCCATTATTTTATGATATCGTAATAAAACCCTGCAGTGAACGAGGAAAAAAACAAACAATAATAGCTCGGCCCCAAAAGAACACCGTCTACAGTCACCAAGGTAATGTGATTGGGCCGCTGGTTCCCGGCATTTCCTCCGCTTTTACGAAGAAATATGACCCGTCCACTGTACCTTTGCTCTGTTTTTCGTCTCGACCTAGGAGATATCGTGAAACATGAATCTCCCATCAGTCGAGTTGTATTTCTGTTTCACTTTCGTTATAAAACTTGTAAGCTCAACGATGCTCGTCCTTTCTTTTTTGCATAATATGAGCACCGCTAAGCGCAACGTAGTACAAGTATAATGAAATCTGACCTAGAACTTGTGTCTAGAGGGAGGGATCTAGGCTATTAATTTTAGTTCAAAGTTTATATTAGTTTGCACGACCGAAACACTTTCATTGATAGTCGAGTTTGTTACGAAAATGGACTCTTTTCTAATCATAATACTCGTTATCAAAAAAAAATTAAATACAAAATATGTCGAGGGCGACATATTTCAAGAATTTAGGTAGCCAGAAGCTACTGCAAATATGTCGCGTGTAAATAAATGATAGACTAAAACCAGTTAAGAACGCCTGAGCAATGAGGTGAACATTTTAAACTAGATTGGCTGTGAACCTCGTCAGAAATGAAGAGGTAATAACGAGATATTGGAAGTTTGCATATACAAGAGTAGAGTGTTCTCGAATGAAAACAAAAAAAAAACATTGCGGAGTGCAAGTTCGTTTGATTCATTTGCAGGGGTTGTGGTGACGTCAGAATGCCGAGCTGTGATTGGCACTGATTGGAGGATAGCGGGCAGACCTCAAGGCAGCTTGCTTTGAGGTTTACACAATATCCTCAAATCAGAGCCAATCAGAACTCGACGCCGTTCTAACGTCACTGCAATCCATGTACAAGATACAGACGACTTGCACTCCGGATACATTGACACTGTTCCTATATTTCTGAAATATCAAACCCTCGAAAATGCAAAATTTGGCAAACTAAATGGCCTAGCTCGAGTCGAATAGGGCTTTGTAGAAAGGCCGTTGTTGGTGCCGAGTTACATTACATTGGCCAGTACTAGCCATAGAACACATCCAGACTGACTTTTCCCCAGTTTGCTGGTCCAGTGCTTTCAAAACATGAGCCAAAGATGCAAACGAAATGGAAATTGAACGACCAGCAGCAAACCCCAACTCTGGCATATGTTTACGAATACGAACCAAAGATGACAGCTGTTAGCTAAACAGCTCGGTGACAACCAAAACTCCGGGGCTCAATATCTTTACACGAAGTATTGCTGGCAGGCGCCTTATAAACTAAACGCGCCACCAACAGATAAGGGCGATGTGAGACAGACAACCATGCGGTTTTTGGTGTTTACCTCAATCTGTCCTCGTCTGTTCCTGATACATTTTGGCTGGACGTCATAGCGCGATCTCGAGCTTTGTATGTCGGAAATATAAATATGCACGTAAATTAGGGATACGAGTGATACGTCCGTGGTCAATGCCGGTGATCATGGACGATCGTAAGAAGCCTGCCTGTCCTACCTTGCACGCCTCTCAAGCATGCAAGTTGTCACCGGCAGTCACGATGAAAAAAGGACTCTTCTTCTTTTTATTAATTCAGTAAAACACTTTAATTATTTTTTTTTCAATTTTTCAGTTGAGTAAATTTTTAGCTTTTTCCTGCAGCCATGTTTCCCTCGGCGAGGGGGGCGCGTACTCGCCCGTAAGGAGCGACCGTGTAGTTCTTGCATTGAGCATAACGCGCCACTGCAGCATTCTTTCATGCATGAGCTACGGTCGTTTGCAAGCCCGCGTCAGCATCTCTTCCAGCGCGGTAACAGAGCGTCTGAAATAGCAAACGAAGCTTGAATAAACGAAAGGTACCACTCGTGCAGCAGGCGCAAAGCTAGCAGTGGCGGAACGCGGTTGATAATCGAATCATCCGCGTTTTGTCACTGCTAGCTTTGCGCCTGCTGCACCAGTGGTAATTTTGGTGCCCTCCCAAGTTCCCCACGAGCCCCAAGTCGTTCTAAAATTGACTGATATAGTGGCTTTCGATTATGCTCAGCATGTTCCTCATTGAAATACTAATTAATTTTACTAATTAATAAGTTAATTAAAGAGGTTTAGTTAATTATCCGACTTATCGCAAAGACTAGCCACATATAAGGTCCCCCTGGCCGTATAACTCACCTGCCCAAACTGTATTAGTGCATCTTTTACGGATTTTTCGTAATGAAGCTGTTCGAATGAAAATAGAGCATTCGGTATATACAGGGTATTCCACGTAACTAGAGGAAAGGTTTAAAATAGTTTGGTGCATTTAAGGATGACGAAACGAAACAAATATACGTGTTCATTGATTGTAGCAGGTCAGGCTATTTTTGTTCTTTGCCTAATTACCTCATTAATTAAGATCAAATGTATAATTTTTTTGAAATTTTCAATTTAGAGCAGATGTTTCAATTACAAAGTTGTAGGGCGTCCTCAAAGACAACCAATTCAGTAATTTCTATCAAGCAACCTTATCACCCATTCTTTTTTTATGAGCGTCTAAAAAGTTTGCGAATTATGAAATGAAACGTGTGACTTTGCGCATGTGAACCTTGTTTTGCAGCGCTCTCAGCCGTGGCTTAAATAAACTAGGCCTGCATGCTGAATAGAGCACGGTTGACTGGGCGCTATTGACGAATTCGGGTTTTTTGGTGCTTGTTCCATAATTGGGGCACTTTTTTTTTAAAGGCGGGAAAAACGGACCGTGTTAGAGGTTTCTTGATAAAAACCACTGAAGTGAACGTTTCTGAGATGGCTTTAAAACTTTGTCTTTGGAAATTTTGCTCTACATTGAATAATTCAAGATTTCAATCATTAATCTTAATTATTTAGTTAATTGGGACAAATACAAAAATAGTCTGACCTGCTCTAAACAATGAACAGTCTTAGAAACAAAGCAATAGCAGCGCAAAAAAATATGTATATATATATTTATGTATATATATTCTTTTTTTTTTTGCGCTGCTATTGTTTTCTTTTTGAGTTCTTCAACCTGATCAATATTCGAAACCAGTTTAGACAGCAGCACTCAGAAGTCAGTTGAGGTTATGGCATCCATGGGGGGGCCTCGCTTCCGCTAGATGTCCCTGTGTGTTCTACGTTTCCCGGGATGCTTTATGCTCGGCGCTGTCTGTCCAGATTACAGGGGATGGGTACACGACCGTCAAAGCAGGAATACCGAAGCGCGTGAATTATTCAGACGGAAACGTGTGTCGAGGTGAACGCATATTCCCAGCTGCACGTTCTCCTCCAAAACCTCATGCTGGCAACATTGAGGACCAAGCTCTACGCATCTGAACTGTATCTTGGAAGGAAGCCAGCAGATTGACACATCTTTTCGGCTTGATTACTCCAGGGACACTTGGTGCAGAAGGCTCACGTTCATGGCACTCTGCTGACACCGCGGGAAAGGAGCGTTAGAGTGATCGGGGCCGAAGTTGTGAAGAAGCTTACAGGGAAGCGCATAATAATATGCCTTCCGTCATCCTTTGTTGGCGCTCTTTCTGTTCGCCTCCTTTTATTACAGGCAGCAAAAAGGCTAAAAAAAAACAAGCGTCAAAACAGCAGAGGGCCAAAAACACCGAAGCATAAGACTATACACTCAAACAGGAGGTCATGGTAACGTTCAAAACACATAAAGCTATATTTAGTTTTCCTTCCCATACTCAACATGTCTGAAACGGTGTTTTACAATCTGAGAAACGGCCAGAGGGAACCTCGAAAATCTGAGTTTATAAAGTTTCAAAGCACTTCCGCGGAGAAAAAAAAAAGCAAAAAAAAACTGGATGATTGAAAACATCTCTTTACGCTGTCAAGTAATAGTTTTCCTTCCGGTATACAGCAAAATATAACTCCCTGTCTAAAAACTGCTGATCGTAGGACACGCCACCAAAATTCCAAATATTCCTAAAGAGTTCGGTAAAATTACGAGAAATATACAGGGTGTTTAATAATAATTCCAACATATTTATCATTATAACATCGCGAAAGGTACTAAAGCTGATGCGGTTTGTGGAGATGATTTTTACAATTGGGGACATACTATAAACGGTTATTCTTTAATTTACGTTAAATAATGAACAAAAAGTTGTTGAGTATTTTTTATTTAGTAATAATAAACGTACGGTTATATTTCTACTTTCAAAGCGCCATCGTAAACAACTAAATGAGTTTTTTTTTTGTTTTCTTATTAGAAAGACTTTGAGCGCACGAAAAGCGCACTAGTGCTCTAACATTACCACTCGTGCAACCATCAATAGTCTAGTGGCGACAAGACGCAGATAGCTGGATTACCATCCGAGGTTTCCCGCTACTAGTCTTGTGCCTATTGTACGAGTGGTAAATTTAGCACACCCCAGCACTTCCCACGTGCCTAAGTTCGCCTAAAAATGACTGATTTAGGGGCTTTCGATGGCGCTTGGCAAGTTTATAATATGACGATATGTTGATTTTCCCTAAATAAAACGTTAAGCTTTGGCAGGTTTGAAGTTGCTCGTGCTTTTTTACAAGAGCGGAAACATGGAGGCGGCCAGATGCCCATTGTGTGCAATCATACATATTATGTGCCCCTGGTTGTATAACTCACCTGTACACGCCGCATCGGTGTCCTCTTTCCAAGTTTCAGGAAATAAATATGTTCCAATTAAAATCAAACACGGTATATATTTATTTTAATTATACGTACAGTCGTTTCAAATGTTGTTATACATATGAGGTTGAGCCTATCTCACAAAACCAGGTTGTGTTTTTGCGTTGCTTCGCTGTAGATTATACGTCAAAATACGATAGCATTGCCTGTCTTTCGTGAAGGCTTACTTTCCTATCCCTATAGCCAAAAGTCGTTCTCTTTTCGCCAGTGTCTCTTTGGGACTGCGAGCACGTTTATGCTTAGCATGCACGTCGCCGCTTCTGTCCGACTCTTTTCTTTTTAGTCCGCTCGTTTTTCTTGCGAGGCATTGTAAACACTGCAACACATCCAGTGAGCGCCCTGTCCCGCGTCCCGCGTAGCGCGTGATAAGATGATAATGTCATGTATATCATTTTCCCAAGACCCGCGCATGACCGTGATAAGGAGAGAAGGTTGCCACGTGAACCTTACTCTCCCGCACATGGGTATGCGTTTGGGGGTGATTTAAATACACATTCAACAAAACGAAGTTTAGACAAGTCTACTAGATGTTCTTGTTTTAATCAGAAACCCCTCTTTAGCACCCACCCTGCATGCAATGTAATCAACTTCGAGCAGGTTCAAATCGGCGATAGTTTCCATCGAAACTTATTGACCCATACTCTTGTCAAAAGCAACGCAAGGAGTTGGATTTGTCTAAACTTTGAACACCGTATGTGTTTCGACCCTCGCGATAGACCAGCCATGCCTTTAGGAGAGCACGGTCTCCCGTATTCCAAGCCATTTGGGATCTGGTGGTACTCCTAACAAGTATGGCGCTGGAGATGGGTGCAGGGACAATGGAAGCCTTCGTTTTACGAGTGTCGTTACCCGGCCAGGCTATCCGAGAGGAAGGAAGACCTATCCACCCATGATGCGAACTCGGTTCGGAGCTTCACGAGTGCCGAAACACTTGAGTCCTCGCATATATTTGCTTCAATTTCCCGTGAGGGTTTTCGAGCATTTGCGAACTCAAGCAGAAAGCATTTGTTATTTCGTCTTCTCCGTGTACGGGCTCCATTCAAGCCGTGACTGGCTCGTACAGTTCTTTACGGTTGTGTGGCTAAGAGAAGCGCGTGTCAGCACGTTTTCGTCATCTGGACGACGTGACTTCTTACAGATATATCATTCTTTTGAATATCATTTCTTCACCACAAAGAACTCCAAAGTTTTTTTTGTTTTTTTTTTTGTACAGGGGCCTGTAAAGCAGTCGTATCCATTTTTGTTTTGTGACAAAAATGACATTTGGCTTAATGGTTCTGGAAAACAAAATCTGTCGTGATTTATGGCACATTGTGCGTTTATCTCAGCTCGTTTCTGCCGCTTTTATTTTTTAGGTCAACCTTGGAGGCTCATTTCTCTGAAAAGAAAAAAAAAAAAGAGAGACGAAGGCTAGACACAAAAAATGGGACTCGTTTTTTTGTTTTATTTATATATTTATTATTACTTCCAGCACGCTAAGGGACAAAGCAGGATTAAATGTTGGAGACATAACTGGGACGTTTGTCGCAGATAAAAGGTAAATTCATGTTATAACATTTTTGCGCCACTTTTATGTTTTATGCAATATCTTAAAGTGCAAAAATATTCCAAAAGCCGGGAATCATAATGATCAAAAAAAAAAACTGCTCCGACTTTACTCAACAAGATTAACAATTTAATCAAACGTTTCGTCTCCCATGCAGGAAACATCGTCAGTGAAACCTACAAGCAGGAATGAGAGAAAAAACTTCAACAGTCCTATTTAAGCAGTTTTTTTGTTGTTGAAGTTTTTTCTCTCATTCCTGCTTGTAGGTTTCACTGACGATGTTTCCTGCATGGGAGACGAAACGTTTGATTAAATTGTTAATCTTGTTGAGTAAAGTCGGAGCAATTTTTTTTTGATCATCTTAAAGTGCGCACACCGTTTCGTTTCACAGAGCACGCTCACTTTCTGCGACAATGAACCCTATTTCGCGCCATTACCCAATCGCCATTAAGCTCCATCACATACTCGGAGCATATATATCTTCGACACGAGGGCTGCGTCAGCCTTCGGCGTGAACTCGGCTAAGTTCGTATAGACTGGCACGCTGTTTACAAACAAGCCTGCGTTTGCCCACACCAGGTGTGGGCACTGCGCACGCCCAGAAACTGAATTCGAGTGAACTGAAGCTTCTGCGCATGCGTAGTGCCGTCGACAGCGCCACCGCAGCTGCGTGACGTCAGGGACGCGTGTTGGTCTATAGGAAACGAGCGCCACGTCTTCGTTCGGAAAGAACCCGGATCCAATCACACGCGTCGTGTCCAAGCAATGGCAACCGCCAGTGTTGCTCGATTAATTTTTTTAAAGGGTCTATTAGCTTAGCGCTATTCTCATTTCCTAAGCAATTCTTCGTGCAACAGAGTAACCCCGCATTCATAATGTCGCGTGCGTGGATGAGTTGTCAGGGACGCAGAAGGCGTGGTAATTTATCAGTTGAATATGGCCAGCCAGTGTTAAAAATGCGTCTTTGGCGCATCACAACACGAAGAGGAGCACACCAATCAGAAGGCAGCATATATTCCTATTTCAGGAATTAAGACGTTAATTAACAAATTTTATTCAATAAGCCGACGGATCGTTATAATTAACCTTTATACTATATTCCGCTGGCCACGTAAGTCACCTTCACAAACCGCATAAATGTAGATTTCATGTTTTTTTTTGTTTTTTTTAATCAAATCAAGCTTAAAAAAAACAACTAAATGTTAATAACGAACAATTCATAAAAACGCTGTTCAGATGTATTCAGTTGAGCATTATTTAGAGCCCCTATCTTTGGGTTGTGCTTCCGTTCATAACGAAAGGATCTTGATTTTATATATTTAGAGATATTACTTTCTAAGCGTTTATTTTGAATTTAAAAAGCTTCACTCGCTAAGGGTTTGTTTTTATCTATATAAGTTTGTAAACGGTCTTCCACTTTCGGTGATCGACGTGCCGGTTTTGAGCTCCGGAAAACTGCGCACACCACCAGTGGCAAGACATCCTTAAGGCTCATAACGCAGGTAATGCTTAAGAGATTTTTTTAAACAATCTGTATGCCACTGAAATAAAACATTTAATGAATGAGATCGTCTGGTGCGCGTAAAAGTAGGAAACGAAATGTATTTAGTTCAACCGATGCCAGTCTTCATTGACGATTCTGTGGAACATTTAGAGTCCATCTATCTTCGCCTCCAGCCCAAGAGATGGCAAAGCTGGCGAAGAAGGGAAATTGCGGTAATAACTATTAAAAATAATCCTTACAGCCTTAGTCCGGATAGATTACAGTAGATTGACATCCTCTTTTTTTCTTTTTTAAACACGGGTGCTCAACTACAAATCCATACTCTAGAATGGGCCTGTGGTCACGAATGCAAGGACACACAGCGGCTCCTGAGAAAACATCTCTCCGCTCGACTCGAACGGCTCCTGAGAGCTTCCGATTACGATATCCGACTCAGATGTCGCGTGGTCGGCGGAACGTGCAGCACGCTTGCATCAATTCCCCGCAATATCCAGACTGCGTAATATGGCTCAACTCACCGTCACACCGCGGATGCTTCTCTCTCGTCTGGTTGCCGTATTGCCTCGCAATTTCACCACTTCACGCCACTGCGAGGTAACCCTAGGCACGAGGATATAAGAGAATGCGGAGCAAGATCGGCAGGGGGCCTGCACGGAGACGACTTGGGACCAACGGCCGGAACAGACACCAACATCGCGTATTCGTCGTTATTCTGAAAGTTTCCGTGCTACGATTAGTTAAATAAATTATATATTTTAGTAGAACAACACAAGACGCTACAGGCCTAACAAGGGTTCTGTATGGGGTTAGTTTGACTTCCCTGAGGGAGCACTTGAGGGTCCACTTGACATATCCCAACTTCTTAATGACAAAGGAGCAAATAAAGGCGACATGTCTATCCCATCTAAGAATGGACGTAAAGATAACACATAAGTATTTATCAATGCCATAACTAAAAACAAGGGGAGATTTTTTTATTTGTAGATGTCATAAATGGAGCCTGATCAAGGTTTAAGTCTATTTGCCATTACCTAATCCAATTAAGAAAGCGCACGAAAAATTGGTTAAGTGACCGCTAGTTATGAATGAAAGGGATATCATTGTACAGAACGCAATCATCGACCTAAAGACGAATTTTAACCTGAATGTTTTCTACAACATGATTGATATACAAAATAAAAAGAGGACCTAACACCGATCCTTGCGACACACCTGAATTAATCAAACCTCCGAAGAGATGGCATCCGCGAATGAATGAAACGAACTGCGACCTGCAATTCAGGTGGTCAGAAATCCAGTCTAGTAAAAGGGTATGCTTAAGGACGGCTTTTAGCTTCAAAAGTAACTTGGGGTACGACACTTTGTCAAAAGCCCTTGAGTAATCAATGAATGTGACGTAAACTTGTCCACCATTATCCAAGAATGAAACGATGTCATGAGTTGATTCCAGATGTTGCCTTGTGGTTGAAAAATGTCGGCGCAAACCATGCTGTTGAGGACAGAGAAATGAATTGCCTAAAACATACTTCGAAATGTGTTTAGATAATATATGTTCAATAATTTTACTGGATGAGTACGTAAGAGAAATCGGTCTATAATTATTCATTTATTACTTTATTGAGTCCCTCAGGGCAAGAAAGCAGTGCACAGGGGAGTGGACCAGAGTAGCACATATCTATTATGAAATTAGGCAGTTTAACACGACACAGAACTTTTGAAAACAATCAGGAAAGCAGAATATAATCATGAACAGCATTTCTAAGATCGGCGCTCTTGGTTAAGCCGGCGGTAAGTGCGGGAAGGTGATTCCAGTCCAGTGATGACGTAGGTACAAAACAGGGATTAAAGGTTGATGTCTGACAATGAGGGATGCCTACTTTACTTTGGTGATTGACACGAGATGAGACATAAGATTGTTTCTTAAACAGATGTTGACGTAGTGTTCGGTTATGATGATTTATTTTGTGAAACAAGCATAGACGAGCAATTTCTCTTCAGAGGGAGTGGTTAGGCAAGCTTAAGGTTATTTTTATTGTTGACACGCTAGAAGCGGTGATAGTTATGCAGTATGAAGCGAACAGAACGATTTTGAATGGCTTCTAGCGATTATTCAAGCGTTTTGGCTGGATCCCTGATGGGGGCAGCGTAGTACGCACTCTAGTTTAGTGCGTACCAAGGATTTGTAATTATTTGTTAGTGTGTGTGTATAGAAATTATTCTCGCCAATTTACAAAGTCGAGGTACCGTTCCGGAGGAAAGTGATTTCTGGAAAATTGTATCTAAGTATTTCGATGTCCAGTCTGAATAACATTGCAAAAAGGAATATCTTCCGCGCCTTAACACTTTTTGCAGTCGAGGCTCAAACGCAAAGTGTGCACACCCGAAACACTAACCTGGATATTTTCTAACGAAATGCAGACAACATTTCAACGTAGACTAGGTGCACTGCCGTTGTCAGAAATAAAATCAGAGTAAACATATTCATTAGAGCTATTAGAGATAACCACAAAGTAACTAACACATTTATGTTGAAGAATAGAACTACGAGGCCTCTCATTTCTGGCAAAGTTAGATCTCCAAATGTTTAAAGGATTTGACGTCATAAATCGATATAGAGTAATATTAAACCATTTTAAACTTGGCGGCAGCCATTTTTTGTTCCAAACGTTTCCTGGGATATTCAAACCGGTCTACGTGTACAGGATTATCACTAGATTTCATTTTTCGACTCCTCATAAAACAACGTGATGATTGCAACACCTCTCTGGTAACGCATGGCGAGTAGGACTATTCTCCTTGGTTTTAACAGGAACACATTTCTTAACACAGTGTCTAACTAATGCACAGAATTTGTTTATAGGCACACCAACATCACAGTTATAACTTAGGGAACAAAATTATCAAAATAAAAACTAACCGCATCAAGAATGGATACGTCATCAGTTCGATCAAAGTTCAGTACCGTGAAAATTTTAGAATTCGAATATGAAACACGGATATTCAGCGTTGTAAGAACAACTCTGTGATTTAATATACCTCCTATCACGGAACATTCGTAACCAGACAAAGTAATGTATGACTAAGAAAAACAAGGTCAAGGATTGACTTATTTCTAGTGCACTGATAGACTACTTGAACCAAATCAAATGACATGCCAATGTCGACATGGGCAGTACACACGGTTTTATCACGGCTACCTCCCGTTAGCGTACTCCAATTTATGTCAGGGACATTAAAATCACCCCTGAGTATGAGTTTGAAGTTTCCAAGGTTGTGTTGCAATATGTAATCATGAATATCAAGCAGGCCTTGAGCGGAAGAACTGGGAGCTCTGTAAATAGCCCCAATAACAAGAACAAACTTATCTACATGCACCTCGTACCATTATGATTATGTATTTGGTAAACAAAGAAGTACAAAGGAAAGAACACCAGAAATAAAAATAATGCAACGCCACCACTTCCTCTAAAAGACATATCGCAACGAACGAACCAGATTATAATTAGGGGGTGTAAAATCATATTCAAGTTTTAGTGACAGATTTGACACGCGGGAAATATGACGCTACACTGCAAGCAAATTTAGTAGACTTTGGAAAAAGGCTACTAGATTTTACACTAGATTCCATGCATTACCGAACTTTGGAAATGAACTTAGCTGCTAGTTCTTTTGTGTAAAACATCTCGGATCAAAAAGAATAGTCGTAGACGCATCTCTCCATTAGTTGATTGGAATCCCCCGCCCTCCCCCACCCAGAAATGCTAGGCTGATAACTCTACTATTAAAGACGCAGTTGAAAACCAAGAACAAGGGGTGTTTTCAAACTTTAATTTTTCTTATGACGTGTGTTGCCAGGCATATTTTCAAAAGTCCAAAAACGTTTTTCATGTCATGTCCGCGCGTATACCTTAGCTTATATTGGACAAGAAAAAAATAAACTGGGAAACGTGTCTCAAGGTTTATTTCGTAATTATTCCAAACTCATTACAGGGACATCGCGAACACCCTAACTGGTTCCACATCTTATAAATGGGTTCATCATCTAATCAACACAAAGCTACGTTTTTATTTAATTGTTGTTAGTATTTGAACGCGGAAATAAAGAGTCATTAAACTCGTGCCTTATGTACATTTTAAAGTTGCTAACTCAAACGGTACCTTACGCTCATTTTTAATTTAACGCTTAGAAACCGATTTTATGAGGCGTATGTATAGCGCTTTGGTTCGAATTCTAATTGGGGTTGCTAGCAAACTCATTATCCGCCCAAAAGCAACGCCATCGGCCCGAACCAGATGCGAAAGTTTGAGTGCTAACCGTTATCTCAATAAATGTTATAATTAATTATCTCAAAATTTCAATCGGAAAATGGGGCCTATTTTTGCCCGTTTTCGATAACTGGCGCCAGAGAGCTCCATGCATTCGTGAGCTATGTCTACCGCTATTTTACCATCTAAAATTTCAGAAAATCTTTTACTACTTTTGAATAAGATAGCGATTAGTTGAAAACTTTTTCATCTGGTTTGTACCGCGAGTGCTAACTTTGGGCGTAGAATGAGTGTTCGGCGATGCTTAATTTATTTCTGCAGTAATATATATATATATATATATATATATATATATATATATATATATATATATATATTGGGGGTATACTCTGGCTGTACAAAACAAAAGGGATGATGGTTCAATTTCGTAGAGAATACAATGGCACCCCATCCTAGCGAGGAAGAAAAAGAAGGAAAAGGAAAGAAAAGGAAAAGGAAAAGGATCAAGCA
Source organism: Ixodes scapularis (assembly GCF_016920785.2). Lineage (NCBI taxonomy): Eukaryota > Metazoa > Arthropoda > Arachnida > Ixodida > Ixodidae > Ixodes > Ixodes scapularis. The sequence goes on from NW_024609857.1 coordinate 135,805,782, forward strand.
GATTCTCCCTGCGTAGATCGCATTTTCTGTCCAATCATATTCTGGGCTTCGTCATTCTTAGGATCCCTTCTGTTGCTCACACACCGAAAAAAAACACGAAAAAACGGAGACTTTCGAAAACGGTTGCAATCTTCCAACTAATTGAGATAAAACTCTTCTTTCTTTCCCCGTTGCAGGATCCAAAGCGCCGAACGCCATTTCTTTAAAACACCAACGGATGCGAACGGGTCGCAGCTGCGTGGGCTTCATTCGAGCCCAACTTTCTTCGGGATGCTCGGGTCACCGACCGTGTCCTAAGCATTTCGTAACGGTGGCAACTTGGTCGCAACTCGTGCGCGCCACCAGCCTTGAGAAGAGCTACTCTAAGAACCGGGTAGCTGGGGGCTCTTCTTCTGAGTAGAAGGCGCCGGCTGTTATTCTTCGGGAGTGGCTCTAGCTCAAGGTGATTAGTCGCACGTCGCGGGGTAGGAAATAGGCAGAGAGGTAAATCTCGGAAATCCCCCTCTCCCCCCTTTTCGGGGCGTCGTAAATTAAAAGCAGGATTTACGTACGGTAATCGGCCGTGTTCGTAGAGAATATAAATAAGAGAGGAACGCCGGTATAATGTTCGCAATAACGAACGACATACACGAGTACCGAAAAATTAGGGCGTTCTACTCTTTCCACCGTATATAAAGAAAACGAATCGTGGAACAACTACAGCTGCGCAACTCCGACACTATTCGAAGCACGGTCACATAGCATGGACTTCCAACTAATTATGATGCAATGAAATGCAGTGTTTCTGGTTGTGTTTATCATATCTTACCCACGCAGTCATTGCTTGCCGTTCTCAACGTCGCGTCATTCTTGCTCTGAAACAATAAACTAGTTTATGAAGGAGTTGGCCTCACAGAGTGCCAGCTCAATGCAACGTTTTAAGAGAGTTGAGTCTGCAACTATATTACAGTCTTGATCTAATATTTTTTACAACAACAAATCTTAAGTTTCGCAATTAAGAGTGGAACGCGACAGCTAAACATATAAACTCCCGCTCGCTCCCAAAGCGTACAAGCGTGTCTGCGTGGCCTAGTCGGTACCGTGACTGGCTGGCAACCAAACGGTCGTGGGTTTCAATGCTTTAAGGCAAATGAATCACTTTTATGAAAGGAAATCATTTGAGACATGCTACGACGTTTATTTCGCATTACATGACATGTTTTAGTCACTTTCATTCAAGGAGGTTAGAAGGCATGGAGAGTGAATGACGTCCGGCTCATAGCTCGCGCAAGCCCTAGCCTATTGACGTTCGCCCCCTTTCTCACACTTTCTCACTCTTCAAGGCGCGAAACCAAAACCAACGTCCTCAAATGGAGGCCCTTCCCGTGATACTCGCTGTTGTTGATGTTTGTAAAGCAAATCACGAATGAGCTTGCCGCGAGAAAATGCGGTGCATAACGTAGTGACACAATAAAATTTCGCATTGTAACAGTGACAGCACAACAGCGGCACTCGATGAGTGCGAGTATTTGTGGCGTTCGCTTCTCCTTTTCGCTGGAAACTTGGCGATTATCGACGACCGTCGTTATGTTCTTGGTGAGCGGAGCAAGACAGATTGCTGATAGGTGTACTGGTGGACACTCACCCAAAAGCATGATAGCGATGCATTTGCTCGTGTACGTCGGCCGATACTCGCGTTGGTGCATATCGCAACTGAGAAAAAAACATCGAGCGCCGATTGCGTCTGTCCTTACGTAAATTTAAAAGATGTCCTTAAATAGAAGCAGAAGAAGCGTGTGACTGCAAAAATATATTATGATTTGCCAAAAATACGCAACACTGGTTTCACACTTTGCGCACATTGACCACTTGACTCATTTTCAGACGTTTAGACTGCCGACAACGGCGCGTTTTTCTCTTGCAATTTAGTTTTTCTCTTTCTCTCTTAATGTGTATTTTAGCACTGTCCATGTGTCGTGCTGACTGGGCAGTGCGAGGATCTCGTGTCAGAGCCCGATGCATTTTTGTAAGTAACAATTGAATCCGCCTCCATCACCCGAACGTCCCAGATGTATTTTTCCTTCCACAGCGGGTAGGAAGGAAGCTTCCCGAAATAGAAGTCAACGTGTGAGCTCTCTCACTGGAGAAGTCCGGATATACACTTTATTCTACACTTTTTTGTCAGCTGCTTTAAAGGGCACAGAATCACAAAGTGCGCACATTCCGATCCTCCTTCTTGGGGTTGTCGTTGCCGCGACGGTGACCGAGGAACAAAACTCATCGCTTTCGCAGTTTGGTGACCTTCGGGGATCCCAAAGTTTTTTACGTTACTGTAAAATTCGAAATGTAATGCACGAGCGATCTAAAAGTGAAACAAAATCCCTGCGGATGAACCGATACGATTTTTCCAGCCGCTCACACAGCAAAGCCTCATCACGGCCACGCGCGACTTCAAAGATCTTCGTTTCGTCGCCCAGACGCCCCACGACTTACAAAATGAAAAGAAAAAGGTTTCGTTGATCCGTGGCACGCCGGGTTTCTCAGTGTTTACAAAATCTTGTTAATGTTTACATTCTATATCTTTAGGCTGTTTTTTTTTACAATGTTTTAAACGAATGACATCATGCCCTCTGCATGTCTTCTGACCTCCTTGTTTTCATTCCACGCGTGACGTCGCGTTGCATGTCAGCGTTGTGGGATTCAAATTCCCGCGCGAGGTCAGTCGGCTGTGACGGCATAACCCTATCGACCAACCTAGGTTTTCAGTCCCACCGACGCCAACGCCGGCTTTTCTGCGGCATGAGCTCCTTAACGCTGCCGCCTTAAAACAGGAGAACACAATCTAGACGCAAAAAAGGAAATCCCTATGTGCTGAAGCAGGAAGCAAGGTTGATAATGAGATTTAACCGTTTTTGGAAAGAGGTCGATGTACTAGCTGGTCCTTAATGAATGTCAAATATATAACTTTGGAATCAGCTCTGCAAGCAAACATAACTGCCATAGGGATGTGGCTGTCATGCGGGTATTTCCCTGGGCAAACGTTCCACCACTTTGATAAGACCACAATTTATTAACTGCTGCACATAGGCGCACATTTAACGACAGTGTTGAAGCTGCTCACACAAAATGACTGAGCTCCCTGCTGTCATGCTTGCCTAAGACACGCGTTTTTCTGCGCACCGCTTACAGTGGATGAGAGCTACGTCATTATCTGTGGTGCGAAAAGAATATATTCGATTCTGAACGACTGTGTCAATGTTATTCAATTACTTGTGCGCAATTTGCCTGCATTCTTCTTTTAAAAAAAAAGGTTTCCTGTTTCTTTTATGGTATAATATTAAAAGATTGGGACACTCACAAGTTAATCTACCGAACCTTATGTATTTATAATCCCTTTATTATAACTTGGTGAAGGCCGGACACTATGGCGCCCGTGAGATAATCCGAACGACGGAGACATGCAGATCACTAACTCCCAAAAGGTGGAGCGTACCACGACAATCCCTTGTCAAATGCCTCCCTCCGACTCCCTCCGACTCCCTGATTAACGCGTCTTGGGCACAGCTCCTGCCGCTTGGATACCGACGAGTGGTCTGCCTTTGTGTAATGTTTATGCGAGCGAAGTTCCATATCCTTGGTATTCGAAAATGGAGGATGTTTCTCAAAACGCTAATGAGATCACGCCTGCAAAAACTAAGCGCCGCAGAGAAAAAAGTTGAGGTCCTATTGGTTTTTGTCAAAAGGCCTATTTAGCAGAAATATAACGTTTGGCATAATTACGCTCTCAATTACTTCTCCGTAAAGAAACATTTATTTAGTCAATCTGAATGCAGAATCTTAATTATAAACATTCTGGGCATTTTTTAAATCCACTGAAGCACCCTACTTTACAAAAATATAAAACACGCAGGGCATTTTGCAACGTTAAAAAAAAACGGTAAATTTGAACGTGTTTCGAAGTTTCAGTTTTCCATCAAAAGTTGAAAACCCATCTCCGCGCCAGCAGATCTATAATCTCGCTTGGCGCCAAAGCGCGCAACTAACCTGCTCTGCCACACATTGTTTGCAGGATAGAGGTGGACCCAAAAATCGAAGCCTATTCTTGTGTTTTCGTTCGAACAGCACAGCGCTTAAGTTCGCCGGCTCGAGCCACACATTCTTCGCTCCTACGAGGCAGGGGAGGCGGTAGTTGCTCGCTTAGGCCAGGGGCTGCTGAACCGCTGTTGCACAGGTGTGCTCCGCTGAAAAACCAAAAACGCAATCGATTTTTTTTAACGCCACAAAATGCGGCGCGTGCTTTATATTTTTGTATCCGCTAATCTAGTCTTCTTCGAAAATTTCCAGAACGTTTCTAATGGCTACAATACGAACATTTTCATTCAGTTATTATAGCGTTAATTTTTTTAAAGTACTTAATAACGCGTCGATCCAGATGGTTGTGGCATTTCCTTGATGCGCCCTTTGGCCGAAACCAATACGACATCAAGGTTTTTTTCAAGCCGATGCGTACTTTTCGCAGGAGCGATTTGGTCAGCTTGCTGTATTGAATGTTATGACGAACGTGAACTTTCGTTGGCTCTCCAAAAGTTTCTTTGACCGCACATGAAAGGATGCGTCGCAAAGTCGATTTTAATTGGCCGCAACGTTTTCCACGTGATGGGAAGACACGCTGTTGGCAACATTAATTACGGGGTTCAATGCGATGGGTGCACTTGGAATAAAAAAACATCAATATCCATTATCTGTAAAAATATAGAAATTAAGATACTTTCAACTGCTGCAAATACCCGATATTGAAAAAAACAACAAATATAGAAAAATTACGTCACATGCACATATTTATCTTGATTCTTCGATCTCGGGTTTTCGGCTCTAATGAATGTGTTTAGGATTTCCTGTCTCTTCTCTGTTATTTTTATCTTCACTAGATTTCTCTTGTATGGATTCATGTCAAGACTTCTTTTGGCCCGAAAATATAATTTAGCAAATTTGCTTGAGGTATTCCTCGTTTCTTTTTTATTTCTCTTAAGAGTTGTAGCCCAATCCTGCCCCTAGTCAATTGTATTCAAGATAATGCAGGAGAGTGACATCACTATCCCCGCAAAGCCTTCGAATGCGTTGTTTCCAGTAATATTGCATGACCGTTTGTTAGAAGTTGAAGCTGAAAGGCTAATGCATTTTTAATGCATAAGGCTCATGCATAAGGCTAATGCATAAGGCTAATTTTTAATGCATAAGGCTAAGGCATTTTTTCTGCTGGTCTGGTGTTATTAACATAGACAATAACTTTTTTTACGTCTCAGGATTTTATAAGTTCGCTGAATTTAAATTGCAAATGTATTAGACCTTGCCATAATATAATAAATATTTTATATGCCATCATTACTTACATATTGTATCACCAACTGCGCACACACTTACCTGTAGTTAAGACATTTTATTTTTTTGTGTTTGTACTCAGAACCAGGTGTTGTATGCTGTTATGTAATTACAAGATTAGGTAACATTCAATTGCATGACTGTATTAAACGTCATTTTAATCCGACTTGGTATTTAGTCTTTGTGAATTTTATTTAATATAATTTTAATTATTTATTAGTGTTGATGTTCTCCATCATTTGCTGAAGGCTTTCTTCTTTATAAAAAATATTGAATCACTCTTCTCTTCTTTATTGTTTTGTCTTCTTGTTTCTCTCCAGCAAAGGCTTTCGATCGATTGGACGCGTGATACATGGATACCATCTGCAAGTTGTGGTGACTCCTGGTTGTTTTTTGTTTTTTTTTATCTTAGGTTCCTCTAAATTGCGCGTGAATAGTGTTATTTTCTTTCGGCTTAACATTTCATTTGCCAAAAACCAGCACTACGCTCAATCTTCATTTTTTTCGCGGAAAACATTGTGAAAACAAAATTTGCGTGTATGTAATCATGTGCGTTGTTTTATCATTCAATTATCTTGTTTCCTACTAGTCATTATTCTTAAATGGTTTCGCAATTTCAAAGTTTGCGATTTTTTCCCTGGTTGTAGCTTTTTCATTGATAAATATTTAGCAGTGCACAATCGAGTTTATTTGGCGTAAATATATGTTAAGTTATACCCAATATTGTCTTAAAGGTTTCAGGTAAGATGTTTTTTCAGAGATTTCGTTCCAGTCTATTTTTATAATCTGCTTACCCTCTTTCTTTTTGGCAACATGAACTGTGTCTTAATCCCACCAATAAAGTTGGGAGACAAAGATTGTGCAGTGAGAAGAAGACATATATATTTATTTATTATTAAATAAGTACCATTAAGGAATTAAATAATTAGTTAGCGAGACTAACGATATCCAACAACATTTTGCCGGACGAAGGTAGGCTGACTTTAACAACAATGTGGCGGTTTTCCGTATGGCTGTTTCGTAATGTTACGCTGTAGGGCATTGCAGCAAAACATGACTAAGTCTAAAAGGGAGTACAGTTGCGTAAAACACCATATGCACGATAACGCGCATTTAGGGTATTCAAGTGTCACCCTGGGGGAACACATTTCCCGGCGGTTCTTTCACTATAGCCTGACACTAATCGTTTCTAGCGCTCCTTTCAAGTGTCCACTTTTATTTTTCCTCGGAAGGGAAAGTTTCTATCCTTTGAGAGAAAGTTTTTTTTTCTTGTTCGCGACGAATGGGAATTGCGCGGGAAATCGTTATCGCATATGGGATTTCTATGAGACGCAAAAAGCGCTAAGAAATACAGCAAAAAACATTGTTCTCCCCAGAGTGTTCAACTATACATTTGGAGCGGTCCTTAGGGAAGTATCGTGTACTGGGATTCAGAATGAAAGTGACGTGGCTCATTTGTTGCCTCGCGGCACGCGGAACTCGCTGCAGTTGTCAAAAACGGGTGAGCCCAATGTTAGATCCGTGATGAATTTTTGATATGGAAACAATTGTCTTCTTTGTGTTTTTTTTCTCAAGCGATAAAAGCTACTTTTTGTGAAACTAGGCAACAGTAAAGAAATTTCTACGAATAATCGAACAATTCTATCTAGCGACAGTTCGTTATGGATGGTTCAATAATAATAGAAAAAAAAAAGAAAACACGGAGGAGGAATACCGACGAGTCGACGACCACGGACATTGGTCGAAAGAGGGTGGGGTTCCGTATTCTTACTTAACGTTTTTCATTTGTTCGAATTCAAGTAATGGCTTCTTTTCAAATAGAGGTTCGCACATGCGCACGCCCTCCTCGCGCAGCGGCGAAAGCTTGAACTGCGGTTGGCGCCCGGAAGGAAAGCTGCGCTACCTATCCTGCCTTCTGCGCGACTCGGATGAGTCGCGGAGTAGGCAGATAAGGAAGCTAAACTATGCATCCGCACGCCAGTCACTCTTCTAGCTTTTGCCGCTTGGCTTCGCCTTTATCGGGAATAGGTCCTTTTAAGTCACTGACTCCAGTCACCCTTAAAACGTCTCGTGTATACTTTGTTCCAAGCTTATCACCCAGCCAAACATAAACAAATCAATCGGGTGGAAAGGGGGATGTTCGGTGTCTATCATTACTCGAAGAGAGGAAATGTGCATGCTCAAAACACGTTCCACAGCCTAGCAGAAAAAGGGGGCAGCATGCCGAGGGCGTATATTAATGCGAAAGCATTAACTATCGCATGGGGCGGAACCGGCGGCGTTTTTTAACCGCAAAAAAAAAAAAAAAAAAAAAAACACGAAAATGCTTATTCTTTTATTGGCTGAGCGAAACGGCTCCTAGGAAGCCATTGGTGGCCGCTTCACGAGAGGGCGCGCTAGCCACCGCTCTCGTGTCAGGCATTACAGGAAGGGGGGGGGGGGGGGGAGGGGGGGGAGGGTGTCTGCGGCCGTTTCACGAGAGCGAGGGCTCGGCCGCCGGTCGCAACCTCAGCAATAGCGAAACGAAGAAGTCCACGGAGTACGCCGCAGACGAACTAAGAGCGGATAAACGGCATTCATACTTTCGCATTCACAACTCAGAAGTACTTAGTTGTCCTCGGAATTTTAGAATGGTCTACACCATTCCAAAAGTCTCAGATTCGACCAATAATCCAGTCGCTTCAACTAAGGCTACACTCTAAAAAAAAAGGGTATCACCTTAAACCCTTTTGTCCCATATAATACACCCCAAAACTTCATTTCGACGTAGAGCGCCCTATAGTCGAGCAGACAGCAGCAAATTTTACCACGAGCTTGATAACGGTGCGATATAACTTGTTAAATTTCTAAAGTACGTATCAAAGGCCAAAGAAAGAAAATACGGAGCTTTTGCAGTACGGCCAAGAAAACTCCGATAATCTTTTTTGTAGTCAATAATACGTACATCAGCTATATTAATAAGTTGTACCACACGGCTATCAAGCCCCTCGTAAACTTTGGGGCCGCCTGTTCGATTATGGGGCGCTGTACGTCGAATTGATGTTTTGGGGTGTATTATATGGGACAAGGGGTGTAATAATACACCTTTTTTTCTGAGAGTGTACCTTGGTTCCCTGTGTGGTTCCTGAACGGGGGTTATTTCGTGATACAAGCGGCCGAACGATAATCATATTATTACAATCCTGTAGCCGCCGCCGTCGTCTCGAGTGATTATAACAACGAACGAGACGTAATAAGGTTGAAAGGAAAGCAATAGTAATTCATGGCAAGAAAAGAAAAACTAATATCAAAGCGAGTAAAGCAGTCGCTTCTTATTTGAGCCTTCATTAACGGCCCTTAGAGGGTCATGAGTTGTAGAGGAGCGGAATGGCATTGTCAGTGAGGAGGGGTTCGGGGAGGGGGGGGAGGGTAAGAACATTGTCAGCTTCAGTTTCAGGAAGAACTGGAATCATTGGAGATCGAAGACAATCCCTTCTGGTAGAAACCGTTATTTTCGGCAAGTGTCGTGGGAAGTTCCTTTAGTTACTGAGTCGGTGACAGATTCGCCTCTTCAAGTTCATATTTTCGCAATGATAACAACAACATGTCGTTACTCTCAGTGAAGAAGTAGAGCCCATCGGTACTGGACGTCAGCGAATCACTCGGATCATTAATCCTTTATTCTTGAAAAGAAGCAGAAGAGGGGTATTTCTGGTCCTCTCGTAGAGTTAGGAACAAGTCATCCTTCTCAGTTTTACTGGTACCAATCGAATGGAAGAACTTGAACACAATCTTAATTTTTTTCGTGATCCCCATTCTTATTTTTTTTTTATACGCTTTCGGAAACAAACTTTTTTTGTAATGCCATGGCAGAGCTCTGTTTCTGACCGCGCGGCGGTACTGGCCTAGACCCGGTGGCAGAGATCCACCTATCTAGACAACACCATTAGGTGTCTGGCAATCAGGGAGTGTAATCGAAGTAGCAGACGCACTTTGAGTTAGACACACCGAGAAGACCCCGTCGAGTCATCGCGGTTAATAGCATTTCTTGTTAATGCTTCTAAATTTGTATCTGTACATTCAATCAACTGCTAAACATTTTTGATATTCAATAATCTTTAAGATTGATATAATGTTTAAGTTATTTTTGTTGTCTCAAAGTGACTTCTCAATATTGCCACCGACATTCAAATTCGGCGTCACAACTAATGCCCTCTAGTGGAGGCGCTGCGAAATCTTGCGTTCTTTTGCCTCATTCTTTATGGCTATGAAATAATCGTTTTGTTTGAATACAAACTTATGAAAGCAAATTTGTAACTTCTATTTTTAGATTTGAAGAAAGAATAACTGGTGCTAGCGGAGAATTATCAATTGGACGCGAAACAAAATGTCTGTACACAAGAAATAGCTTTTTTTTTCAAAATTACTTGTTACCGCGTTTTTACACTAGCTCCCTCAGAGTAGAGAATCCATAAGAGAGTAGTCACTTCCCCACCCCCTCTGCCCTCCTACCTCCACAAAGTGTCATGAACACAATTTTTCTGTAACTTCCAACGTTCCAGTACCGACAACCGATTCCTACGACTCGCTGCTATGTTTACGATAATCATGGGGCCTTTTGGTATCGAAAGCCTAATTAGATCACTTATTCAATTTTCCTCCGCCTCTGGTCGTAACCTAATTACCCCCAAATTTTTAAAATGTAAGAGCCTTTATTGTTCAGTTATACAATCAAATTTTTTTCAGCAGTCGATCGATAATGGTTGCGTCCCAGCTGAGTGGACGGTCGGGAAGGTGACTCCATTTCAATAGTGAGGTAACAAGCATTCTCCACTTAATTACCGATCAATATCGCTCACCAGCATCCCATGTAAAATTTTCGAAAATATACTATCTTCGAACCTCGCCAACGTCCTTGAGTCTAATTTGATTTTTACGTGGTCACAACATGGCTTTCAAAAAGCCTACTCCTGTGAAACACAGTTGGTAGACAGACGTCATTCGTAAGCTAAATGTCACTCTTCATCATTCCTAATTAGATTACTGCACCTTTTAAAATTTTTCAAAAGCCTTTGGTAAGGTATGCCACAGGCTACTGCTCTATAAATTGCACCAACTTAACCTGGATCCAAAACTTCGTATCTGGCTCGAAGGTTTTCTTGTTAAGCGCTCGCAGGTCATTGTAGTTAACAATCATGTCTCTCAGCCGAGTGACGTTCACTCCGGTGTGACACAAGGCTCTGTGCTCGGACCACTTCTTTTTCTTATATACAATGATAATCCACCCTCTTGTGTCTCTTTCCGTATTCATTTGCTTGCCGATGACTGTGTTGTATTAAGGGAAATAACTTGTTAAAATGACATTAACATACTTCAGTTCGATCTTAGCGCTATTACTGCTTGGTGCAATTCTGTCCAACTATAACTGGACTACGAGCATAACCAAAATGAAATCCAGCCTTGACTTACCGTCTTTAGCATCTCGTCGTAAAAACTATGGTCTTTGCCTCTTTCACAAGTTGTTTTATTACCCCCATCTCCACGCCGAGCTTATTTTTGTCCCCAGTACGTTTCATCTCAATTAGATCACGTTCATAAGGTCGGTGTCCCATCGTGCAGGACTAATGCTTTTTTTTTTCAGTCATTTCTCCCACGCACAACAGAAGAGTGGACTTTCCTTCCCGTACCAACTGCCTTCGATAGAAGACATCCAACTCTTCAAGAACGCCTTAGCTAATACTGTATAAATAGACGCCACTTCTTTGTACATCTAGTAACTGCATTATTTTACTTCATTATCATTTATTTTTGTAACCACTCCCCTCTTCAATTGCAAAGTTGATGAGGGTACACGTAATCAATTAATAATTAAATCATAAATAGATATATAAATTGCCAGAACAGTGTCGAGGGGCTCTCTCATTTTCTCATGAAACTCAAAATTAATTGCATTTTGAGCGATTTTAAAATGTATGGGGAGCCAGCAACTACCTCTCTCTCTCTCTGACACAGACACATAAATGAACACCCACATACATACAGACACTCACGTACAAACACACACACGTATACACTCGCTCGCACGCGCACGTGCACTCACCTCGAAAGTACTAATGCCTGCACTCACAACCAGTCAAAGTAGAAGTAGAAGACCGTACGCGTACTTCGAAAGGAAGGCACAAAACGTTTAAACGATCGGTTACGTAAAAGTAATAGAGAGTTTTAGGGAACCTTATTTGGACATCCGGTATTGTACGAGGCGTCCTCAGGTGGCAACTTCGCATACGAGAGTCTTCTGCGGTAGCGCATGCGCAGTTGTGTACCGGAGGGCCCACCGTACCGTATCTGATCTGAGAAAACGGTTCCCTAAAACTATCTAATATCGAATCCGCACACAATTCCGGATCATCAACCGAATAGGAAAGGAAACGCTCCTGCTACAACCCGATCACGAAGCCTGCAAAGTAAATTTAAACACAAGGAAGGGATCGAGAGCGACGACGATTGTAATATTATTGCTTGTCTTGCTGTCTCCCTGCTTCCGTTTTTGGCATTTTTTTTATTCTTGTTTAATTTTATCGACCTAACAATTCTCATCCGCCTCGAAATTTTCTACAGCGGTGAACCTAAATCGTCGCTTCACGACAAAATAAAACAGGAAACTCAAAGATTTGCACGAAAGACGGAGACACGAAGAACTGAATTTGGGACGGGGCTCCACGAATGTCATTAGACGCGGTCCGACATGCATATATATTTCTTTTAGATTCGTATTAATTTCTTTACAAAGAGCGAGATAATTATTTTGACTCCTCCTAAACTACGGCGCACGACCTCACGCATGCCAAGTGGCACACGTCGGTGTCGTCTCAAGATGCCCGTTTTCCTTGACGTCTGCTTCGAAACGCATTCCACTCGTCTGTCGTGGAGCAACCAGAAATTCGATATCCGCCATTGCTCTCCCTTGCACTGCATGATTTCTAACACGGGCAGCTTCAACTATTGCCGTTACCAAAACGACACTCGCTTGTCACGACCTATGCCAGAACCTTGCAATGTACATAATATTTTCCAGAGGTAGGGGACGACGAGCAAGTATATTAAGATATGTTTCCATTCTTCGCGCTTTTATGTGCCTTCCTTTCGTTTATCTTGTTTGCTCTGCTTACGAGGTTGATACTAGTCATCTTTTATCGCGTGAACTAAAACGTAGATGGAATTTGTATATATACATTGGGGACGTTCTTGTTGAGTTTATATATCTAATTATTAGAGCGTGTTAGAAAGCAGTATCACGTAATGTGTATCAAAAACAGAGGCACTTAAATTGTAAAAAGGTCCTCTCCGCCTTTTAGAATCTCTTGCTAAAACGGATTTTGATATTCTGGATAGGTTGTCAGCTAAAACACCCAGGTTTTACGCATTGTGTTTTTGCTGGGCGAAGTAATTCTTACAAAAAATGGTTCTCAAAGAAAACAAAAAAAAAAGTTCATTTTAGCGTTTTAAGACTACCTTTTATAAAATGGTTACTGGTTCATGTTTAATGAATACGCACATGTTTCGTGATGCACCACCTAAATGGGTATTTCCAAATGCTCCGTCGGAAGTTAAACTTTTTGTATAACGCCTTCCGACGTGAACATTAGCGCAAAAATTTCGGTCTAGTCTGGATATTTCCAAATTAAAGAATTTTATATTCAATGTTACAGGACCCTCTGGAAGGTGCTTTGGCCTTTTTGTCTCAAGGTTGACAGTTTCAAGCCAGAAAGCACCAATAACAAAAAGAAAAAAAAAAAAAAAAGATGATGTAAAAGAACCCTTCCCCCCCCCCCCCTTTTTTATATATATATATATACGCCGTTTTGTACAAAGTACGAAGCAAACAGCCGAAACAAAAGCTGGGAGTAAAGTAAGGTTCACCCGATATTTTGTTGCGAATTTCTGAAACACGTACATTTATGTCGAACTACTTTACTCTACGCTAGCTGTGCCTTCCAATCTCAGCCTTATACATAGATAATACAAACATTTAAAGGTTTCAGCGCGATTGATTTATTACAAAGTGTTAGTTTCCTATAAATAGGTTAAAAGTTCAGCGCGTTGGCACACATCTGGAAATAGATCAGCTTGAACTTTAGAATTGTCCTTTAGTATAATTCTAAAGTACAACTTTAAATTATAATTTTAAAGTTCAAGCTGATTTATTTATAAATGTTTGCCCCCACGTACAAATAATATTTTTTTGTGGTGCGTATTGCCACGACGAGTAAAAAAATACAGCTGAAGTGTGTGTTTTTATCTTTTTGCCTGAGCGCAAGCTCTCCTTAGCGTGACAAAGCTGACGATGTTAAGAAGCATTGCGTTGCGCGCTAATACAGCATACAATAAAATATAGAAATAGGGCTTTAGGAATATTCTTACGAGGTATTGGTACGCACACGTTTTATTGGTGGATAAGCTTCCTCTAGAGGGCTGAGAAAAATATAATCTTGTGCCGTAACTCTAAGTGTCCAATCATTAAAAAATGTCATCGTGTTTAGGTGCATCCGTTCAGCATTGCGGAACATTTTGTGGGAAAATGTATTTTATTAGATCTTTAGACAAAACAGACACCGCAATTATATAATCTAGTTGATTATATATTATGATTTTGGAATTAAGCCTCGATGGTTATATACATATGAGCAGGTGAGTCATCTTTGATATATAATTTTAGGCACGGACATTCCTAATGTATAACAGTACGCCAACGATCTGGTTAAATATAAAAGTGCGCGTGTTTCTTTTTTTTTCTATTTTCAAACCAAAATGTTTGGAAGTACTTAACAAGGCCACAGTCGACAAACTATGCGTGTCGATGAGCTTGTCGCGTATGAGAATGTATAACACCCACGGGATGATTACTATCAAAAACAGAAACATCTTACTAAGGTTCTTCTTCTCATTGGGCACTCAATAATATACGCTTGAATTCTACAAACTACCAGAATGGGTTTGCAATTAAGCGCTTTATGCCACCATTCTATTTATTTTTTGTGAAATAAAAATATCTTACCAGTGTTTAATTAAACTTTAAATTACTTGACGAGCGGAATAAAAAACACGCACAAACAACTCTGACACTAAACAAAATGTGAAAAGCAATACTCAGGCAAAATAAATAAAATACTGAATGAAATAAAATAAATACTGCCTTGGGAAAATGCCACTTCGAGCGGTATGCGAATGCTACCGTGAATTCAAGATTTTCTGGGGCCTCTCTAGCATTTTTGTGACAAAACTCTGCAACCAAAAATGTATCGCTGTTTTTTTTTTACTTCTTTTTTGGCGTCTCGTTTTTCAAGATGCGGAAACTCTGCATGCCTCGGCAATATGTAAATTTCCGAAAGAGCGCGCCTCACTTCAAATGGTGTTAAATGTTTTCTGCATGATTGTTTTCAACCGAGCCATTCTTGTAGACGAAACGTCAGCACATATACACTCCAATTCGAGAAGCGTTCGAAGATCAAAACTTAACCAAGCCGACTCTGCACATTCTATGAAAATCGGAGTAAGCGCTCTGAACGCTCTTTCTTGAACACCTTATAGTATCCGGCACCTCTAACACTACACATACTTTGTTTCTTCCCAGATGTGACTCAAGCGTGGTGCATTTCATAACATTAAAATCATTATTGGGGAACGTAATCTTCAGCTTCCAAATTGCTAAAGAAAACACATACACTTTTAAGGATATATTATCCGTTAGGCAGCTGCTCTATGACGCCTATTGTAGTCGAGAAAGGTTTGGTATTTGTTTACTGAGAGGAACAAAACACTTGACCTAAGTTTTATGTAGCTGTACGCCATTACAAAATTCGAATGAAGCGCCATAGAAGGAGTACGCGTGAAAACGAAGCAGTCCAGACGTTATACGTCTAAGAATGAACTTCCGCACACGGAGCTCATATTTTATGGCCAACTCCTCGGACCTGCGCCGAGTGCAGCATGGCAGATAAATGGGGTGAAACCCAGCGTCCGTTTTGTGTGAGTAGGCAGGTACGAAATATTATTCTCATGTGATGAATAGTCAGTAAACAATTCAGTCTTCTTCAAATCAACAATTTTATAGGTTTATTCTATGGCAATTTTTCTTTGCTACATCTCCTTGATTTATACATTGTGCACCAGCAGGAGAAGCATTTTTGCCTCTACCAACTTTACGGCTCTTAAATGGTTACTTATAATTAAATATATTATTTAAAAAATTCCTGTTCTTTTGGCTAATCACGCCTGATCACTTAATTATATTTGTTTTGCTGCAAAATAGAACACTTACTGAAAATATTTACATACATATAGTTTTCTTATATAATGTCCTTCTTACAATAGGCTATAATTATTTAACAATTATGAACTTGTTTAAACACCTGTTTTAATTTGATTTTAACTGCTCATCTTTTTCTCTTTTTTTTTTTTTAAGCGAGCTATTTCGGAGAAACTTTGTGTCAATTTCAAATGCAACACGGGAAACTCAACGCGGCTATCTGCAGCAGAAAGAATTGAAAAGTTATCTTCAGCCTCGTCTCTAAGGGCTCAACTAAGTCTCGGTTTTCAACAAGCCGCGGAGCCGTCTTAGCTTTCCCTTTTCCCCAGCCGCAAGGGTAGCGTATGAGGGAAACAGGGGGTTAAGAGAGGAGGCCAAGGCTCTGCGTGCTGCCCGCTAACAGGGGAGATGATCTTGGCTGGAGAGGAAGAAGGGAAAGTAGAGTATAGGAAAGAAGGAAGCAAGCAGTAGCGAAGGGCATGAAGTTTACATCGCTCCTAAAAAAGGCGGACCTCAGTGGCGTTTTTTCCAAAGCATTGAGAGCGGCGGTGAATAGAAGGAAGGAAGAAATAAGTGATAGCTGCGCAAACTCTCAAGTCGGGGAAAGAACCAAGCTCACCGATGAAAGCAAGAGGAGATATCGTAGAAGATGAGGACATCAAGTGTGAAGAAGGCTATGTACTCGTCATTCCTTAAGACTGTCATTTTTACCAGTGAAAAAAGAAAATGTCACTGGATGAAGTAGTTGCCCAATTAGCTCAGAGAATTTTAAGCAGGTCATTTTTACCGATGATGCTGAAAGATAATGACGAAGTTTGTGTGCTCAAGTCAATTCAATCCGTTCACACCTTTATAAAAGAACGTTCTATTGAAACTTAACAAAACGCCTACACTACTTGGCTTCACGAGTTCCAGCAAACTATTCTTTATGATATTCGACAAAAAAAGAAGATAAAAAAACAATTACGAAGAGTCATAACGAGTTGCACAATGGCATAAATGCGTCGCAATAGATAAAAACATATACTGACAATGATACACTCACAGTAATAAAGAAGATTGTCCGATTCAGATCATGGATCGCTTATACCATATCGTTAATTTACTTAGCGGTGAAGCCTTAGCAAAGCCGTTGCCTAATTGCCTGAAGCACGCATTCCTTTCCTAAAACGGGCTGTCAAGGAGTGGCCACTAGCCTGCCAAGAATGTACTCGTCGATACGACAACCGGCTGGAAGTGCTAGGTGCGTGGCGGCGAAGTCGACGGGGAATCCTTCCCGCAAGCGAGGAATAACTCTGGCTCAGGTCCACAATCGGGTTTGCTGCTGTCCCCGTCCGCTGATTGGCCCATACCCAAGGCATGGTCACACTAAGCAGCTGCGTTTGCGGGACAAACATAGTAGCAAGCGCTCGCAGCAAAATATATTGGATCTATCCAGGAGAACCTGGAGCTTCGGACTCTGGGGTCGAGACTGCATAAAGGCTAGCTGGCGTTTCAAGTTTTCTTATTTTCCGTGGAACTTTTTTTTGTTAATGTTTTTATTTTGCTTTGAAGATGGTAAATGATGCTAGCAAGATGGTAAATAAAGCAGATTACATTATTTGTTGTTTCTTTGACCCGGAAGTTTTAGCTTCTTTTGATACCACTGCGTGCTCTGTCTTTTTTTTTCTTTTTTTGTTTAAACATCGTTTTGATAGTCTACCATTTTGAAGTACACAGCCATGTTCTAACATCTAAAAAACATTTAATTAAAATAAAAACACAAATACGTGATATATTCTGTTGCTTCTGTGACCTGAAAGATTTAGCTTATTTTGATTCCACTACATATACTGTCAGTTTCTTTTGGGCATCGTTTTGATAGTCTACCATTTCTGAAATACGACAGCAATGTGTCACCATCTCCAGAAAAAAAAACGCATTTATTGAAAAAACGAATACATTTATTCATGCATTCCTTTTCTAGGCGGAACACTGTATTTCTGGCAACAATACTTGATCACCACGCATATTAAATAGTACATTATTCCATCATGTGAACCGCCAGTGCTGCATCGTACATGACTGTATTGAAATCAGGTTGCATGAACCTCAGCGGATGACAACAGACATCGGTCGGCCGTCTGTTTTATATATTAATTTTTTTTTACGGGATGGATGACTCAATGACGATTACAGGTGGTACCCAAAATTAAAATTAAAATATACCCAGCGGACAGAATTGAATGAATGTAGTCAACACTATTAAAAAAGAAAATACTGGGGTTGACGGGTGGTTTACCTTTTTTTAGTTAGGAGAAGTCTCCCGCAGTTATGTTAAGGGGAGAAGTCCTGGAGCAAGAAAATGTTTTTATAGGTGAGATTTCCAAGGACAATTTTAAATAAAAAACAAAGCAATCCATATTTGCTTCTCAGGTGTACAACTTCAGGTACATAACGCTTGAACGTTTACGTCTTGGTTGCCGTGATATTCAAGGGGTGCGGTGATATGCTCATAGTAAACTTCTACTAACTTAGTTGAGGCTATTTGAAGCGCAATCGAAATCTAGCCAGTATAGGGTATCAGTCATTGATACGAAAAACAAGATGTATCAAAGATGAAAAGTACTTAAGTACAAGAACATAAATAGTTAAATTTATGTAACAGGTTATAATTTTTGTACGTACGTGCATTTCAAAGGTGGGATAAACATTATCTTGGCGAAATACATTTTAAAGTTTGTAGCCTTGATTCATCAAAACTACTACCCTAAACTTCCGATGCTCTCCAGAGTACGCAGACGCTGCTTTTCTCTCCAACTTTTATGTAGTTTCTACGGTTTAAGAGTGAAAAGCCTGGTCATTAGTCCATACGGAGTGACCTTCTATGCATAAAAACTGTCGCATCTTCGTTTTTTTTTTTATAATTCTTATAAGCTTATCAAACAAGAAGCCTGTTCCAGGAAGCGAGCAGCTGGGTAGGGAAAAAATAACATATTATACTGCAGGTATTTCGTAAATGTTTTATTTTAGCGTATTCGAGATTATCGGATGTTAGAACAGTTCATAGTCTGTGATCATTTGCTAGAGTCATACATCCTCTTTAAGTAATCTGGGTTCGAAAGTAGATACACTATACAGATATTTTCAGGGATAATCAGACTGCGAAACACCCTTGAGAGTATATCTTACACTTAGCTTCCACCACCCTCGTACTAACCTACTGACATGTTTATTATTAGATAACCCAGAGAACGACATTTTTATAATACCTATATATCTGCAACTGATTTACGTTAGTTAATGTTTTCAAGGCAAAACATGCGCCCCGCATATTGTAATCATTTAATGAATTCCGTTGATCACCAAGCCGCCGTGACGGGAATAATTACATTACACGTTACTGGCATGCAAGTACATTTTCTGATTGTAACTGAAATGTATGCACCTGAAAACGCTCGGTTGTATTACCCAACCTAGTTGCAATCTGGCCCAAGTAATTGCAACTCTAACCTAATTACTTTTCACGACTACCTTCTATAGCTCATTTGTGAGGTTGTACCCTATGCACTTGATTAGATCAGTACCTAACATTGTGTACGCCGCAACGCCCCGAACGGTGCAACCTCCAACATCGCTCGCCACCTGATAGCTTTCCTTCGTCGAATTGCCGTGGAAGGGCTATCAATGAAGCCTACAGAAAACTCTTTAATGAGCATTGCATTATACATTTCACTCGAACAGAGTGTGATTGTTTCCCGAATTGGGCATGGTCAGCTAGGACGTTTGTTTGCGTAGCATATTTTCAATTGTGAGTGATGAACGAAGGGACCTGCCCGTTTCTTGTTCATAGCTAACCAGAGGTCGGCATTTTAGGTCGCCCTCACTCACCCTCACCCTCACAGCCACACTCACCTAAGCCCCTCCCTCACCCTCACCCTCACAGCTACACTCACCTTCAGCCCCTCACTCACCCTCACCCTCACAGTCACACTCGCCTTCAGCCCTTCACTCACCCTCACGGCCCTCACACACTCACCGCCCTCACGGCCCTCACCGCCCTCACGGCCCTCACGCCCCTCACTCACTCATGGCCCTCACCGCCCTCACGCCACTCACCGCCCTCACGCCACTCACCGCCCTCACGGCCCCCACCGCCCTCACCGCCCTCACGCCACTCACCGCCCTCACGGCCCTCACCGCCCTCACGGCCCTCACCACCCTCACGGCCCTCACGGCCCTCACCGCCCTCACCGCCCTCACGGCCCTCACCGCCCTCACGCCACTCACCGCCCTCACGGCCCTCACCGCCCTCACGGCCCTCACCGCCCTCACGGCACTCACCGCCCTCACGGCCCTCACCGCCCTCACCGCCCTCACGGCCCTCACCGCCCTCATAGCCCTCACGCCACTCACCGCCCTCACGGCCCTCACGGCCCTCACCGCCCTCATGGCAATTTGCCATCGTCATCATAAAATTTTATTTTTCTTGCACTATTTAGACACAATTACACGTTATAAACGTGTTTTATGCATTTAAATCTCGTTAAGAATACTAATGCACCTTCCTGAAACAGTTTATTTCCAAAAAACGATCGATTTAAAACCAGAACCAAGTATTTCGGTGTCATCATCACCGGCACGAGGTATCACGTGAAAATTTTGCGTCCCTGATTGGATGCAGCCGCTTCAAACGTATTCGAATTGCTCCGAGTTGCTTGCTTATTTCGAGCCGGACCCGATCTCAGCAATTCGTGTCGATGTAGGGAAAGCTAGAGAACAACCCGCCATTAACACCAAAATTGCTGAGAGAGATGCTTGATCTGAAGGGGGATTACACACTCACCGCACTCACGCACTCATGGCCCTCACACACCTCATGCACTCACCGCCCTCACGGCCCTCACGCCACTCACTGCCCTCACGCACTCATGGCCCTCACACCCCTCACGCACTCACCGCCCTCACACCACTCACGCACTCATGGCCCTCACGCCACTCACCGCCCTCACGCCCCTCACGCACTCATGGCCCTCATACCCCCTACCGCCCTCACCGCCCTCATGGCCCTCACGGCCCTCACCGCCCTCACGGCCCTCACGGCCCTCACCGCCCTCACGGCCCTCACCGCCCTCACAGCCCTCACGGCCCTCACTCACCCTCACACTCATGAATTTTCCTGGTTCAGAAACTCACTCACCCTCACCTCACCTGAGAAGATGAGGGTGAGTGAGGGTGAGTGAGGGCCCTCATGAGTGAGGTTTGCCGAGGTATGTAGCTAACACCGTCGCGTCCTGTGCTCCAGATCAAAGAATAACTGTTCATAAATGCTCCTCTTCCGCTGTAACGTTTTTGCAGGCTCAGACAGGAAACTCGCGACACCGAAATTACTATTTCGCAGTGAAAATAAAGTTCCTTTATCACTGTATTATCCGAGAGCTTACAAAACACCGGCGTGGCGATTCCTGAGCATGTAATTATCCTTACAACATTATAGGGCAAAAGACGATGACAAGAAGGAACAATCGGACAGAAGAGAGTGCTTCCTAGCCAAACAGTTCATTTCATTTCACCTCATTATCGCTTCTAAGCCGATGAGATTCCTACATAACCCAATAAGAACGCTAGAGAAAAAATCCCGAAGCAGGAAGCGAAGTTACTCCCTGGGTTTCTTAGGTTGTTAGTAGCTCTAATAGCCTACACAAGTGCATGGGATGTTGTTCAGGGGCTGGGTCAACAGTTTCTCGATAATCAAAGTGCGCCTCAACTTTTTCCCAATATTTCAACATCCCCAAGATAGCGAGGCCATGCCGCAGAATATTCTGCGCCGTCCACAGGAGGACATCCAAGTGACAGGGAATGGTAATCACTGGGGCGCGTGTTAACATATTCGAACGCCTCCCCCCCCCCCCCCTCCCTTTTCACACCGTTTAGCGGCGACAATCTGCGGCGGCACACTACAAGGGAACAAGAGGGGCGCTGGAGATAATATGAATTTGTAAGCAGTGATAGAGTGCAGGTGAGCTTGTATTGAATCGACATCTTGTAGACCCTAAAATGAAAAACAATAAAAAAAAAAAAAAAAAAAAAAAACGGACTGCGTTTAAGATTTTGTCGTCTTAGTCCGTTTTTTTATCGTTCCCCATCTCGGGCTCTACAAGATGCCAATATATTTTTAGCGGTAAACAAAAGGCTAGTCTTGGCGGCGAGTACAAACCCCCTACACCCGCGTGGTGGAGCGCTAAAAGCGTCGGGCCGGGTGAAAGTAATCCTTGTGTTGAAGCACAACGCGAAGATAATGAAGTCGGTTCTCTACAGGGCCGTAAGCAGCCAAGCAGCCAGCCAGCAAGCAAATCTCCCGAGGCGGCATCCTCTACTTCGGAGGCGGCATATGTGTACGCGCGTAATACTGGCGGGCATTTACTGCTGGCGGTGGGCGCATTTGTGACGTGCCGCGAAAGAGGCAAATCAGGGGACACGGATTGACTTCATGGTTTTACGCCGCTAGGAAGCAACTATACGCATCCCCAGCCTAGCGCTGACGCGGAACTAACGACTAATCCGCGCCCCGCGCTGGCTTCTGCTACGTGAAAAAAAAAAAAATAACCACTACGGGTTTTTTTTTTGTTTTTTTTTAAGTGTTGCTTGGGTGCGCGCTGCATTACTGGCTATCCGAGCTCTGAAAGACTGGTTCGCTATTTTCTTTTTGAAAGCCTACGAACGTAAAAGGTATTTGAGTTCCCTACACGTCATCAAGTTCTAAACTGATGCGGCGAAAATTGCCAGGTGTATTGAGTTCAAACGCCGGTGTAACGTCTTTTCATACCAACACCGTGAGAAAGAAAAGTGACCTGACAATCTTTAATTCATTCCTCAGCGCTAGCCTTCAATTCACTTGCATCCTATATGCGACCCGTTAGACACGACAGAACAAAACATTGAAAGTAATAGTAAAGCTGTAATTACCCCCCCCCCCCTTCTCTGGCGCTCCCCCCCCCCTCCCCCCAAAAAAAAACAAACAAAAAAAAACAAAGTGATGCACAATTTTTTGTCGAAATCTTTCAATCCACATTATCTGGTATAAGCACCTCCTTAGCTTGGAATTCACCAATCACTGACCAAATCGGTCCTTGTTCCGCAATGCTTCTCTTTCGTCCCAACTACACGATGTAAACACGACTGCCCTTACCACAGAATAAGCCAGGTTCTGCGGGACAACTGAAACTGCCGATATATGTACTACATCTTATAACAAGAAAGATTATTTCTCAGCTTTCCAACGTTTGAGATGTATGCAACATATCTGAACGTGGAGTGAATCTCTCTATTCCTAGCGCCAGTTTTTCTTTCTTTTTGCTTTTATTATTTACTTATTTACTTATAACACCGGCAGGCAGTACGCCAGGGGACATACAAGATCAAATAAGGCTAAATAGTTCAAATTACGAAACTTAAAGAAGATTAGAGAATCCAAACAAACAACAGAAACAGGGATTTGCTTTTTTTTTTTTTATGAGCAGAAAAACGAAGTTTAACAGAAGAGTAGGGCAGTATTTTCCCCTCCAAAGGGTATGGAGTTTTCATTTTATAGGAAGTTTTGTACAATTATTTCAAGCATCATTAATTTTTCGTTTATAACTTA
This sequence comes from Ixodes scapularis, assembly GCF_016920785.2. Taxonomy (NCBI): domain Eukaryota; kingdom Metazoa; phylum Arthropoda; class Arachnida; order Ixodida; family Ixodidae; genus Ixodes; species Ixodes scapularis. The sequence continues at coordinate 135,829,046 of NW_024609857.1, forward strand.
TACAAGCGTTCTCTGGGTTCTACTGGATAGAAGAAAGAAAATGCGCTCTTTCAGGTGGGTGGAGCCTTCCCAAAATCTCGCCAGGAGTAAATATCTGGGCAGAATATACTGCTTCAAACATTCAGTACAGCTAAGTCATTGTAGGGAGAGCTAGCATAAAGAAGAAAGTCATCGTCTAAAGTTCAAGTGTAATTTAAAAGAATAGGAGGGGTCGGCACTAATGCGGTAGTATCTCGCGCTAACTAACGATGTAATAGAAACAAACGCCAAGGGATGTTTTTTTTTTTTTTTTTTTTAATATTACTGATAACTTTATCTAAAAGCCGGATCAGTGTCGACAACGTAAAAACAATTTCATTATGACTTTATGTCGTAGAACCATCATTGTGTTTTCGACTTTACGTAGTCCTCGCAATAAAATTTTAATTTCCTCTCTACCCCTGATTAGATAAGTCATACTTCAAAAGTTTTGATCCTTAAGTACGTCTATAATCTTTATAAAATTAATTATTTGACGAGTCACGATCATATATAAAGTAAAATGGTACGGTGTTGCCGCCACAATATCACGGCGCCACACATACTTCTGGATGCTCGCTCTAGTTCAGGGAAAAATGAAAGGCCGTATTGCCTGCCATACGGTTAAATTTATTACGGATCTGTATGCTTACATGCACTCACAATTCAGAAGCATTTTGATGATCATTTAAAGCACTCTAGCGCAGATATTACTGCATATTTTGCGTTCATTCCAACAGAATATTTATGTCTCAACTCACACCGGCTTTCTGCTGAACTTCACGCACCATATAATTTGGCATCAAGTAGATCTACGACGCGCGATTCCTCAATATAAAGGGTGGATCGTACAATTTGGTAAAACAACCGTTCCAGTAAGAAACTAAATCCGGGTTAAGAGTATAAAATGTGTAATCCCGATAAACACTTAGATTGGTTCAAAACGCGCTTTAGTGCTCAAACTTCCAAAACAAATGCTGCGTCAAGGCTCGTCTAAGGCGCCTACGGTCACGTATATGGATAACCAGAACCTCCGCCAAGACCGTCGACCACCACGGTTAACCGTGCTTGCGTCTAAGGTTGGCCGATTTGAGCGGTCGCTACGCCCGAAAAAGAAATTAGACGGCGCGTAGATAAGAGCTCCATGGCGATAATAGAAAGCATTTCGGGAAGGATAATAATAATAAAAAAAGGATCTCGAATGCAATAAAAGCAGGAACTAAAGGAGAGCGCTAAGCTTCAAAGAGCTCAGCCCCTCCCTTTATTCGGATCCACCACCGAGCACCATCCTTTAAACTCGGTTTCCTCCCCGTCTATCGCTCCGCAGAACGGTCCTTTAAAATAGAAACGAGTGATATAGAGAGGGCGCTCTCTTTCTTTTTAATATGTGTGTTGATGGTTTTCTTTGTGTGTCACGGGGTGAAGAAAGTGTTGTAGGAAGACAACGTAGGGGGTAGAAGAAAGGGCCGGGGTTCGTGGAGACTCCAAGTGGTCTGAGTGGGGCGGTGTCAGGAGGGACGTCGTCGACGCCAGCGGTGTCGGTGTTTCCAAAGTGTCCCCGGCGGTGTTCGCCAGAGGGTCTGATTCCGCGTCTCCTGCCCGCTTGCCGAAGCGGCTGCCGTGAAAATCGGTTCCCCGTGATTTATGACCCGACCGGCGTGCTGACTTGCTCCTTGCACCTCGTTACAATCCCCGTGGGTTTTTTTTGTTTTTTTTTTGTTTGTTTAGCGGTTTATTTTCTCCGTTGCACTCTTTCCTTCCGTCGGATTTTCTTGTTCTTCCTGTTTTACAAATTTCTACGTTTTTATTCAACTGACGCAGATTATTTTATGGCGATTTTACGTGTGAGTGACGCGTATCAGCGAACGTTAAACAGACAAAAAGCTTTCAGCGAGAGAAGTATTTCTATTAAAAAATAAAAGATACGGAACATAGAACGACCGCATGACCGACTGTAGATTCACCTGGTTTCACACACAAACAAAGACGTATACGATGTCTCTGATATTAAATATAACAATTTTTAATACTACTTAGAGGATTTAGTTTCTGTTAGAAACATGGCCTATGAATAGAAAAAAAAAAAGCTTATTGCAAGGTTCAAGTGTATTTTGAGTATAGATAGTTGTATTCCGTGCGGTAACGTGTTTCAAATAACCGCGTTACTGGTAACGGCTTTCTTTTTTTCCTGTAACGCAGTAACGTACTCGTTAAGTTTTCAAAACTTTAACACGTAACGCACTTACATTACTTATTTAGATTAACGTGTAACGTTGTTACGTTACTCGTTACAAATTTTTCCCAAGACTTAAAAAAAAATATACAGTTCAATTTTTTTCGTGTTTCTAGACGCCAAGCCATATAAATTTCTGAGTTTCTTGCGTTTTTTTTTGGCTTTTTTTTCTCGTGAGTATTTAGGTGAAACCGTAAAAAACATAAGGAAATTATGTTCATTTTCAGGATGGAAATAATGTTTCTTGAAATATGGCGCTCACGTATGCCAGTAACATCAAATGAGTGAAACGTGTTAACGATCATAATTTAAAAGTAACGCAAAAGGAACTTTTTAACGGTGACAGCAGCGGTTATACGCGTTCCTTTTATTTTGTAGTAACGTAAGCCGGTAGCACGTTCCTTTTATTTGCAAGTAACAAGTAAGGTATTTCGTTGCATCTTCAGTAACGCCTACAACCATAGCCTCCTCTATACGGCGAAAGCCTGGCACATCGACGACGGAGCCATAGGGCGCGCGGCCGCAGGAAAAAGGAGAGGAGGAGCGCGCCGAACGGCGACCAATATGGTAGCGCAGAGCAGAAAGGGCAGACCTAGACAGCGAGCGCTTGGGTCATGAGCGGCCGCTCCCCGAACCACGCTTGTTTTTGTGTTTTCGTCACCGTCGTTTTCGTACTCCGGGAGAAACGGGCGCGGCGATTCGAAAGGGCGCAGGGAGAAACGGGAAAGCGTGGACGTTGAGTTTCTCCTCTCCACGATAGCGACAAGAAAAGAGAAAGAAAAAAAAAATGTTTCTGCGTTTGGCCGCTCGCTCTTTTGTGGCGCTAGCAGGCAAGGTTCTCTCCGCTCCCGTTTCCCCGCCCCTCCTTTCCCATTTACGGCGGCCGTCCTTTCTCGCGAGGCGCCAGGCTTTCTCCGTATAGAGGAGGCTATGCTACAACACTGGTTGTACTTAATTGATGGTCTCCTGTAGTTCACTGGTCGTTTCGAAGGCATCAACCGCTTAGCGTATCAAAACTGGTATACTAAGCGGAAACTATTTATGGCGTAAAAATCTAAGATTTGACGGTTGCATGTTAACATAAATAAATTATCCATCGGTTCTGTTGTTCCATTAATTGAATATACGCTTCACCCTTACTACTCAAAACCACGATAACAATTTACCATCTTGACTAGAAAATCTTGAATATTTTGTATAGCAATTAACTTGAAGTTGAGCAAAATTTTTTAACGAAGAGAAACTCCTAAGCGTAAGTTAACATTTAGAGATGATTCTCCACCAGTATATGTATCTGTATCTCTGCGTGCTTGTGTGCGTGTTTGTGTGCGTGTTTGTGTGCGTGCCCAAGTGTCTGTTTTATTCGCAACGTCCACTGATATTTAAAATGTAGAATAAATATATTCTCCATAGCATTGTGCAGTGTACAAATGGTAAATATTAATGGCAAGTGGCTTTTTACAAAATTCTATTGAACTGTTTTCATGTGGCGAAAAGTGTTGACTCAACGCAAGATACGAAGAATTATCAAGGGCATTGTATACGTACTACATTATAGGAAATGTTATTAACTAATAATGATACGTGGGTAAAAACGGGAGTACCACCACAAAGAGATAATGACCATCGGAGATACTATCGTCCTTCTCCCATTTTTTCTTGCCCTATTCTTTGTATATAATAGTAGCATCAACGCAAAAAAACAAGGACACAAAAAAAGGAGACACAGTAAATGACAAACAGGGAAGCAGACCTACAAGTCGTATGCTTGATCTTCTAGTTCATAGCATCAACATGATACAATAAAACACCAGTGAAAATACGAACATCACATCAACCATTTCGCAATAGTGACATGGGGAAGTGAGGGGAAAATGGGGGGGGGGGGGGGGGCATACACATCTGTCATTGAGCCGCACGATTTTTTCTCCCTCAATACACTTTCTTATTAGAGGGCAGCAACTCTTCGCCACTACAGTGCATTTTGTAAAATTGGGCTTCCAACTATTGTCTATGCAGTTAATGTCCTGATATCCAGGTACGGTTTTCTTTGTAGTGTACTCCTGAACTGCTCTCGTAATCTATCCTTAGGAAATATACCCCTTTGTCCAAGGGGAGGTATAGAACTATTCAATGACATAATCTTGTAAGAGACAGGCAAGAGGCACCAGGAGAGCAATGAATGGCCCATCACGTTCCACTAAGAACCAAAAGCAAGTCGGGGTCGGGTTGTTATATGGCCCAGAACGTATCCTCGGAGCAGCTAAACGCCATATATAAACGAAGGACGAAGTAGCTAACACCATGTACTCAGTTCAGACAATCTGTTATAGCCTTATAAGCTGGAGTGTCTCAGACGCTTGTGACGTGCACGGCCATAACGCATTCCAATCTCCCTTTTGTGCACCGACTGTGGAAACGTACACCGCGTTGAGACTGTGCTATTAACAAAAATATTGAATTAACGGACGCGATTACATTATATTCTAGAAAATATTTTACTCACTCTATGAAATAAAGGGCTTGCCGATTCAGGAGGTCTGTTTTAAATAAAGTTGAAAAGTGATGAAAATAAAGTCTTAGATTGAGAATATGCATTTTGCATTCTGTTGTCATGATTGGAGCGATGTGGCAATATATTTTCAACTTTCTGCGTCGCCTAATATATATAGACTATGCTTAAATCCTTTATTTCGCACTCCCGGTACACTACCCGTAACCTGCTAGTGTTTCTTAATAACATATAGCCAAATGTTATGCCTCATTGCACACTGCGGACATGAACACCAGACAAAGCGTGCATGAACCACTGATAGTGCCGCGCGCGTCCACGAGCAAGCGCGGCCGTGGCCGAATGTTTATCGCGATTGACTCCCACGCAAAAGGCCGAGGTTCGATACCAGGGAAAGGAGCACCTTTTTGTTATTTTGGTAGATGCCACGTTATAGTAAAGTCAAGAAAATTGTTGCTTATTTAAGGACCGGATGTTCTACGCGCCGAACCTTCTACGCCGATTGTTCAAAAAGCCCGCACGTGTACATAGGCTTCACGTGGCAGGCTGCAGTCAATCGCGCCCAAGCGCTCGATTCTGCTGTTATGCCGCCATCGACGCCTGCAACGCTAGCCTTTTTCTAGTTTGTTTTGGGTAAATATTCGCCCATTTAAACGATTAGCTTACGTTAGTCGTTCGTAGCCTCTTCAATTGTCGTTTGTGACAATATTAACATGGCGACATGCAGCTAGGGCACGACAACATGGCTGGAGCCCGGATTTTATAGGTCTTATCCTACCGTACTTCAAAAATCACCATTCTAGCATGCGATAACATGCGCTTTATTATGTCGAAATATATAGACACTGTAAATAAAGAAAAAAGCAAGAACAAGTGACAGCTTTACTGTTTTAACTCCAAACTTATAACAATATATGACCGCGTCTTAAAACTTTGATCCCTATCTCATAAGTAAATCGATAACTGAAACAAGCACTTATTTCAACTATTTCTACCAATAGCTACGTCTGCATAGACCTGTATGAAGACTATTTCCGACACAGATTTATGTTGTAATTGTTTCTGCAACATGGGTAACGGATCATCGCTTGGGTGTAATTGCATACGAAATGAATGGAATTGTTTGTCGCACTCGCGGACTATACAGCTAATGCAATAAGCTTGTGATCCTTGTAAAAACTGGCGAATATTGTACACATTGCAGAGCCGTTGCAAGTCATAAATTCGCGTTCTTATACAGCAAAAGTAGTCCAAACAAAACGCATGCAATTTGCCACGTCAATACCTTCTACGAGAGGGGTTGGGATTCGACTCGGCTGCACCTTGTACCAGATGACTTCCATCTTCCTGTCCGCTAGCTGAATGGAGGGTGGAAGCCGTCTGCTCCATAGAACAGTCAGACGCCAATCGTTCGTCATTTATTCACGCTCTCGCTCATCGCCATGCACAGAGACTGGGATCAGGTGATGAAATGCTGGCGATTGATTGGACCGGCAAGCGCCTAGCCCCACCGCACTGCCAGATTAGGGGCCAACGTGGAAACAGTCATATACCTAAATTTGACACTTTTATTCTTTTCGGTAGCGACTGAGCCAGTAACCAGCCAACCAAATTGTTACATAAAAAAACGACAAAGTATTTACATCGACAACATAAAGGAACCCCCGAAGTTCGACATTTCTTTGATTGATTAAAACAAAAACAGCTGTTCAGAAGTTGGAATTAGTTTGAAACTTTCAAACGGGTTCAACAAGAAATGACCTGCTCGCTAGAACGACGTAGTTCTATGTGTCATCATTGTTTATGCGTTCGCTAAATCAAAGTGTCATGTGGTGGGTTTTTTATGGTTTTTTCTAAAAATCTTGATTAAAAATGTTTCAGGATAACGCTTTTTTCCCTCTCTCCCCTGGATTGTCAATTTCCCCAGCAGCTTTTTTTGTAGCATTTTGAACAATATTTAGACACCCGCTTTTTTCTGGAGTGTCCTGCTGAGTTAATGTAGTTTGATATTTCCATTTAGTTGTAATATTGATTTCTATTCGGTGATACAAAGTCTAGCGCCTTATTCCACCAAGGCTGAAACATTTCTTTTAGCCTGATCTTCATTCAGTCTATTGCCAGGTCAATGCTAAAAAGAAAATTCAATCTGGAAGAGCCCATTGAATCTTAAACAGATCGGGGCCATATTGCTTCGCCATTCTTCAGAAAACTCGCAGGACATAAATAAGTTGCCTAAAACTTTCAGGACATGCCCCGACTGCTATTGAATATATATATATATATATCAGCAGCCTTTTTTGGCTTCCCAGGCTTGTGTAGCGTTACCAGTATGAACTGCTTGTACCGTGTATTCTTGTAATTCAAAGATATAAAACATTTAGTATTGGATTAAGTTTAATCTTAGGGACTACGTACAAATAAATACTAAACGCCGATAAATAGTGTTGCTTCGTCAGGCTTGTCGAGCGCGTTACAATACAATACAATACAAAAACCATCTTTCCGCAGCTCACTCTAAAGTAGTCAGAAATGTTTGATCACAAAGTTAACGTACACAAAAGTCAAATAAAACAGCGTTTAATGATTCTTTTTTCGCTCTTGTTGGCATTAAGACGAGCCGCCTTAGTTCCGGGAGTTATTCGCAAACACCGAAAATTAATTTTTCCCGCGCACTAAATTTTTTTTTTAATTGAGCGGTCGAGTGATAACACAATCAATGTAATATCTATCGAGTACTGCCAGATAGTCCCCTCAGAAACTACCGATATAAAAAAACATATTCTTGAGAATTACGTTCTGCATTAATTATATATATATATATATATCCTTTGTCAGTGTAATCACACGTAAGTAAATGCAAAAAATACATATTTTAACGAGAAAAGGACGTGTTTCTTAATAAAATATTCGATGTTGTTGGATTTCCAGCAATGCGCGTTCCACCGTTCGCGATTTAGGGAAGCAGAGTTAAACGTCCGGTCGCATGCCAGCGCTCAATTACTATACCCATGCATGGCGTGCCGAGGCGCACCGCTCGCATATTGGATTGTTCTTGATCCTGGATCAATGGCTTCTGCACCTCTCGCGTGCCGTGCTGATAAGTTAAAAAAATATTCTAATCAATTACCTACGAAGGAGACCGACACGGCTGTAGTTGCGATGAAAGAACGTGTTTTCCGTGAGAAGGAGGCCTGTCACATATCAACCATAACAAGTTGTACTAAATATTTCGCATTATGGCCGTGTGCTAAACTGCGCTAAATTGCTTTAAATCTTAAAACGTAACCTAGAGCGTGCTGGTGATAAGATGTTATACTAGCAGCAACAGCATGTTAGAAATTAGAACAAAAAAAAAGGGCACACACGAAAAAAAAAAAAAAAAAAAAAGAACGGCGATGGCTAACAGCTGACGTTTCTTCTACTTCTTAGAACGTATCAGGACGATGGTACAAAATCAATCGAATTTGATCTGAGAGCTTAATAAGCCCCTTATTATACGCGGCTCAATAAAATGTAACCCGCCTTCCCCCCTGGCACCCTGAAAACAGTAACTCTAAGAACTCTGAAGCCTCTACTTTCCCACAAATAACATGGGAGTCAGCTGTGGTTTTGTTCATTGTTGGGGGCGTGTTCCTCAACACTTCTCGCTTGACCTCCGGTCATGTCGCCTCCAGAAGCTCTCCTTCCTCCATGGTACGGAGGCAGCTCGGCAAACGACGATTTCTAACGTGTATCTTGGCATAAAAAAAGAGAAAAAAAGAAACAGCCTGAGAAGTATTACTAAGTACAATGTTTTATCTTTATCGGAACAACTGACCAAACTGTTTTCCTTTTTTATCTAGGTCTAATGATATTTTATTTTCGCTAATCGCTGAGCTGCCCTGATATGCATCGTAATTATCGACTCTGCAACAAAATCCAGTTTAGAAGAAGAATGTGTTTATTTTCCACCTCGTAAAAATACAGATGGAGGGGCGGTGGAAAAAAATCTGTGCTTAGCAGCTTGACGAGCCCACAGTCCCTATATTGATGGCAACTAAGCAGCACTACGGTGGGAAGAATGAACATGCATAAAAAGGATAATGACAACGAAAACGCAAAAGTAAACAGGCATACAAAACAAAAATCATACTCCCACGGTTACAGACATTGCACGGATTTTACTGTGCTTACAGGCGAATAAATCAAAATGCATAAGCTGATAAGCGTTTAATAATGACGGAAGTGTATAACACAGTCATTCTTCCTAATCTTTCTTATGTGTATGCCGTTAGAAATATTTTTCACCGCATGAGATAATGGTAAACCTATGAAAAAGCATTCGCGCAACTTCCGGCTGTCATGACGGAGGGAGAGAGCTACATCCGGTTGTGTTCTGTTTATATCGCTTCAGGGTTGATGCGCGACGCCTCTTGGCTGACTAGTCAGCAATCGCGGCGCGCGAGGCTCAAAAGCTACGCACTAGAATAGACCCTTCTCGAAACTTCACCGAGCAACACTGGAAGTCGCCACTGCTTGGGCACGAGGCGTGTGATTAGGTCCGAGTCCTGGTCGAATGCTGCCGCAGCGCTCGTGCCCAACACAAGCCGAGTGTGCAAGCCCCAAAATGGCGGATTCGGAGCATTGCCGCTGCAACTGCTAGATGGCGCGCATTTGTAAAAATAATCTATTTCCTCAGTATTTTTTTTTTCAATGTGTGCCAATGCGCACTGGCAGGAACAGATTACCCCAAGTTAAGTTTTTTAAATTTTTTCGAGATGAGAAATGACAATTATGGGTGATCACGGGGCAGTGTTGTGCAGATTCCTCCAAAACAGGAACGAAATCTTGTCCCTCGTTCCTTCTCAATCTTGGAACGAGTTCCCTTTAATAGTTCCATAAATTAAAAAAAAAAAAAAACGCGTTCCGGTTACTTTTTCTGTTTTGGGCGAGAACGTGTCGTTTTACCTTGTCGTTACACTTGTGTATGATAATCGAATATCGTTCTGGACAATGCGTAGACAAAATAAAGCGAACAACTGTAGCCATCCAAACGGAACTACGTGTCGTCTCACCACGACCACATTAGTTCCAATTCCTTCTTTTCGAACAATCTCTCTGACACTGCCTCGTCCCTCGAAGTCGGTGGTTAAAATAGACGATAATAATAAGCCTAAATAAACGCAAAATTGGGTAAATTTCGGATAAATACCCTACCGAAAAATCTGGTATAACTTTTCACTATCCGGATTATGGAACCGGAAATTTGTTACTGGAAACCCGCAATCCAGATTGCAGACAAAGGAATACTTTCTGAAAGTCTAAATTCCAGATAGAGTCCAGATAGAATCCAGATAGATTTCCGGTTCCATAATCCGGATAGCGAAAAGCTATACCGGATTTTTCGGTAGGGTAAGAGGAAAAAAAAAAGAAAAGGAACTCCGTTTCTCTTGCCGTTTCCTAGAAAACGTAACGAGTTCCCATTCTAGTTCCACCGATACAAGATAAAACGACGGCGTTCCCACGTCCTTCCCAAAAAGAACGCGTTCCAGGAACGTCATTCCTTGGAACGCCGTTCCGTACAGCACTGTCACGGGGATCGCAGGACAGCGGTATTTCGCAAACAGTGCTTACCTACTTGTGTGTGCTGTAAATAAACGGCGCAAAGTGAGACGCGAGAACATGCGGCGCCACGATCGATCATCGCCGTACAACGATAGGCACGATCCAGGGGCTACTACAGACACCGGCGGAGGTACGTGCATATTTTTAAGGCTTTTGTCTATCATTTTGTACGTTAAGGCAGGATAGCGTATAGTATACAAAAACGCTGCCATCGTTGTACGTAATTGTTTGTGTTCTTTTAATGTTGTATTTTGGTACTTTATTTAATGGGACCGACCGAATGTTTAGTTCCCTATTGTAATACTCCGCTCTCATTTCCTTCTTTTTTTTCGCTGCATGTATTTTGTTTGTTTTAAGGGAGCCCGAACTTTCGTCAAGTTGTCACTGCAGCTTTGTAGAAAGGGGTCCCTCGTTTCTAAAACTGAAACGAAAGAAAGATGTATTTATTAAGACTTAATCAGATATGTGGGCAATGTGTCTCATAAAGGTAGCTGTAAAGCTGTTGCCTCGAAACCTTCGCAATATTCGTCATTTGTATGGAAAAAAAACAACAAAAAAAACAGGCTCATTATTCTCATTTACGGAATTATGAACATGTGCCGGTCCAGTACAAGTTCGTTTAGTACATACCGTAGTTGGTCTTCGGCGGTAGGACTTTGAAGTGCGTGCTACTCACAGAGGGTCGCCAAAAAGAAGCAAAAAGAAATAGCCAAGCGGAAGTAATTAGCATATTCCCTCCGCTATTTCGGTCATATCTGCTCTGGCATATCGCCGGAATGCCCTTCATCGTGAGAAACTTCCCGTCTATTGTAAGAAAATATGATTTTGGCCTTGAACTAATTCCTTGCACAACGTTACCGCTTTATTTGTAAATCTTGCGATTAAACTACTTTGGCTATCTTTGCTCGGTGTTGCGATTAGGTAGCATGCATCGGTTTCTTCAGCTCCTTTACGTGCTGAGAAACTTTCGCTTCTAATCACTCCTTAGGGCTAAGAAAGGATCTGCAACCGACGTTGGGAAGGTGGCTGAATATCCATATGCTTCATTAGGCTCACTTTAGAGCTTGGCGGGGAGGCCTATCGTGGTAGCCCACCATGGGCCGTTACCTCCGCGCTTTTATCGTGCCGCTGAGTACTTTATACCGCAAGGGCTGGCCCTTAGTCTTGAAGTCGACGACTTCGCGGGAGGCACCGCGAAATTCCTTCACGAAAAACCAGCGGTTAGCCTCATTTAACGTTAATCGAATATGTGCGTCCTGAGCGCACCTTCGGTCCAACAACACTCAGCAGAGGTGCACAGTGTATCGGCACTTTTTGTGCAGCCCCTCGGAATTAGTGAATAAGGCATCTGTCACGCACAAGCCGCAAGGAGCCTGCAGGTGCCCAATATTACGACGAAGCTAAATAGACAAACTGCCTTTTTTTAGCGTTACGAAAGTCCATTATTAACTCAGTGGAACAATATATTTACAAAAATATGTTTCGCACTCTACATGTCGTATATGTATGCGCCTAGTCTTCTACAATACCACACCCAAGGTTCCTGGGTTCGAACCCCATTTCTGCTCGTTTCGATCTGTGTCAGCATGGTGGCGGATTACTGCCGTGTATCGATAGAGCGGAACGCACTTTATAAACCCCACGCTTGCAGTGCTACTACTCGGGCTACATTTCATATCTGTGGAAGGGACCCCAGACAGCCATTGTGTTTGACTAACTCCCCCCCCCCCCCCCCCCTTTCCAAGCACGCGCTCACAGTTATAAACTCGCTCGTATAATTCGTCGTGCCATTAAAAAAAAAGATACTTATGCGTGTTTTAGAGTAAGGGTACTAATTGTTCAAATATTCTGCGCTCGAATGCAGGTTCAATCCCGTCATCAGTCGATTTTCAGGTAAATTCTAGGGGTCAAACTCATATTACAGAAGCACATGCAGATACGCGTTTCCAATATCACAAAGGGCGAAGCGATTCCAAACTAAAAAATCCAAACGGCAAAAAAAAAATTTTTTTTGACGAACGAAGCAAACGCCATATTGCAGAGAGGACCCCCCAAAATTAGGGCGCACGTGAGAGTCGCGGTAATAACATACCCCGAACAAGCAAGGATAAACCGCGCAAAGTTTTCGGCGAGCGGAGGAAATCAATAATTTCGTAATACCGCGCTGCCGCAGAAAAATAACAAAATTGTAATCAAAAGAAAACCTATCCTCCTCTCACCTTCTTGTTCTTTCCCCCCTCTTAGATCAAAATTACATCGCTCCCAGGATGTGGCTGGGGGAGGAAGGTAATGGAAGGCTGTTAAACACCGGCGGAAGCATAGGTTGCCATGGCATCGCGAGGAGTGCACACCCACTCGCACTTGTCTGGGACCCTAACTCGGACCAGAGTAACAACAACCTGGACAAAAACAAAACAAAAAAAGAGAGAAGAGAGGGTTTGAGATGGAGAAGAAGGAAAACCGCAAGAACGTTACACCCCGGATCGGGAGTAAGAAAAAAATAAACGTATGTAAATAAAAGAAGCCAGGGCGTAACCGCAGGACGACACCACGGTCGCGGGACGTCGCGGAAGGGTCTTCATTAAGCAAAGAGCGTGGCCACCGGCACCCCGATACCCGATGCGAGCAGGAATCCTTGATTGGGCGGTTTCGGTGCGTTCACGATTGCTCGGACAGCTCGTAGAAACGTTACCCTGTCGCTTTGTACATTTATGCATTGGTTTTTTTAGCCTCCATTTCTCTTACGCTATCAGAAAAAAAAAAAAAAGATATTTTGTTGACATGTGTTTACAAACTATCTTTGAAAGACAACAACCCAGCTCAAATTTCCAATTGAAGTGAGTACTGTAAATGTTTCTTTTTTGTTTTGCACATTCGATTTTTTTCTCTTTTTTGTTAGTATAAATATTTCGCTTGCAAGGATCATCCTTCGTTAAATAAAAATTTTAAACATGAAAACCTGATATTCGTTGAAGCCTGTTTTCAATACCTCGTTTTGATTTGTTTTTGGCAATATATATATATATATATATATATATATATATATATATATATATATATATATATATATATATATTCTTTTTATTAATGGTGATATTTTTACATCATTTGTTCTGCTCAAGGTGAATGGTTGTGTGCTTACACCGAGGACATAACGTTTAAGCGCGCGTGCTTTAGATAATTCCTTTCAACCACATTATATTTTCCTTCGACAGAACCTAAAAAAAAAATCATTTGATGGCATTACGATTGTACACGTGTTAAATTTTTTCACGGATAGGAATCTTCGATAGTTATGATTCTAAAAAACATCGTTTTCATATTCAAAGTGTGCACGAACTGTTGCTTCCAGTATTTAAAATTTTAGAAACATTTACTGGGATGTTGCGCAATAAACAATTGGCTCCCTCAACTGTCAGGTCTAGCCACAAGACACTCTATCATGTCATGCCGCAAGACAGATAAACATTAACTTTTAGTTGGTTAAGGCAATATTGATCGATGTTGTTCGTCTAAAAATACAACCGGTAGACAGCGCAAGGCTAAAACAGTACTTGCACTTTGCCAGTCAACTCTAACACTACTGTGAAACGACTACGAAAAACCTGTAAAAATACTGAGTGCGCAATCGAGCTGGTAGTAGCCAATCATGTCATTTAACACCTCAGACTGTGGTGAAGAAAATGAAGAACTTTTAGTCGAAGGAACAAACAGAGAAGGGAACTGAGCTGAGTTTGAGTCGTTACATCCTGTGTCTGTTCCTTCGACTAAAAGTTTTTTTGTTTTTTTTTCACCACAGTCTTAGGTGTTAAACGACATGATTATCTAACAAGACATCCGTCAAGACTTATCGAGAGTGCAATCCATCTAAGTTGAAACGAGGCGGTGTTTAAAAAAAAAGACACGAAGCAAGATTAAAAGTATACTTAAGATTACAACGACGTATCTATTTTGAATCCCGGAGAAAAGCTCACCGGAGAAAAGCTCACCGGAGAAAAGCTCACCGGAGAAAAGCTCACCGGAGATAAGCTCACCGGAGAAAAGCTCACCGCAAAACCTGCGGATGCGGAGAAAAGTTCACCGATTTTTTTTTCCTTCTTGTTATATAGAGGCTGTTGGATCATGCGTAACATATATCAATTTATTATCATTAAAGTTCGTCAACTTTGTCAAAAAGAAAATATCCTTTTTCTATTATTTGCCAAGCTTATTAAGTATATCGCTCCCAAATTAATAATGGCGGACCAGTTTTTCCTGCGGCTTACTCTCTAGGCAACTAAAGCCTAACTGAAAATTTTATGAACTTGAATAACATGAAAAAGTTCGAAAACTTATGTCTCCCTAAAACCTAAAAATCAAAACTGTAAACACCGAAAATCCGAAAGTGCATGCGCAACAACGTAGTGCCTGAAATTTTCTTTGAAGCTTTTATTAACCTTTGAAAACAGGATAATACAGTCAGTAGGATATCGAGGCTTCTTTCTTCCACGGACATGCACGTTTT